>NC_071510.1:52498598-52801628 GCF_027887155.1 Malaclemys terrapin pileata | reverse complement strand
ATATATGATTAAGAAAGGGATTAAATGACATTCTAAGGTAACTTCCTTCCTCAGGATGTCTGTGTCCTGTCCCTAGATTGTATGTTCTCCAGGCTAGGAATTCTGCAGACAGTTGTGTATTATTGCCATATCAAACATGTTGTCAGCACTTAAAGTATATGATGTGTAATCTCAACTATTGGGATTTTCAAAAGAGCCTAAAGTGTGTTGGGCATCTAAATCACATTGAAATTCAAAAGTATGGGCCCAAATCCTGAGCTCTTGACACAAGCCAGTGAACTCCCTGGGGCTGTTAGATACTCAGCACTTGGGTCACTTGTTTGTGCCTGAGCATGGATATAAGACCCTAGTTTATTGAAGATAATAATCTCAAACATCAATTGATATCAATTGGAACTTACTTGATCAAGGACTGAGTAAAAACTAAAGGTCTCAGGATTTGGCTCATTTTGAATAACAAATAGCCGATCAAGATGCAGAAAATTTGACTTTATATCATCTGAAAACTTCACTTTTCAGCCAGAAGTTTTTATTTCTTGGCCAACAAACAAAACCTCACACTTGTGAGAAATTTTTGTGTTTTGACAAAATACAAACTTTAACAGAAAGTTTCAATAACATTCTTTGGCTAAGCTCTAGTATATATTTGGGTTGGAAAAGATACCAGCTGCAAAAGCCTGGGAAATAACTTTTAGGCTAGATCTACATTGATGAGCATATTGAGTTACTAGACCATGCACACACTAGCATATGTGGTCTATCTACATAAACTGTGCTGGATGAGCATACAACACAGTGTACACACCACCCTCAATGGCAACACTGCTGCTGTTATGCAACACTAGTGCTACAATTTCAGGGGTGGTACCCTAGGTTCTGTGCATCATGGGAGATGCTCTAGGAACCTCTGCTTGTCATGTTGATACTGTCTCCCACCTTTACCCACTTGCTGGTGGCAGTTCCTGCTCAACTATCCCTCTTGCCAAATTGGGTGGAAGACTATGAGAAATTGGAAGATGATGTGGTTCTGCTCCTTATTGCATGACAAATATTTATGCAGTGGAGTAGGTGATCTGCCCAAATTCCATCCTGGATCTCACCAATCTTTCTGAGACCAAAGACAGCTGACCTTAAGGGGGAATGACAATTTGTCTACCATGATTTTGGAAACTTGGGATGACTAGCAGTTCTTTCAGAACTTCTGAAAGAGGAAACAGACTTTCATGGAGCTGTGTGGTGAGCTTGCACCAAACCTCCAGTGACAAAACATTTGATTCAGGGCAGCAGTACTAGTGCAGAAACAGGTGGCTATTGCCCTGTGCAAGCTGGCAACACAAGACCACTATTCAGTTGCAAACTATTTTGGGGTTCAACAGCCCATTGTTAGGGTGGTGATTTGTGTAGGTTTGTGACTCAGTTAATACTGATCTATCCATAAGTGGGATTTTTCTGCATGTGAACCAAGCCATAAACACCTTTTATCAATCCCTTTTCTGTGTTTGAATTCTTCTGCTTTTAGAATAGCAGTGCTTTCTGCAAGCACATAACAATGCACTCCCTCCCCCCCCCACACACACACACACCCTCCCATGTGTCCTTGGGAATTCAGACATTTCCTAACCTGGAATTGAGGCAGGTAGAAAAGTATTTGCAGTACAATGGTACTAGATGTTGGTACATAAATTGGAATGGTGTGCAAATCATGCAACCCAATCTGAACCAGAAAACTTTTGTTTTCCTTCATCATACACAATCAAAGAAACTAATGTTTGTTAAAAGTAAATGGAATGTCTAATTAAAATATTTTAAAAGGAAATAAAAACCAACAAAATATAATAAGACTAACGTGTCCATTATTCACAGGTTCAAAGTCTTGGCACCTGTGTCCTTGCCCTCCTCCAACCAAAAAGAGGGGAAACAATGGAGGCCAGCTGTTCTTGGAGACAACTGGGGATATCTCTTGCACAGGGATTGGAGGGTGAGCACTTAATGGGCTTCATCAACTCCCACCGGCTAATCATTCCCCTCCTGGACACTTGGCAGGGGGCAGCTTTTGAGGGGTTTTAGGTGCCAGTGGAGGGTGTGGTCCCAGGAGTCCTGCCAGGTGCTCCTGGTCACTCGGGGAGGGGGGGAAGACGGGGGCAAGGGAAGGGCAGGCTTCTCTGCCTCAGCAGAACCCTGGAGGCAACTGGAGGAGGTTGTGGTGGAAGCGTAGAAGTGGTGTGGCTACAACAGCAGGAAACCCTCCAAAACTTGTTTGGCCATCAGTTCCATCAGCCTTTCCATTAGGGCAGGCTCCCATTGCCTACAGTGTGCCTCCTTCTCAGTGAACCAGTTCATCAGTCTCTTCCTGCTGAAGAACTCAAGCCTCCCATGCCCTGAATAGTCAAACTTCTTTTGATGCCTCCTGTCCGTGCCAAGGTCCTTCTCTATCTGTCTCTACTGGCTCTGGAATGTTGCTTCTGGAAGCATGGTTTTCCCTCTCAGGAGTAGAAGTCCTACCAATTCAAAGACAAGGGTAGTATTTTTTTCTCTTTTGGAAGAAGCTGAGGAAAGCCCTTTACATGACACACTTTGATGTGGAAAGCCACAATATTAATACTTTTTCAGTATTCCATGAATGCAACTGTTAAACCAACCATGGTTCTCAGACAGCCCTTACAGCCCACGAGGAAGGAGCAGAGGCTACTAATGGTAAGATACTAATGTTTTTAAAAACTCAAAATGTTCATAGTGTCTCAAGGTCGAGTGGGAATGGTAGTTCCTTCTATGGGCATGTTACCAGCTTGCCACTTCTTTAAATACTGACCAACATTTGGATAACATAGTGGTCTTCAAGGTATGAAATGAGGCTGCTTTTCCAGTCCTGTGAAGGAGATCTAGCAATCTGTCAGATTGATGTTTCTGCTAATGGTCACCCCACAACATCTTACTGCATGAAGGAATTTGGTCACTTTTGAAGGTGGACCAAGCACATTAGCATTGCTTTTAAATCTCAAGACCCAGCTGGAGTTCCTGAAAACCATACACTTGTTGAAGTATGCTTACAGGACTAGAAGGCAAGTCAACTGGGTATTGACTGAATTCTCAGATAGCATATAGAGCTTCCATGCAAATGAAGAGATGAACATAACCCCCTACCTGCAACATCACCAGAAAAACCCCTTCCTCTGCTTGCCCAACAACCGTAAAATGGGCAGGAAAAGACACACACACTGCAACTCTACTTGGTTCCCTGAAGCTTCAGATCAGCACCACAACTGTCCCTTCCCCAACCAGGACCTTTCTAACCTCCCTTCCAGTGCTCTGATTGGCCCTGACCATTGGCGCCTGTGTGCTGGCTGAGAAATGCATAGACACAAGGATCAATGACTGTTAACAACTTGTTTTATGACTTCTTCCAAAAGCATTTAATCAGAAGTCAATACAATGGATTTATAGCCAGGTCTTGGTTGGGGACCATTTAAGCGTTTAAGAGGAATGGGGGCCAGGGTTAAAATGTAGCACTGGACCAAGAGAGAATATTGTAGCTTCCCAACTTTGAGTTCTCCTGGGGCTCATGAAGAGGAACTTCCTCAACTGGCTTCTCCAGGTAGAGATGCAGAATCGCATGCTCCTCATCCTCCAGGTCTTCCTGGGCATCATCTGTGGCACCACTGCCTCCTTGCTCTGGCTCTCATTGGCATGCTCAGTGAGGTTGAGGAGGAGATTGTGAGGCACTTCAGGCTGGAAGCTCTTAGCAGCACCTGGTCAAACTCATTGAAGCATATACAATGGGCCCTCTGAAGAGTGTTTTTTGCCCTCCTGCAGAGGAGCTTCAGCTGCTTGATGCATTCCTGGCACTGGGCCACAGTCCACTCAATCCCCGCCTACTCTGTGAACAGTCTCAGTACATGTCTGTTCCTGCCATTTTGGGCAGTCATGGACCATGTACTCTGACCACACATTGATGCAGACCTGGGTCTGGTCAGTGGGCTGGGTGGCTGCTCTCAGATCCATGTTCACCTGAATCACACTGTAAAGAGTGCAGTGGAAGGCTGTTCTGATTCAGTCAGCACAGCTTGTTACTACAGGTAAAACTTGGGGGGAGAGGGAGCTGGTAAGGATTAGGCAAAAAAGCATTCATTGCTTTGTGGGAGTAGGGTGGAGAACTAAAACTCAAGATCTAGTACACACCTCTTACTCCCATCCACTCTGCACACTGGCATGGGTACAAGGTGTATACTTGGCTAGCGCACCTGAAAGGTGGGGCTTACTTGCCTTCAGACATGTGTTTCTGGAGTTTAGATGGGGACAATGGTGGGATGGTGGGTATAGCATGTCCATGTGCAAGGACAAATGTATAGTCACTACTGTCTATTTTTGTCCTTGTCCCCATAGTTTGATCACAATAGCAGCTTTAATGAGTTTTTCATATGTTCAAAATATTATCTGTATCTACAGGATCTTAGAACAAGAATGAAATGATAGCAAAGAGCATCCAGGATCTACACTAGACAGGTAGGTCAGGATTGTGACACTGTGCTGAAATATTTTGGAGAGGCTTGCACAGCAATTGCCTATGTTGTACTGGTTCTGGGGGGATCCCCCCCAAAATTGTGTAATGTCTGCTTTAAACTTATCCAAAACCAGCCCCCTCCCCCCCAAAAAAAATCATGAGTGGTGGGGATTGAATGGAGGGGAAAGGCATGTTTTTAGTCTGCTTTGAATGAATATTAAATATGATTGTAAGACGGAAGTCTTTCAAAAATATGTGTGTTCATTAAGCTGAACTGCTGTGGCTGGACTAAGTTATATAGAAAATATACTTAATCCCATGACCAGCAACATGCTCCACAAGAATCCCACACTTTGTGCTGATGTCAATGTAAATACTAGTGCTGGCTAGGGACATTCTTTTAGAGACGTCTTAAAAATAATTCCTTTTTCAGAAAAAGTTAGTCATCTCATTTTGACCTTCTGAAATATTTGCAAGGTTCCCTGCGCTGCCCAATGCCACAGCAGCTCACCAGGCAGGGAGCTAGATAACTTGGGAGCTCCAGTTCCTGAACCGCTAAGGAGCCAGGAAGTCCTGAAGGCCCCAGCACTGAGACCAACCACTAGGCAGGCTGCCCAGGTGTGGGGGGAGCTGGGAATGACTTTCCTGCAGAAAATCAGTTTTCCAAGCAAATTGAGAATCTTCCATCAGAATGACTTTCTAAAGGAAAGTCAATCAGCTCTACTAAACACCATGTTTAGCTTAACTTTGGAAGATCATTAGTAAGCATCTCAATCAGATATTTTTTGATTGAGCATTCAATTATTATTTTTTTTTTTAATCTTGCAGCCTTATCCCTATGGAACCTATCTTCAAATGAATATAATGTCAGATGTGACAGGTACATCCAGGTATCTGGATAAGAACATTGGATGTTTTTGATTATAACTGTCACAGTTTCAGGGTCACTGCACCTATATTCCCCTCCATGCTCCCTCAAAAGTTTTCCATTGCCCAGTCCTCACTGTTCTTGGGTGAAGACTCACATCTCTCTTCCCCCTGACTGAGGGGCTCTTTAATTCTACACAGTTCCCTGCCTTCATTAGTAGACTGGCCTGCTGGGGATATCTACTGGTCAATATCTGTGCTTTGCTTTTTCTCTAGAGGTTACAGTGTATTGCTTGCAGATACAAGTTGCCACACAGCTTTCGTGGCAAGAACATTTATTCTTAAGGTAAAAGCATTAGGCAAAACATATTCAAACCAAAGCATATGCTAAAAAGCTTACCTGAGATCAGCCCCCACCCTAAGCCTTCAGCCTCAGGGTCTAGTAGGTGTCAAGCCTTCAAAACCTGTAGCTGGGTTTCCCCTGTGATTACAAGTTCATAATTGTTGCAGATTTGGAACCAGAACCCAGGCTGGGCAGTTCAGTGGCTTCTCAGGCTCAAGCCTTTGATCGCCAGCCTCTGGGATCAGTTGGTCAGCAGACAAGGACCCATTCCTCAGGATGTAGTTTCAAAAGGCTGGGGTTTTGCATAAATGGAAGTGAGGAATTTGCATTTAATCTCTCTAGGTATTCCCCAGGCAGCGCACTTGTCTGGCACATCTTCAATATAGTTCTTTGAACAACCAGGCCTTGCATTGCTTCTTCCCCCTAGAGAGGATACCTACAATCCCAGCTCAGGTAAGGGTTGTTGTGGTGTGTGTGGGTTGTTTTTTTTTTTTTTTTTTTTCCAGTGACATTGAAGGAAATTGCCCTATTGGTCATAACAGTCACAAGTAAAATGATTAACAGTGACATTTAAAGACGCTTCAAAACTGACATTTCATTAAAATGAATGATGGTGGGGAGACCCCATGAATTTGATGCTACCTAAGAATCATCGGAAAGTTCAACTTGAATTATTTTATGGCCGAGGCAGGGCTCTTGCATTCACAAAAGAGAGCATTTCCCTAAACTGTATGGGTGTTGGGATCAGTTGGAAGCAGGAGGCAATAATGTGTTTTCTTTTTCTTTTAAGAATACTGACTGTGTCAGCAATCCAGCACCTTCATGCAGACCTACAGCAGAGGCAACATAGTCAATGTAAAAACTACAGGGAAACAAATTTCAGTTATCAACTTCTTAGTATCAGTATTACCAACTCTATATGCTCAAAAATCATGAGTCAGGCATCAAATTGAGTGGTTTCTAAATCTCATTTGGGGTTCTGTTTCTTTCAGGGTTCTAAGCCTTTAGGATACACTTAAGTCACATTCCCATGCTGGGGGCTACAGCAGCAAAGCATTGTGGGTCACGCCAGGTGGCACAGCAAGTGGTAATACAGCCCCTCACTGATCAGGATTGTGACCTGGAATGTCATAGGAACTAAAAAGGACTGTATACTAATATGGGTAATCCATAAAAATGGGTGAATAGCTTTTTTGTTGTTGTTGTTGGCAATTACTAAAAGTGGGGGGTGGGATCATTTCAAGACAGTATTTTCCATTTTAAGCATTTCTAAACTTGAATTTATTAAAATTTTAAAGGACACTTCACAATGAAGTTCCTTTGAAACAATGCATGTAGTTTTAAAAACGTGATTTTTAGTTTTTTTCTAACTGAATAATTCCGAGAAATCAACACACTCTCAATGTTTTGGTGTTGCCAAATATGGTGGCACTTTTTTTTTTTTTTGCAGGGGGGGAGCGGGAGACATGTTTTTATCTGGGCAAAAAAAGTTTCAACTATGGTAATCAGAATGGTAATCAAACTCTCTCATGCTTCATATCACTGCCTACCTAATAATTTAATGGGAGTAGGAAGAAACTTTCCTTATGGTTAAGCTATCTCACAATATCCATTATGAAGTTTCTTGTATGTTGCTCCGGAGCATCTGTTGCTGGCCACTGTCCCAGGCCATTAAAACTAGATGGGCGACTGGTATAATCTGATAATTGATACACTAGTATTTAAGGATCTGAATGATTATTCTTACTAATGAGATTAAATAGTAAATCTTAAATGAAACTTCACAAGCATGCTGGAGATGGAGATCCCCTGGAACTCAAGTTCTCCCTTTAGGCTCCCATGTTAAAGCTGTACATCCTCAGACCCAGCCCTCCTTGGTTGGTTGTACCCTGCAGGAATGAGAGTGTTGCTAGTTGAAGCAGTAACTTTATGCAAATTGAGACAACTAGATGGAAAAACCTAAATGGATTAATTTACCCTCTTTTCTGTGGCCAGAATGTCTATAAACAAATGACCCTCTCCTCAGAATTACTCAGCAAATTCTTTATTACCCCTAGACTTTTAAAAGGTAGGGGGTGTGTGTGTGTGTGTGTAATACTTGGTTTGAGTGTGACTGATTTCATGAATCACATGGAATTGCTCCTAGTCCCTACTTGGCTGAGCATGGCTTCTCAATCAGCATGAGGGTTTGAAGACTTCATTAGGGCTCTGAACTTTCAGGGAGAGGAAGCATCTCCACAGAATTAAGGAATTTTAGAACCTGTAAATATTTTTCCTCTCTGGTCAATACAGGCTTACAGTAGCTTTTTTTTTTTTTTTTTTTTTTTTAATAATAGCATTGGGTAAGACATATTGGCTGGGGGCAGCGTATAAATATAATTTTGTCTCATCACATTTACATGAAGTACTGCCTGCATGCACATGATTCTACTTGCACTGTACTGTCATTACTCTCCGGTTTGTCTCATTAAATTGCCTCATGCCAAGGGTTATAGGAATATTGCTAAGCAGCATCCAAACCCATATAACAGCAATTTTTAACCTATGATCTGTGTACGTTTAAGATTTCCAAAGGGGTCTGCACCTCCCTTTGAAATTTTTTTAGGGGTCCGCCAATGAAGAAAGGTTGAAAACCACTGCCATATAATATACACCAAATGTTTATACTTACAGTACTGGTCTGTCTTCTGCCAGCACTAAAGTTATTGACACAAAGTAATGGTACCATCCTTGTCTGACCCATTTAGTTGGTTCTGTGCCAGGGCTCTGGTGAGGGGCTCCAGATAAAAACAAATTTTCAAAGAGCATTCTTTAGCCTGAAATGAACTTGCTTTGATCATTCTTACGCTCTTTTTTTGTGTTTTACACTAGCATTACAGAAACTTTATCACACTTGATAGTTGAGTGTTTGCATCAGAAGTCAAAGAAGCTCCCCCAGTTTATACCAGTTGAGGATCTGTCCTGCAGCATTAAGCCAAGCTCCATCTTTTGAATTATACCATTTCTGGTGCTCCCATTGCACAGCACATATTGCCCCAAAGGCACTGGGAAAGAGGTAGGGCTATCACCAATGCCCCTCTTCTGCACTTTTCAGATACCATATCCGGGAGCAGGTTTTCACTGTCCCAAAGGATGACTCAGCCTGCACAGTTCCTCCTACACATTGGGCTGCTTGAGTCAGGATCACACTGCTCCTAACAGACTAATGATTAAATGGAATAATGTGACCCCTTTAAGAACAGGGCAAAGTGTTTCAAGGGCCAGTAAAGTTACCAGAACATCATCTGAAAGAATTTAAGATAAAGTTCAAGCCCCGCAAGGAAACATCATGATGTTTACCCTAGGTTTGTCTGTAAAGCACATAGCAGATTTACACTTGGAGTTTCAGACTGACAACACTGTGCTGCAGTAGGCAGGGTTTTCAGGCAAGCCAGGCCAAAAGTGATTTCACTGCTTAGGGTTTTTAGCTTTCATTTTTTAAAAAAAATGGAAATGTGTGGTTACTTGTAAAATGGAGGGGTGTGGGGATTGGACTGGAAAGAGAATGGCTTATGGAGCCAACCACAATGGAAACATAACACTGAAATGTTTAATCTTTCCTCCCACTTATACATCTTCCCCTTTCTTTCCTTTTATACAAACACTGGAAAAATGAACTTTGAAAATATCCACTCATGAGGAGACCTGCAGATTTGTCATGCAAAAGACCATTTAACTTGATGGAAGGCAGCTTCAGATAACTTAATTGCGGTTTTCTCACTTTTTTTTTTTTTTTTTAATGTTGGTGTCAGAAAAAAGAGTAATAAAACCAAATCAAGTATCTAGGGAATGTTCTTAGCTTAATTACAAAGGCTTTTTCCTTTCAATTTTAACATGCATTCAGTAAGTCTTTTATGAAAATTTTTTGGCAATGTTCTCTTCAAAACAGAAATTTAAACTAACCTATTTAGTTTTCTTATTAGATTTGTTTTCCTTACAAAATATTTTTCTCTTGCCCCACAATTCTGCCTCCCTTGAAAATATATCTGTTGTATGACGTTAATTTCCAGCTAGCTTTGCTCCATTGTTAGTTTCACTTCCCAGACTTTAAAAACATGTTAAGGTATTTTTAGAAAGATTAAATCACCGGTAAATGGGGGGAGGGGAGGAAGTCAAGGGTTCCCGATACTCTGCTTTTTTCAATAGTATTTGCTGACTGTGTAATCACAGCTTGCTTCACCAAGTAGTATTTAGCCCATTTGTAGTTTTATCATCATTTGTTGGGGGGAAATGGGGAGAATACTATAGCCTGAAGATAGATCATTAAACTAATGTGAATATTAAAAGGGGTGTGTTTTTTCTTTTATGGGGATGGGGAGAAGGAGCAATGACTTGTACAATTATGCAGGGAGACATCCTAGCCATTGGAGACTGAATGAGCAATGCCTTGAACTACCCAGGGGCTCAATGACGGGCAAGTTAAGGTAGGCACAAGGAAATAAAAATAGACCGATGTAACTCCACCTTTTGATATTCGCACTCAAGTAGATATCTCAAGATGTTGTGTACATTTCCTTTTGAGTATCACCTTCTCTGTCTTTGCTGAGTAGCTTTGTTCAAACTGTAGTTACTCACAGCCTTGCCTCCTCAATCTGGACTTCTGCTGGTACTAGCATTCGATTCCTACCAATTTCAGAGGGGCCCAAACATGCATGGCGCTGAAGTCAATGAGAATTAAAAGCACTCAGCACTTTGGAGATGGTAATCAGCATCTCATAGGATTTGGGAATTTCATTTCTCCTGAGATTCAGTGCTCTGACAAATTTTCCCCACAGCACTGCTTTCTCCCACAATAGGCATGTGCGCGCTCTCTCTCACTCTCTCTGCAGACACAGCTGTTCCTCACATTTCAGCATTTTCTGCCTCTTTCCTCTGTGAAAGAGAGAGAAAATCAGCATAGCTCTTCCTCCAGTACGATGATTGTAATCTCCTTTTCCTAGGGAGTTGGAATTATAAAGAGACATAAAATGTGCTGTACCAATTTGGGAATAGGTTTATAATAGTGCACTGCCAATCAGTCATCTGAAAGGGCAATTGTCTTGGAATCCTAAAACTCCAGTGACTGGTTTTGGGGTTGAAATAGAAAGCATTGACTAGTAATCTGGTCAGACTCGTGGAGGATTAAATGGGTTTACATAGTTCACAACTCTGCAGTGTATTGTTTAAAGAATTCATTCTTTCTTCCTTCCTAGAAAGCAAAGTTTGACGTGGATTGTAACATCACAAGGGACATGCTTTTGTTAAAACTGAATGCTTTGCCAGTTTAAATATTAATTGATCCATTTTCTCTGCTGTAACATGAAATGTGTCAGAAGATACGGCCTCAAAGTATGTTAATACAGAAGTGAGAAAGTCAAGATGGGGAAAATGTCAGGTATGTCAGTGTCTTGTTAGAGGCAAATAATTTCAAGTGACATGCAAAGTAGCAATATATATGTAAACTAAAAATAGGGGTCATATGTTTCCAAAAAGGAGGGAATGGGAAAAGAGCTGGCATTTTCATATGGGGTCTGGGTCTCCACTGAGATCTGTCATTCAGGAACCTTAAAAGGACCAGAAACTGGCTGCAGATTTCTAGCATAGGATCTCCTTGGCTTAGAGGAAGTCCCTGTTAGTGGCAGAGTATTGGTTTTGTGTCTCCTGCTCTTGGCATATAGGGTGCATCAAGGGCAGGGAGGGGTTAAGGCAGAGCTCTGCTCTGCCTATTGTCTACTGTTGTAGGGATTTTTTTTTTAATAATTTTTTTTTTATTAAGGACACTAAACTGGTCATGAAATGTACTGTTGTCTGGTGGCTCTAAATAGCCAGGGCTGGCTCTAGGCACCAGCAAAACAAGCTGGTGCTTGGAGCAGCACATTTTTAGGGGTGGCATTCTGGCGCGGGCCATGCCGCCCCTAAAAATGTGCCCCAGCCGCCCTAACTCACCTCTGCTGCTGCCGCTCGCACACCGCTGCTCGCCCTCCCTCCCAGGCTCTCAAACCCGGGAGGGAGGGGGAGATCCCGAGCGGCCGCGGCCTGCGAAACAGCTGGTTTGAGAGCCTGGGAGGGAGGGGGAGACCCCGAGTGGCTGCGGCGCACGCGCTGCTTCTCCCTCCCTCCCTCCTAGGCTTGAGAGCCTGGGGGGAGGAGGCAGGGCTGGGGATTTGGGGAAGGGGTGGAATTGAGGCGGGGCCGGGGGTGGGGTAAGAAAAAAACGGGGGGGGGGGGGGGGGCGGCCAAAATTGTTTTTGCTTGGGGCGGCAAAAATCCTAAAGCCAGCCCTGTAAATAGCATCAGGGTTGGGGTTGGTCCTGGAAATCAAAACTGGCTCCATGATGCCTTCCCATTTGCCTGCACTGAGTAGAGCTCTGCTGCAAGAGAATCTACCCTATAATTTTTTATGACGCCTGCATATTGGGAGAGACTCTAAAGCAAATATAATGTTCTTGGTCACATCTCTCTTCAGGATTCTATATCTATTTCCTCTGTATCTTTGCTTTTCATATATTGCCCATTGCATGATCACTGAGCATGTAGGTGAGGAAATAAAATTCAAAACTAGACAAGAATTGTCAGACAGTGCAGGTACTGGTACCATGAGGTGTGATCTACAATGGCCTGAGAGCCTGTTGCAATTATATGCAGCAGCCCTCTGCTGTCCCCACAACTTGTAAGGGTCCCAATGAGTTCCTCTGAGGCTGTCACTTGTAACAGGATGCATTGTTATCCACAAACCTTACTCTTCTCCTCTCCCTCTCCCCTCCCCCTTTAAAGGAGCATGTTTTGGGAAGTGTCTTCTTCCCACTATGGGTTTACAATAAGAATATGATGTGGCCCTTAAGTTGGAAAGGTAGATAAATAAGATGACCTCGGTATACATCCTTGATCCTACCAAGTCGTACTCAGAGAGTTGTTATTAATGGTTCCCAATCCTGCTGGAAAGGCGTAACGAGTGGGGTACCGCAGGGGTCTGTTTTGGGACCGGCTCTGTTCAATATCTTCATCAACGACTTAGATATTGGCATAGAAAGTACGCTTATTAAGTTTGCGGATGATACCAAACTGGGAGGGATTGCAACTACTTTGGAGGACAGGGTCATAATTCAAAATGATCTGGACAAATTGGAGAAATGGTCTGAGTTAAACAGGATGAAGTTTAACAAAGACAAATGCAAAGTGCTCCACTTAGGAAGGAAAAATCAATTTCACACATACAGAATGGGAAAAGACTGTCTAGGAAGGAGTACGGCAGAAAGGGATCTAGGGGTTATAGTGGACCACAAGCTAAATATGAGTCAACAGTGTGATGCTGTTGCAAAAAAAGCAAACATGATTCTGGGATGCATTAACAGGTGTGTTGTGAGCAAGACACGAGAAGTCATTCTTCCGCTCTACTCTGCTCTGGTTAGGCCTCAGCTGGAGTATTGTGTCCAGTTCTGGGCGCCGCATTTTAAAAAAGATGTGGAGAAACTGGAAAGGGTCCAAAGAAGAGCAACAAGAATGATTAAAGGTCTTGAGAACATGACCTATGAAGGAAGGCTGAAAGAATTGGGTTTGTTTAGTTTGGAAAAGAGAAGACTGAGAGGGGACATGATAGCAGTTTTCAGGTATATAAAAGGGTGTCATAAGGAGGAGGGAGAGAACTTGTTCACCTTAGCCTCTAAGGATAGAACCAGAAACAATGGGTTTAAACTGCAGCAAGGGAGGTCTAGATTGGACATTAGGAAAAAGTTCCTAACTGTCAGGGTGGTTAAACACTGGAACAAATTGCCTAGGGAGGTTGTGGAATCTCCGTCTCTGGAGATATTTAAGAGTAGGTTAGATAAATGTCTATTAGGGATGGTCTAAGCAGTATTTGGTCCTGCCATGCGGGCAGGGGACTGGACTCGATGACCTCTCGAGGTCCCTTCCAGTCCTAGAATCTATGAATCTATGAATCTATAAAAGTCCTTGAGGAGCTTCTATTAGGGTGAAATTTAGGTTACTATAGATTTATATGCATAAATTATTCAGCATAAGTAATTTATTTCATTATTTATACTTTAGATTTTAATTATCAGGGTTTTTACTTCATTACCTACTAACTGTCATCTGTAACCTATCATTTAAATTAGCTTCTGTACCAAATGACTGGAGGATAGCTAATGTGACGCCAATTTTTAAAAAGAGCTCCAGCGGTGACCCTGGCAACTACAGGCCAGTAAACCTCACTTCAGTACCAGGCAAATTGGTTGAAACTGTCAGACACATAGATGAACATAATTTGTTGGGAAATAGTCAACATGGTTTTTGTAAAGGGAAATCATGCCTCACCAATCTACTAGAATTCTTTGAGGGGGTCAATAAGCATGCGGACAAAGGAGATCCAGTGCATATAGTGTATTTAGATTTTCAGAAAGCCTTTGACAAGGTCCCTCACCAAAGGTTCTTAAGCAAAATAAGCAGTCATGGGATAAGAGGGAAGGTTCTCTCATGGATTGGTAACTGGTTAAAAGATAGGAAACAAAGGGTAAGAATAAATGGTCCATTTTCAGAATGGAGATAGGTAAATAGTGGTGTCCCGCAGGGATCTGTACTGAGCCCAGTCCTATTCAACATTCATAAATGATCTGAAAAAAGGGGGTAAACAGTGAGGTGGAAAAACTTGCAGGTGATACAAAACTACTCAAGATAGTTAAGTCCCAGGCAGACTGCAGAGAGCTACAAAAGGATCTCACAAATCACATAATGGCAAATGAAATTTAATGTTGATAAATGCAAAGTAATGCACATTGGAAAACATAATCCTAACTATACATATACAATGATGGGATCTATATTAGCTCTGACCATTTAAGAAAGATCTTGGAGTCATTGTGGATAGTTCTCTGAAATCATCCACTCCATGAGCAATGGCAGTCAAAAAAGCAAACAGAATGTTGTGAATCATCAAGAAAGGGATAGATAATAAGACAGAAAATATTATATTGCCTCTGTATAAATCCGTGGTATACCCACACCTTGAATACCATGTGCAGATGTGGTCGCCCCATCTCAGAAAAGATATATTGGAATTGGAAAAGGTTCAGAAAAGGACAATAAAAATGATTAGGGGAATGGAAAGGCTGCCATATGAGGAGAGATTAAGAAGACTTGGACTTTTCAGCTTGGAAAAGAGGTGACTAAGGGGGGGGGATACGATGGAGGTCTATAATCTGAGTGGTATAGAGAAAGTTATTTACTCCTTCTCATAATACAAGAACAAGGGGCCACCAAATGAAATTAATAGGTAGCAGGTTTAAAACAAAGTATTTTTTCACACAATGCACTATCAACCACTGGAACTCCTTGCCAGAGGGTGTTGTGAAGGCCAATACTATAACAGGGTTCAAAAGGGATCTAGATAGATTCATGGAAGATAGGTCCATCAATGGCTATTAGCCAGGATGGGCAGGAATGGTGGCCCTAGCCTCTGTTTGCTAGAAGCTGGGATTGGGTGACAGGGCATGGATCACTTGATGATAACCTGTCTGTTCATTCCCTTTTGGGGCACCTGCCATTGGCCACTGTCAGAGGACAGGATACTGGGCTTGATGGACCTTTGGTCTGACCCAGTATGGTTGTTCTTATGTACCCCACTTTTAGTAATTGGGATACCAGGTAGTGCTCACTATAATAATATAGACCTAGTGCCAGTTGATGTTCATTTAGTGGGCCTCTGCCAATGAAGCTTCAACATGAGTGAGCAAGCACAGATGTGTGTTTTATTATATATACAGTTGCTTCATTCATCTGTAAGCAAAAAATGCTAATCTGTTATAGGCAGTAACTTTCATGTTATTAAGCTGCTTAGAAATGTACTGCATGTGTGTGTATATATAGCTTTAAGCAAGAGAGTTCCCACTGCAGAGGAGAGCAACACAAAGATAAAAGGGTCAACAGGGGACGTGACTTCGGAGTTAAAAATTAAGAGATGTGGACATATTCAGTCTGCGGGGGGCGGGGGGGAATGGCTGAGGGGAGACATAACTGTCTATGGATATGTAAAGGGGTGTTTATAAAGAGGACAAGGATAACTTAGTAGTCAGTGAAGAGAGAAGTAGTGGTAGGCTTAAGCTGCAGTTGAGAAATTGTAGGGAAAGTTATTAAGGAAAATGTATAATTATAAAGCAACTTTAGGTAATGGAACAAACTTCCAAGGAAAGTTGTGGAGTCACCTTCATCGGCTGTATTCAGACTAGATGCGTCTCTAGCAGGGTGTTTTAGTATATTTAAATCAATTGTCATAATGGCAGGATCATGGATTGGGCTATACCACAAGTGACTGCAAATCCAAATGATTTCATGAATACATGTCACAAACACTCCATCACAAGTGGTACTAATTGGTATCTTCACTGGCAATCTCAGCAGTGCTGCTGCTCCTTTCCCTAACCTTGCTATTCCATTGAGAAACACTCTCTAGATAGTTACACAATGACTAGTCTGTGGATTGGCGCCGGACCCTGAGATCTCCCTGACGCAGTTTAGAAAGGCAGCAAGCTGGTCCCTGGTATTAGAAAAGGTTGAGAAACACCGATCTAAACACTCCAGTTCTTTCCCTTTTCACACACCTCTAATTCACCTTGGACACAATCCAGCACAAAATTATCCGGTGCGATGCAAAAAGTTGTTTTCATAGTAGGCTAACCTATTCAAAGAACAGGAAAGCCCACCAAGGGAGGCATAAAGTAGCTCTAAGGCAGAGATTTGCAGATCCTCCTATGGAGAAATGAACTCCTAGAGTCCCACACCCTTCTATTCCCAATTTATAGCGTGTCCATTCATCCTATTACAGTAACTCCTCACTTAACATTGTAGTTATGTTCCTGAAAAATGCAACTTTAAGCGAAACAATGTTAAGTGAATCCAATTTCCCTATATGAATTAATGTAAATGAGGGGGTTAGGTTCCAGGGAAATTTTTTTCACCAGACAAAAGACTATTATTTACACACACACACAGAGTATAAGTTTTAAACAAACAATTTAATACTGGTACACAGTGATGATGATTGTGAAGCTTGGTTGAGGTGGAGGAGTCAGAGGGTGGGATATTTCCCTTACTGCTAAATGATGAATTAGCAATTGGCTGAGCCCTCCAGGGTTAACTCTCTCACTCTGCAAGGCAGCAGGAATGGAGGGAGATATGCACATTTCCCTTAAGTACACTGCCTTGTTAATTAGATCAGCTTGCTGAGACCACCCGGTTGGGTGGCAAAAACGCTGGAGCCGGCCCTGATAGGGGGAGCTGATAGGGGGCTGCCGGTCCACCCTTGTTCCAAGTCCCCATCAGCTAGCTGCAACTGGCTGCTCTTCCTGCAAGCAGTAGACAAAGCAGGCAGCTGTCAAACGATGTTAGAAGGGATCATTACACAACTTTAAACAAGCATGTTCCCTAATTGATCAGCAACAAAACAACATTAACCGGGACGACTTTAAGTGAGGAGTTACTGTACTTCCAAATTAGATCATGGAGCTTGTTATGGCAACTCCCTTGTGTAGTCCTGTGTGAAGAGAGTTGGATCCAAGTCCTACTGAAGAAAATAATAATATAGTCCAGGATCCTGCCCCTCCTCTCTGCAGGGCTACAATGTTCTCTCTAGGGCCCCTGAATGCTTTCTTTCAAAATGTGAGCCCTACAACTCCAACTGGAAGCAGAGGAAAGATAAGAAGAATAGTAAGAGATCATGTGGCTGCATCAGGAATGCTAGTGACCCAAAAATTCAAAAAAGAATAGTACAAAAAGTGGAAACAAGGACAATTTGCTAAAGAGGAATACAAAAGATTAGCACTAGCATGTAGGGACAATATCATAAAGGTTAAGGCACACAATTAGTGATTATCCAACATCTTATCAGATGAAAGGAAACAGATGAAGTCAATCAGTAATTGGTGCTTGACAATAGTGGGGAGAAGAGACCAATGAGCAAGTGGCAGACCTTCCCACAATGGCTACAGATCCACTCACTAGATGGAGGTTGGAGCACACTCTGTTTCCTGGCTCAGTTGCAGGCATCACCCTGGACTCTCTATGGCTCTCCATGATCCAGCTTCTTCAGATTGAGTGTTTATTGGCAGGGGTCTCCCAGTTGTCAGTGGGAATACTGAATCTCTTGAGAATTTGCTTGACCTTGTCACTAGATCAGAGCTTTGGCTTTCCTCTGTTTTGTGGGTAGTTCTTGAGTTGGCCATAGAGCACAGCCTTCAGCAGACAATCTTGAGGCATATACTCCATGTGTGTCAACCAGCAAAGCCTGTGAGCATCCAGTGTAAGTCCACTGTAGGCTGGTTCTGTCAAGGATCTCATTGTTTGTGATCCATTGGTTTCAAGTGACTCCAATGATTTTTCTGAGACAGCGAAGGTGGAAGCTGTTCAGTCTTCACTTGTGCTTGGAGTACGTGACCCAGCTTTCACAGCCATAAAGGAGGGTACTGAGGACACAAGCCTGATAAACGGATACCTTTTGTATTCAGGGTTAGCAGCTTGTTGCTCCAGATATGTGAGGTAAGTTTGCCAAAGGTGAAAGAGGCTCTTCTGATTCTTGCATTAAGTTCTCTATGAAGACTAAGTGAGCTGGCTAAAGTTGAGCCAAGATAGCAGAAGGATAACAAGGTGATAAGCAATAGTCTGCATGGATTTGTCAAGAATATATCACATTGTAGCATGTTGATCCCAGGATATTATAGGTACAGAGTAGGTGAGGCAATATCTTTTATTGGACCAACTTCTGCTGGTGAAAAAGAAAAGCTTTTGAGCAATACAGAGTTCTGTCACCTGAAGATGATCAAGAATGCCTCATGTCCAATCAAATTTCCTTCTTTAACAGTAACCATCTTAGTGGATTGTGGAGGGAGGGGAGAATCAGTAGATGTGCTTCAACTATGGCTTTGGACACAGTCCATATGACATTCTGATGAACAAATTAGGGAAGTATGAGCTAGATAAAATTATTATAAGGTGGGTAAACAACTTTGAAAGACCATTCTCAAAGAGTAGTTATCAATGGCTTACTGTCAAACTGGGAGGATGTATAAAGTGGGGTCATATACAGGTCTGTCCTAGGTTCAGTACTATTCAATATTTTCTTTAACGACTTGGATGATGGAGTGAAGAGTATGCTTATAAAATTTGCATATGATGCCCTTGGAGGGGTTGTGAGGAGTTTGTAGGACAGAGTTAGAATTCAAAATGATCTTGCTAAAATGGAGAATTGGTCTGAAATCAGTAAGATAAAATTAAATAAATACAAATGCAAAAATACAACTATAAAATGGGGAATATCTTGCATGATGGTAGTACTGCAGAAAAGGATCTGGGGGGTTATAGTGGATCACAGATTGAATGAGAGTCAATGATTTGATGCAGCTGCAAAAAAGTCAAATGTCATTCTGGGATGTACTAACAGGAGTGTCATATGTAAGATGCGGGAGGTTATTGTTCTATCTTCTTCGAACTGGTGAGGCTTCAACGAGAGAACTGTGTCCAGTTTTGGGCACCACATTTTGTGAAAAATTTGAACAAATTGGAGAGAGTTCTGGGTAAAGCAACAAAAATTAGAGGTATGGAAAACATGACCTGGGGATTAATATGAGAATTGAAAGGTGGCTAAGGAACTCGTTAAAGGGGAGACTACAACAGGTCATAACTGAAAGGGGAACTGTCAGGCTGGAGGGAGGAGAAATAGTGGAGTTCCTCATGGACCAATCTTATTTAACATTTTTATTAATTACCTTGATATAAAAAGTGGGAGTGTGCTAATAAAATCTGAGGATGACACAAGTTGGGAGGTATTGCCAATACAGAGGAGAACCAGAATATCATACAAGATTATCTGGATGATGCTGAAATTTAATAAGTGCATGCCTTTGCACTTAGACACTAACAACAATAATTTTTGATATAAGCAGGGGACTTATCAATTGGAAGTGACGGAGGAGGAAAGGCCTGGGTATATTGGTTGATCACAGGATGACTATGAGCTGCCAATGTGACGTGACTGTGAAAAAGGCTAATACAGTCCTAGGATGCACCAGGCAAGGTAGAGACATGGAAGTGTTAGAACCATTATACAAAGCACTGGTGAGACCTCATGTGGAATACTGTATGCAATTCTGGCCTCCCATATTTAAGAAAGATGAATTCAAACTGGAACTGCTGCAGAGAAGGGCTGCTAGGAAGATCTTAGGAATGGAAAACCTACCTTATGAGAGGAGACTCAAAGAGCTTGACTTGTTTAGCCTAATCAAAAGAAGGCTGAGAGGAGATATGACTGCTCTCTATAAATATATCAGAGGAATAAATATCAGGGAGAGAAGAGAGTTATTTAAAGTTAAGTGCCTATGTGGACACAAGAAGAAAAGGATATAGACTGGCCATCAACACGTTTAGGCTTGAAATTAGGTGAAAGTTTCTATCAGAGGAGTGAAGTTCTGGAACAGCCTTCCAAGCAGATTAGTGGGGGCAAAAAACCCAAGTGGCTTCAAGACTGAGCTTGATAAGTGTATGGAGAGTATATGATATATGATGGGACTGTCTACAATGGCATGTAGCTGATCTGTGACTGCTAACAGCAAATATCTCTAAGGGCTAGTGATGGGACACTAGATGGGGAGGGCTCTGAGTTACTACACAGAATTCTTTCCCAGGTGTCTGGCTGGTGGGTCTTGTCCACATGCTCTGGGTCTAACTGATCTCCATATTTGGGGTCGGGAAAGAATTTGATTCCCAGGTCAGATTGGCAGAGACCCTGGGGTTTTTTCCACCTTCCTATGCAGCATAGGGTACGGGGTCATTTGCAGGTTTAAGCTAGTGTACATGGCAGATTCTCTGTAAGTGGAAGTCTTTTAAATCATGATTTGAGCATGTCAATAACTCAGCCAGAGGTTAGGGGTCTGTTACAGGAGTGGATGGGTGAGGTTCTGTGGCCTGCAATGTGCAGGAGGCCAGACTAGATGATCATGATGGTTATTTCTGACATTAAAGTCTGAGACTATGACCTATAAAGAAAGGTTGAAAGAATTAGGTATGTTTAGTCTAGAGAAGAGAAAAAGGATGGGGGACATAAGTCTTCAAATATATTAAGTGCTGTTATAAAGGGGTCAGTGATTAATTGTTCTCCATGTCCACTGAGGGTATGACAAGAAGTAATCAGCTTAGTTTGCAGCAAGGGATATTTAGGTTGAATATTAAGAAGAACTTTCTAACTAACCTTCTAGTTAAGCCCTAGAACAGGTTTTCTGGAGATATAAGGAATCCCTGTCACTGGAAGCTTTAAAGAGAGAGTTAAACAAATGCTTGTCAGGGATGGATTCTGCCTTAGCACAGCAAGGAATGGACTACTAGATGATGTCATAATGTCACCTCTAGCCACGCATTTCTATGATTTTGTGTGACCCAATGTGTAACTGCTGTGCTTACTGAGAGCCAAGTTTGGTATTATTTTTTGCTAAATATCAGGGGGTAGCTATGTTAGTCTATATCCACAAAAACGAGTAGTCCGGTGGCACATTAAAGACTAAGAGATTTATTTGGGCATAAGCTTTCGTGGGAAAAAAATCCACTTCTTCAGACTCATGGAGTGAAAATTACAGATGCAGGCATTATTATACTGATACACGAAGAGACGAGAACTCTTTTTTTTTTTTAATGTAATATAGGTGTTTCTCTTAGAAACTAACAGAGCAGACTTGCTTGTTTAAATAACATATTGTTTACTGGAATATTGGTATGCATTTATGACGTATTTTTTCCCCATTTTCACTGCAAGGTGGTTATTCTAAGGAAATGCAAATAACACATTCAGTTTTTCACATGTTCTTTTTGAGAGTGCTTCATTGTCTTGCAAATGGAAATAGCCCCTTTATCCAGGTTAATAGTTAAACAGCATAATATATACAATATAAAAGGAACCAGTATTTATGAGAGGCACAATTTATATCAAACAGGAAAGGTATTCACTGTCAGTTAACAACAGCTTTCCCATGCAAGGAAACATGGGCAATAACTACTTTCCTTTTCTCATTACTCTACATAATACCTTTTCAGGACTAGATGATCTTTAAGAATGAGCTAAAGCTGCAAACTTTGGATCAGGATTATTATCTGAACTTCTGCAAAATTTGGTAGTTTCCCTGTGTAGTGCTGGGTATGGGAGCAAGGCCGTGACATTTGAGTCTAGATGCAGATTCTGTTTTTAATGCTCAGATAAGTTCAAATCCAAGCTTTAGATTTGGAACTATATTTTGTATAAGTCTTTCTGAAGTTTAAAATAATTTCTTGGGGAAAGAAGCAGTCTATTGTTTTATCTGTATGTCAGTGTACATAGTTCCTCTCAACCAAAGACTTATAGAAAGATGGCGATATAATATTTGCCATGGAATTGTTACTGTCTCTTGGTCCTCCAAAATCAATCTATATTTAGAAAGTGTCCCTATGCTACCACTTCTTCCCAACAATCAAATAACATCACAGCATACGATAGTCCATTAGCCTTTCTGAATAGAGTCTACAAAACAGTATTAGTGAAATATTTCTAGAAAGAAAATTCTAAGAGCATTTGAACTGGTAGCACATAATTTTAAGAAAGAATATTTTTATTTAGCCCACTCAAACTGGAAAGAGAAAATGTCTGGGTTAATGTATTAAAATCTAGGGAAAATCAAACAATGTTCAGTTTCAAGTGTTTACTAGTTTCAAAGAACAGGCATACCGTTCAAAAGATGTTAATCTGATTCAAAATCTTTTTTGTTGTTTGTAATAGTCTCTTATTGAACCAGTAGGGAACACACACTACTAATGTACAGTAATAAAGAAAATAAAACAGTTCAGTGCTTTGAGTGTCTCCCTTTAGATCAAGGGTAACATCTAAAATTAACACAGTCATTTTCATCTTACAGATACAATCACTCTTTCATTCTTTAAGCAGTTTGAGTACAGCTTTATCAGTCTGATAGTGAAATTACTGACAGGTCTGTTTCAGCCTCTTGTCTGCTGTTTCTGTCATTGTCGTTCAAAAGGTGCTATACCATGACAACACGACATCTTTATCTGACAATTTACAAATACATCTATAGGTCAGAGTTTGCTTGTACAATTCATATTAGAGTTCAGCATTTACTGGAGATGCTGGGAGTACATCAATCTTAATCAGAAACTACATTTAATGTTTTGAGGAAGAATTTTAAACTATTATTTAAACTAAAAATGGGGCAATATTCTTGAAAACGCTCAGCATTGGACTAACTCTGCCCCATTTTAATCAATGGTAAAAGTCCTATTCAGTTCAATGTGAGCAGAGTTAGTTTACGGCTGAGCACTTTTGAGAATCCCAAGGTAAGTATGATATTTAAGAAGTTTCTGGGACTTCATCTGGTATGCACAGTAGTGCTAGCTTCAACATCTATTATATCGTTTCTGTCAAACGTATAAACATGGCAAATTAGCTTCTGTGATAGACCCAGACCAGTTGGGAACACCACAGTAGCAGAAGGGAGATATACTGGCCACTGGATAAGTAGTTTTCTGTTCCCTGAGTGACCAGAGCAGGGGCTGCTCCAGGCTAATAGACCACCTGACTCCAATTAACCTGCTAAGAGTCAGGTGAGGCAGTTAAGCACCTGACTCTAATTAAGGCCCCTCTGATGCTATAAAAGAACTCACTCCAGTCAAGCCAGGGAGCCACAGGAGAGGAAGTGTGAGAGAGGAACTGGGAGCAAGAGGTATACAAGAAGCTGAGAGTGAGTAGGCATACTGTTGGAGGACTGAGAAGTACAAGCGTTATCAGACATCAGGAGGAAGGTCCGGTGGTGAGGACAAAGAAGGTGTTGGGTGGAGGCCATGGGGAAGTAGCCCCGGGAGTTGTAGGTGTCGTGCAACTGTACCAGGAGGCACTCTAAACAGCTGCAGTCCACAGGGCCCTGGGCTGGAACCCAGAGAAGAGGGCGGGCCCAGGTTCCCCCCATACCTCCCAACTCCTGATCAAACACAGCAGGAATTGACCTGGACTATAGCTTCTACCAGAGGGGAAGGTCTCTGGACTGTTTCCTGACCCACCGGGTGAATCTGTGAAGCGAGCAAATCCGACAATAAGTGCAGGACCCACAAGATAGAGGAGGAACTTTGTCACACTTCTGTAAAAAGAAAACAAGAATACAATCAATTACTTCATTCAGTACAGTTCCCTGGTCTAGTGTTTATTTTAAAACAACATAACAAACAAAAACCTACTAAAATATGTCACAAACTTATTACAAATCCTCAAAATTCCAAACCCATGTACTACCATTATTTCAGTCTTCATATATCATATGTCAATGACCTATAGTAGAGCTTTATCTATACTAGGAAATTTCATAGTGATAATTAAACCTCCGTGGATCCCTTGGTGGCAGAAATGAGGGAAGATGTAGAATAGACAAGTCAGGTGTTTTTGCCACCAAGTCTCTAACTCTACTCAGAATTACCACTGACTAAAATAAGGATGGCCATACTGGGTCAGACCAAAGGTCCATACAGCCCGGTATCCTGTCTTTCGACTGTGGCCAATGCCAGGTGCCCCAGAGGGATTGAACAAAACACGTAATCACCAAGTGATCCATCCCCTATCGCCCATTCCCAGCTTCTGGCAAACAGAGGCTAGAGACACCATCCCTGCCCATCCTGGCTAATAGCCATTGATGGACCTATCCTCCATGAACTTATCTAGTTCTTTTTTTAACCCTGTTATAGACTTGGCCTTCACAATATCCTCTGTCAAGGAGTTCCACAGGCTGACTGTGCGTTGTGTGAAAAAATACTTCCTTTTGTTTGTTTTAAACCTGCTACCTATTAATTTCATTTGGTGACCCCTAGTTCTTGTGTTATGAGGATAAATAACATTTATTTACTTTCTCCACACTAGTCATGATTTTATAGACTTGTATCATATCCCCCCTTTAGTTGTCTCTTTTCCAAGCTGAAAAGTCCCAGTCTTCTTAACCTCTCCTGATATGGCACCCGTTCCATACCCCTAATCATTTTTGTTGTCCTTTTCTGAACCTTTTCCAATTCCAATATATCTTTTTTTGTTATGGGGCAATCACATCTGCACTCAGTATTCAAGATGTGGGAGTACCATGAATTTATATAGAGGCAATATGATATTTTCTGTCTTATTATCTATCCTTTTCTTAATGATTCCCAACATTCTGTTTGCTTTTTGACTGCCGCTGGATATGGAATGGATGTTTTCAGAGAACTGTCCACAATGACTGCAAGATCTTTCTTGAGTGGTAACAGCCAATTTAGACCCCATCAATTTGTATGTATACTTGGAATTATATTTTCCAATGTACATTACTTTGCATTTATCAACATTGACTTTCATCTACCATTTTGTTGCCCAGTCACTCAGGTTTGAGATCCTTTTGTACCTCTTCGCAGTCTGCCTGGGACTTAACTATCTTGAGTGGTTTTGTATCATTTGCAAATTTTGCCACCTCACTGTTTACTCCCTTTTTCCAGATCATTTATGAATATATTGAATAGGACTGGGCCCAGTACAGACCCCTGGGGGACACCACAATTTACCTCTCTCCATTCTGAAAACTCACCATTTATTCCTACCCTTTGTTTCCTATCTTTTAGCCAGTTGCAATCCATGAGAGTACCTTCCCTCTTATCCCATGACTGCTTACTTTGCTTAAGAGCCTTTGATGAGGGACCTTGTCAAAGACTTTCTGAAAATATAAGTACACAATATCCACTGGATCACCTTTATCCACATGCTTGTTGACCCCCCTCAAAGAATTCTAGTAGATTGGTGAGGCATGATTTCCCCTATAAAAACCATGTTGACTCTTCCTCAACAAATTATGGAAGGAATGGAAGTGATTATGTCTGCAAGATAAAAATGACTGTTTACTAAGTCTGAGACAAGGACTAGATGACATAGTGGTAAAAAACCCTATGTCCTATCTACACTACATAGCTTCCACCATTGCTACCACCGATGGAGCTGCACTGGTGGTGAATTACTGTGATAAAGTTTTACTAGCATAGACACAGCCCATAAGACCATAGATGGAGGGGGGGAAAGGACCCAAGTCCAGCAACTATGGCATTCCTAGGTCCCATTCCTGCCTGTGAATCAGTATGAGTGGATCCCTACATCTATCCAAAGATTCTTTGACTTCAGTGGAGCTCTGTGGGGGCAGATGGGTCTACCTATATGGTTCCATTTGTAAGTCTAACACTATATGTGTTTGTGTGAATCATGAAAACACAGCAAAACACAGATTTTTTTTTAAAAAAAAAGACTACACAGAACAAGTGCCAGATGCTGAATAGCACAAGTCATCTAATCACTGATTTAGCTCCCTGTTTTAACATTAGAAAATATATTTTCTATCGGGTATTTTCCAAATCAAGGACAGACTAGAAATTATTAAGATGATGTAAATAGTTTCATCTTTTTTTCAGATGAAAACACTTGGCCAAAGCCTGTAGCCCTAACTAGGCAAAACAGATGAAATTCAGTGTTAGGGCTGAGACAATGACTGCAGGATTTGATCCATAATATTATGCTATTAATGATTTTTATAGAAAGAGTATTAATTGTTTTGGTTAAACACAGTTGCGAGAGAAAATAGTAATGGAATTTGTTCCCGTATATGACTTTGTTAATAAACTTGGAGTATTGCATTTTACTGATATATTAAAATATTTTTAAAGTTACTTTCATTCTTTCATACTGCAATAGAGGGCTTGGGATGGGGGGGAATAGAGGGATGTGAATTCATGATTACACAGATCCACCAGCTTTCCTTATTTAGGGCAGCGCGTTACAGCAACAGCAGAAGGTAGTGAGGTCCATGAGCTGCAGCAATGACAGCAGAGTGGCTCCAATGCCTTTTCTGCAGATGAGGTTGGGGGGAGAGATTTTAACCACCTCAATCCCTATGAAAGCCACACATGAAATTCTATTTACTTGCGCTTTGCTCTAGGAAAATAATTGCAGCCTTATGATGAAATATCTCTCTCTCTCTCTCTCTCTCTCTCTCTGTGTGTGAGAGAGAGAGAGAGAGAGAGAGAGAGAAACAGGTGATATACAAAATGATATTTCAAGAAAAATACATTTGACTTTGTTTTAACCTCATGTACAGTACTTGGATGGAAGGAAGGAGGGAAAAACTGTCAAATTTTCGTTCTAATAATTGATTTAGAGAATTCCTACAAAGTGGATAGCACAAATGAGTAATAATGGTCTATGATAGACTAAACCGTATCCATCACGATCTATTGCCAATGCCTACAGAGTGCGGACCAAGCATAAATGGAGCATTTCCATTCCTGTTCCTCTGGACATGCATAATACAAACAGTTTGAAAAATGCAGGCATTTGTTCCTTTTAGAGAGCATTTTGATATAGAACAGTGTATTAGATGCAGCACATAAAAACGTCCCACCAATCACATTCAGTTGCCTGAAGATTCAAAAAATCTCATTTAGATAAGTGATCTCATGCAGTGGAATAGTGACTATATCATTCCATTGACCCTGCTGAGAGCAAAGGTAGCTAGAGCTCAGCTTGGCTTTCAAATTCTAAGATGAGCATGTTCAATGGATGTGGTTAAATTACTACTGGTTTGATAGAGCTTACCAATTCTCACAGTGTTCCCCATGTTAAAGTATAGTGAATTTATCTCAAACTAGTAGCACTCGTTAACACAGCAGAAACCTTTGAAATGAAGCCCCTGTAAAAGTGGGTGTGGGGATGGATAGATGGATGAATAAACTTGACTTTTTTAGTAATTCTTGTGAATTCCCCCATTGGGTTTGCATGATCGGGGCTTTGGCTTGCATCAGCTGAGAAATCTTATTACATTTAAGTAGAATTTAATGTGTTTATATGTGTCATAGAATTGCACAATGCTTTTTAAATAACCATACTTTGAGATCCTTGCACGAAATGCCTATATAAGTGCAAAGAGATTTACAAACAATAACGAACAACTCCATGATGACTCAGGTAGGTATTATCATCCCAATTTTACAATTGAGGACACTGTGGCCTGGTCTACACTAGGCGTTTATGTCGAAGTTAGCGCCGTTACATCGAATTAACCCTGCACCCGTCCACACCGCGAAGGTATTTAGTTCGACATAGAGGTCTCTTTAATTCGACTTCTGTACTCCTCCCCGACGAGGGGAGTAGCACTAAATTCGACATGGCCATGTCGAATTAGGCTAGGTGTGGATGGAAATCGACGCTAATAGCTCCGGGAGCTATCCCACAGTGCACCACTCTGTTGACGCTCTGGACAGCAGTACGAGCTCGGATGCTCTGAACAGCCACACAGGAAAAGCCCCGGGAAAATTTGAATTTGAATTCCTTTTCCTGTCTGGCCAGTTTGAATCTCATTTCCTGTCTGGACATTGTGGCGAGCTCAGCAGCACTGGCAATGATGCAGAGCTCTCCAGCAGTGATGGCCGTGCAATCTCAGAATAGAAAGAGGGCCCCAGCATGGACTGATCGGGAAGTCTTGGATCTCATCGCTGTGTGGGGCGATGAGTCCGTGCTTTCCGAGCTGCGCTCCAAGAAATGGAATGCAAAGATCTACGAGAAGATCTCTAAAGACATGTCAGAGAGAGGATACAGCCGGGATGCAACGCAGTGCCGCGTGAAAATCAAGGAGCTGAGACAAGGCTACCAGAAGACCAAAGAGGCAAACGGACGCTCCGGATCCCATCCCCAGACATCCTGTTTCTACGAGGCACTGCATTCCATCCTAGGTGCGGCCGCCACCACTACCCCACCAGTGACCGTGGACTCTGAGGATGGGATATTGTCCATGGCCGGATCCTCGGACATTTTAGCAGACGGGGAAGATGAGGAAGGAGAAGAGGAGGACGAGGCAGTCGACAGCGCTCACAACGCTGATTTCCCCGACAGCCAGGATCTCTTCATCACCCTTACAGAGATCCCCTACCAACCGTCCCCAGCCGTTACCCCGGACACAGAATCTGGGGAAGGATCAGCCAGTAAGTGTTGTAAACATCTAAACATTTATTTTTAACAGAACAGGAATATTAACAATTAAAAAAATGGGTTTCTCATGATTAGTTTGCCCTAGGCGCTTAACGGTTCAGTCATGGGCAGTGCAACTATTGAAAAAAAATCTAGCAATGTCCAGTTTTGCATGATTGTCCTGCCCAAGCCGCTCTACTGTTTAGTCACTGCTACAGCAGCTAGAGTAAAATGCGGTCTATATGTCCGGGGATGGAGCAGAAATCCTCCTGTGACATCTCGAGGAAGCTCTCCTGGAGGTAATTGGAAATCCGTTGCATTAGGTTCCTGGGGAGAGCGGCCTTATTGGGTCCTCCGTAGTACGACACGTTGCCGCGCCACGAGACAAGCAAGTACTCGGGAATCATTGCTCTGCACAGCAGGGCGGCATACGGCCCTGGTCTTTGGAGGCTTTCCCGGAGCATTCTCTCTTTCTCGCTGTCAGAGATCCTCATGAGGGTGATGTCGCTCATGGTGACCTGCTTTGAATGAGGTAGGGGAATGTTAGTGTTGGGACTGCTTTACCGTTCCTTTACAGAACTGTAACCGCTGGTTTGCAGCCATGCGGTGGAGGTGGGAGAGGGGCAGCTGAAAGGGATCGTTCCCGGGGACAGCCGCGAGGGTGTGGGACAGGAGCAGAGTTCCTGCTTGCCGGATTGCTGGCAGCAGGGACCGACATTGATTTCAATGTGAAATGAGGCCATTGCTAATATTAAAGTTTTAAGCTGCCACAAGTCTACGGCTTACCATGTCTGCCTGCAACAGAAATTCCGTTGTCCTGACACGCTTCTCAAATGTGCTGTGCAAGACCCCAGGCACTGAATGCAAAGGCCGAGAATTCGACCTTGTGCTGAGTGCGCATGTGATAGGTGCTGTGCATGGTCTTGTTCACAGAGAAAGACTATGTTCTTTGTTCACAACTACATTTATCTTTCTGAGGAATTCACTCCCTTTTTCCCATTCCCACAGCCCCATCTGCGACTGTCTCACAACCTAGCCTGGCATCACACTCCCAGAGGCTAGCGAGGATTAGGCATAGGAAGAAGAGGACACGGGAGGACATGTTCTCAGAGCTTATGGCCTGCTCCCGAGCCCAGGCAGCACAGCAGACCCAGTGGCGGGAGAACTTGTCCCAAATGCACCAAGCAAACATGGATCGGGAGGAGAGGTGGCGGCAGGAAGACCAGCAGGCGACTCAAACCCTGCTTGGACTACTGAGGGAGCAAACGGACACGCTCCGGCGCCTTGTGGATGTTCTGCAGGAACGGAGGCAGGAGGACAGAGCCCCACTGCAGTCCATCTCTAACCGCCCTCCCCCGCCACCAAGTCCCATACCCCCCTCACCCAAAGTGCACAGAAGGAGAGGCGGCAGAGTCCATGCAAACTCTCACTCCACCCCTGCAGAGAGCTCTAGTAGCAGAAGGCTCTCATTCCCCAAAATTTGACAAGTTCTTTCCTTCCCGCCTGACACAAGCCCCCGTCCAAGTTTCACCTCCCAGTTCCATGTGTAGTTGATAATAAAAAATATGTTTCTGTTAACTAATGTTTCCATCATGTTCTTTTGGAGGAGGGGGGGAAAGGGGGATGGTAATTGGACAGGACAGTCACCTTTGGCAGGGTACATAGGCGGGGGCAGGTACAGCAGCAGGGCACATACATAGTGCAGTGACTAGTTGCCCTGGTCAGTCTGGGAGGTGGTTTTCATGTTCTGTAGTGGGGGGTGGGTTGCTCTGTGACTTTGTGGCGGGGGAGGGCAGTTACAGATCTTAAGCGGCGGTCCTTATGCAGGATCACAGAGCCACGCAGCAGGAGATCTGTAACCGTCCTCCCCCTGCCACAAAGTCACATAGCCCCCCCATACACACAGTCCCGATCAGGAGGGGTGACAGGCTCCGTTGAAAGAACCAGCCCACCACAGCGGAGCCTGTCAATCCTTGAGTTTAGAAGCTTTCTTTGCGTCACTACACTACACCCGCTCCGCACCACAATCTGCATCCCAGTTTTAAAAAATTCCCGCGAAAACAGTAGTGAAGAAAACGGTGTTCATTAACAAAGTAGAACTGATTTTATTTCGAAACGTGTGTTGGAAGGGGGGGTGAAGGGGGTATGTAACTGGAGAGGATAGTCAACATTAACTGGGTAAAGAAACGGGGGCAGGTTCGGCTTCTCTGTACACAAACTTTACAGTCACAGGTTACCCTGCTCACTCAGGAACCTAGCTTTCAAAGCCTCCCGGATGCACAGCGCGTCCCGCTGGTCTCTTCTAATCGCCCGGCTGTCTGGCTGTGCGTAATCAGAAGCCAGGCTATTTGCCTCAACCTCCCACCCCGCCATAAAGGTCTCCCCCTTGCTCTCACAGAGATTGTGGAGCACACAGCAAGCTGCTATAACAATGCGGATATTGGTTTCACTGAGATCACAGCGAGTCAGCAAGCTTCTCCATCTCCCCTTGAGACGGCCAAAAGCACACTCCACCACCATTCTGCACTTGCTCAGCCGGTATTTGAAGAGTTCTTTTTCACTGTCCAGGGCGCCAGTATAGGGCTTCATGAGCCAGGGCATTAGCGGGTAGGCTGGGTCCCCGAGGATGACTATAGGCATCTCCACATCCCCAACAGTTATTTTGTGGTCCGGGAAGTAAATACCTTGCTGCAGCCGTCTAAACAGACCAGAGTTCCTGAAAACACGAGCGTCATGAACCTTGCCCGGCCATCCGACGTAGATGTTGGTAAAACGTCCCCTGTGGTCCACCAGTGCTTGCAGCACCATGGAAAAGTAGCCCTTTCTGTTAATGTACTGGCTGGCCTGGTGGTCCGGTGCCAGGATAGGGATGTGAGTTCCATCTATGGCCCCACCGCAGTTTGGGAATCCCATCGCTGCGAAGCCATCTATGATTGCCTCCACGTTTCCCAGGGTCACTACCTTTGACAGCAGTACATCAACGATTGCCTTGGCTACTTGCATCACAACAACCCCCACGGTAGATTTGCCCACCCCAAACTGGTTCGCGACTGACCGGTAGCTGTCTGGAGTTGCAAGCTTCCAGAGGGCTATGGCCACTCGCTTCTGGACAGTCAGGGCTGCTCGCATCCGGGTGTCATTGCGCTTCAGGGCCGGGGACAGCAACTCACAAAGTTCCAGGAAAGTTCCCTTCCGCATGCGAAAGTTTCGCAGCCACTGGGATTCATCCCAGACCTGCAGCACTATGCGGTCCCACCACTCAGTGCTTGTTTCCCGTGCCCAGAATCGCCGTTCCACGGCATCAACATGACCCATTGCCACCGTGATGTCCTCGGCGCTGGGTCCCCTGCTTTCTGAGAGGTCTGTGCTACTCTCAGACTTCAGGCCATCACCGCGGTGACGTAGCCTCCTCGCCTGACTTATCTGCATCTGCCTCAGGGAAAGGTGTATGATAAGCTGCGAGGCGTTGAGAGCGGCCACAACTGCAGCGATGCTCGCAGTGCGCTCCATGCTCGCAGTGCTGTGGCGTCCGCGCTGTCACTGACTAGAAAAGTGCGCAAACTGATTTCCCGCCGGCGCTTTCAGGGAGGGAGGGCGGGAGTGATGGACGGATGACGACAGTTACCCAAAAGCACCCTGGACACATTTTTTTTACCCAGAAGGCATTTGCGGCTCCACCCAGAATTCCAATGGGCAGCGGGGACTCCGGGAACTGTGGGATAGCTGCCCACAGTGCACAGCTTCCAATGTCGACGCTTTCCCCGTTAGTGTGGACTCACAAAGTCGAATTACTGTCCTTAGTGTGGACACACACGTTCGACTTTGCAATATCGATTCCAAAAATTCGATTTAAGTAAAATCGAACTACTCTCGTAGTGTAGACAAGGCCTGTGGCTCACAAAGGTGAAGGGCCTGAATCAGGTCTCAGTTATACAAGTTTCAATCCAATTATTTCAATGGAATTACTCTTAATTTTCACCCATGAAAAAGTCAGAGGAGAATCAGGCCCAGAATTAGTGGTCCATCATCATATAGAAAGTTTTTGTCTGAGATAGAAATACAATTCAGGCCCCTTCCTCCAGTCATGTCCTTTAATTTTATAATTATCCTTAAATAGCCTCCAATCACTATATGTATAATTTGAAAACTCATTCTACTCCGTTAAAAAGGATGGTGGTGTGTATATGCTTTACCCTTAAACATGGCACTTCAATTTGTGTGTGGTGTTTTTTTAATTAAAAATAAAATTGGAAAGCATTTAATCCTAGCAGTTCAGTGTTTTACTAATAATTGAAAATTTAAAGCCCGTATAATCAGAGACTTTCTTTGTAAACATAGCTTCTTTTATTCTCCTTCTTGTGCACTGGCATGGATGTGACTGAGTAGCACTTCAACTACAGCTGTGCACACTTGTATCTATAAACTTTTATCTAAAAAAAGCAAAAGTGAGTTTTCTTTGGATAGCAATGAGAAGGAAAGAAAAAGAACGACAATCCAATCATTTTTAAAAATAGCCAAAACACACACACACTCTCTCTCTCTCTCTCTCTCTCTCGCTCTCTCTTTCTCTAGCACTCTGTAGGAATTGCAATCATGATGAATACCTACATTTATTGAGTAGGTCATATTTTTCATATAGTCATAATTCACACAGTGCAAGTGGAACTCCAACTTGCTGATATATCCTGTTTATTTTCTGTATTATACACTGAAATACTGTATGTGTAACAGTGGTGTCTCATACAGCACCTGTATTTCATCACGTTTCAGATGGCTTATTCCAAATGACTGCTATAGTTCACTTGGACTTAGCAGTGATAGCATACACTTTGTTTATGTTTTATATTGTGAATAATTTTCCTGCTTTAGTTTTATTAATATTACCTCCTTGTTAGCACCTGTGGGAAAGTGCTGCAATAATACTCGCATCACTCTGAGACCTGTCACTGGGAGAATGGCTGATATCCTCAAAATGAGGGCTCTCTTTTTTTTTTTTTTTTTTTTAAACTTGAGCAGGTTTTTGTTGCTCCCCTTCAGGTACCTGGCTCAGTTTATATGCTGCAGACATAGCCTGCCATATGGTCCAGTAACCAGGGAGGGAGAACAGTCAGAAGATACTAAACAGCCACTGCAGAACTATACTAACAAGCAGTACAAAGAATGGGATGGGGGAACCTGTTGGTTAAACAGTTTGTTACAAATTTGTGCTTGAATGAAATTTTGGGAGCTAGACTTAACAGGTAGTGCTGGATAAAGCATTGAAGACCAGGCTAGTGCCCAATAAACCTACTTTTGCCCCTCACCCACAATCACCACACAAAAAATAACACAAGCAATTGCCATTATCAACAGGCCAAGAAGCTGGGGAATTTCATAATGTAACACTCAAATTATGAAAGCCTGTGTTAACAATATACTAGCTTCCTCAATTGCTCGCACGCTTAATAATCCCACAGTGGCATTAACAAAGGTTAGGGAAGAGTCAGCTTCCTCAGCTGAGCTGGTATGACAGAATAAAAAAGAACTGGGTGCCAGAAAGGACAGATTAAGAGATAGGAACCAAAATCTAATAAAAAGAACTATTCTCTGATGCTGGTCCTAAAGGCCTTTTTTTTTTTTTTTGGTCTTTTAAAGCAAAAGTACTGAAATCTCTGCTCATGTTAGAAATGTGCCTATGTGTATTTAAAAGAGCAAGAGAATAGCAAGTTCAACTATGACTCAGAGAAAGGAAAGAAAATAAAATTACCAGAGCTAAATTCTGTAGGAGCTGTGCTGTAGATCTGTTACTGTATTATTTTATTACATTGTGTGTGAGTCAGGCATCAGCCTTCTCATTTAGCTTATAAGTCACATGAATTCTCCTACTTTACAAAATGCAAGCATCTTGCAATCCCCCTGCTTTTAAAGGTGGAAGACTGTGATTAAGCACTTACAGACAAGTTTTCAAATGAAGGTACATGTGGTGTGCCCACAAAAAGGGATGAGCACCTACAAAGTCTACACATTGAGAAACGGGTTTACAACAGAAAATTGTCACTTTTTCAGAAAGAATGAAAAGAGAGATCAGTGTAATACAGGTAGTTGACAGTGGCAGGGACCAGTAATATGGCTGACGGATAAAGCCTGCTACCAGTGTTATATAAAGTGCCCAGGTCAATCTAGTTACCTAAAACTGAGCACGAGGGTCCTAATCCTGCAAAGATTTATGGACATGTTTAACTTTGCTCACTTATTAATCCCAATGAAACCAATTAGTTTCAATGGTACTACTCACTGTATGTAAAGCTAAATATATGCATAAGTCTTTACAGATCAGGGCCTAAAAGCACCCTCCTTATAGTGTTCATGAGTGCACATTACTCTTCCTTAAAAAAACAAATTAAAACTACTAGCTGGTTTAATTGAATTTCTAATGTCTTTCTCCCTGGATAACTGAATTAGTACTCCAGGCCCTCAACTCCTCCAGCGAATAATGATGAGTCATGCACACAGTTTTCAAACTACTTGGCACTCTGGTATTATGGAGATGAGTGTTACAGCAGAAGCAAAGATGGATAGATATAATTTTAAAAATCTGCTGTTGTAGTAGGCACCATTTTATAGGTAGAAGTGAAGACAGTAGCACTTCAGAAATTTCCATATGGATGTGACACTCCTGCATTATCCTGTTTCCATGGTGCCATGAGGGAAGGGTGTAATATTAACACTAAGCTGGCCTTTCACTCATTTTGCTCATGTAAATTAAAGGCTGGGTCCTGTGCTGTGTGCCTCTTAGGAAGTGGAAAGCATCCTCAACAGCCACTGAAGTCTTTCTTCTTAATGGGTGCTGAGGGCGCTCAGAACCTTGCGGGACCAGGCCTTTAATTTACATGTGTATTTACATATGGGAAGGGGGAAGCAATGTAAATATTCCCGAAGGAAGGTTTGCAGGAATCTGTGTAATTTCTTCAGCTGTCAGTCTTCACCCCTCTCTGTTTTCACTGTGGTGCATAATGGATTACTACATTCTAAATGTGACATCAAAGGACATGATATCTTAAATTGAATATTAATACCTACCCATAAAACTAATCAGAACACATTTCCAGGTGAAGCATGTGCTAGTTCCCCCATGACTTTCTCCATCACATAGCAGGAGTTGTGCGGTCACTCCTGGATGCACGCTTAAAAACTGAACGTTTAGGTACTCTTCCCCCCACCCCCTTTTTTTAATATAATCTTGGCCAATTTGGCTGAGATTAGCCCCTTTCGAGTTGGATTTGGTTTTCCCCTTTTCAGATACTGTATTCAAGCATTTTATTTTCTTAACTGTACAATGGAGGGTTCTAAGCAAAAAATCTGAAGAAATGGGGAAATTACAGTTTAAAGTAAACTGGGTCTTAAGTGCACAATCCAGATCCCACTGAAGCAAGCAGTAGCTCTAAATCAGTATGTAAGGTGTTCAAAAATTGGAAGCTCCAACGAGGCTGTTTTATATTGTTACTAACAAATCTGAATTGAATTTAGTGTTTCTGCAGTTTGCAAGCCTAATGGCAATACCTATGTAGGATATGCATTTTAAAAACTTTATCCTAGCTTGCAAAAACAGAATTGCTGTTTCTACTGTACACCTTCTGACAACATTGCTATAAAGCAAAGTAAAATAATTCCATAAATTTCTGGAAAGCAATGTTTCCATGTACAGTAAATCTACAGAGATTGCTCAGCAGTTAAAAAAATTACTTTGAGCTATAGAATATCTGTGGAAAACCTGTACTGATTGAGTACTGTTTATTATTTAGTGAGGGCTGTACAATGAGTCAAAGAATGAATTCTAGTCCAAAGATCTTGTAATCTTGATAATTTTTGGCAAAACTTGACCTTCAAGTGGCAAGTCTACCCCAAGGACTGGAAATGGGTAGGTTTCAGTAACAGAGTTTCCTATAAGTGCTTCTTTTGGGATGGAGGGATAGAACTTGCCCCTCCACAGAAGTATGACTATCTTCATGGCTCCACTGAGATGAAAGATAAATCTGTTTTAACAATGTTGAGTTTGGAATGGCTACCTTATCCCTATGCAATCCCACTTCTCTTTATTGGGCCCTAAATAAGCTGCTATTTAGATTCTTACATTTTAAAGTCTAGGAAGGAACCATTAGATCATCCAGTATGACCTTTTGTATATCACAGGTCATTACATTTTACCTAGTTTACAAGTATATCAAGTCCAATAACTTGTTTGACTAAAGCACATCTTCTAGAAAGGCATCCAGTGTTGAGGTGAAGACATCAAGAGATGGAAACTCCACCACTTCCCTTGGTGGCTTATTCCAAGGGTTAATCAACCTCACCATTTCTTGTCTTCATGTCTTCCTTGGACCGTAAGTTGAAAACAGTGAGGTTGCATAGGTGTAATTGGCCTGCAGAGTTTGTATCATCAGCACTAATGTAAAATAATCCAGCTTGACTTTCAGATCTCAAGTAAAGTTTACAAACTCACTCGTTCAGAAAAAAAACCCTCTCTTTACTTATAAACTTAGCACATTTCACCTCTAACTCACTTATATTCAATGAACTTGGAACCCCAAGATTGGGGATTGGGTCCTGCTTGGACTAGATGACCTCCTAAGGTCCCTTCCAACCCTAATCTTCTATGATTCTATGATGCCATTTTGTGGGTGAAATTCTGCCATTTGATGCAGGTGATTGGGTGTGGATGGGGTGGTTTGGCAGAGCACAGAAGTATTGGTCATGCTTCGGTACAATAATCAGATGGTCAGGCAGGAGTAGGTGGATCAAGTCAATAAGCCACAACAAAGATGAGCACCAGTAGGATGCCCTGCTGGTACATGTGTACTGATGACTACAGCATACCTTCTACATGATTACAGGACTGGACAGTTTGAAGAGGGACATGGGTTTTGCAACATATCAGTATGAAATAAGACATTATGAATAGGCTTGGCTGAATTCAATATAGTTTTTAAAACTGTGATGGATATTTTATTTTTAAACATTTTTCTCTATTTTTATCAATTTAAATTTTGTTGTGGGAAATTATAGGAAGTCAGACAATCATTCAGAGACAGTAGTCATTGAGAATGAAAAATTTAAAGCTTTTTAACCATTGAAACACAAACTGCCAACATCATGTGTCAAAGTATATAAAGCACATATCATTAAACCAACAAAAATATTTCTTTTGTTCATCTGTACATTCTGATTATCATCAATGTAAGAAAAATGCTGCTTGAGAATTAGAATTTGATTTGTGTGTGCTTGGTGAAATAGTTTTCCCCTAAAAATCTAATCAAGGGCCAAGTTCATCCCTGCTGTAGTTCCACTGAAACCAACTGAGTTATACAAGAGAAGAATTTGAGTCTATGTTATTAAACATCAATTCAAAATCCAGTTACCTAATGGCAAGAACTGTCAATTACATCAAAATTAAATGTACATTTGGTGACCTTAATGTAACATGCGTCTTAGTTTTAACTCCTCTTGTTATGTATTTGTACAGCACCTAGAACAATAGACTCCTGGTCCATGACTCTGGCTCCAAGTCTCCACAATAATGCAAACAATAAATATTCAGTTTTCTGTGACTGGATAAAATGAATGAAGAGGATAATATTACATGGGTTAACCTTGCAATGAAAATAAAAAGTGTAATCAGTACACATTGTAATGTAGTTCCCTGGATTTGAACAAATCCAAAATATTTAGGTTCTGTTAGAATAGCAATGTCTGGATTTGGAATTATTACAAATGGTCAATAAACTCACAGAAATATTCTTCAGAGCTGTGGGTTGCTGTTTCACTATGGGGTGGAAGCTATATAAATACTAATGCAGACAGCTTGTGAAATTGCTTTTCTGAAAAATAAAGTGATTGTCAAAAATATATCACAAGTTGACCAAGAAATGATACATTTCCTATCATATTTCATCACTAAATAATGGAAAGTCTAATAGTTTCCTACCTGCAAGTTATTGCTTTAATGGCATTGATGCTTTACAAGAGGTAAAGGTATCTTGAAGACAAAACAGTTTTAACTATTAATTTACAAAACAAGTTTTTTTTTAAAAAACTGCAGATAAATTCCATCAATTCCAGCCCCAAGAGTCATGTGACCCACTCTAGTCTGCCAAAGGTCATCCAGAAGAGCGCATACAACTAGGCAAGCTGATGTCTCTCTACTTCATTTTCAATAGAGATGGCTATTGTTTCAACTGAGCTACAAAATCAATTCCATGCAGTAATTTAGAATAAATTATATTTTATATATATATATATATATATATATATATATATGGTTAGTGCTCCTGTTAGGTCAATTTATCTTTTAGTAACAGTTTGTAGAGACAAATGATGCCTGGACACATTTAAGGAGGTTATCCCTTAAAGATCGTTATCCCAGGTCGTTATCCCTCTAAAGATAGTTAAACATCAATATTTTTTGATCCACATAAGAAAATGGGGTGGGGAGGGGAACCCAAAGTCCCCTATTCTGCATGGAAAGCCATTTTCTACTCCCGGATCACTATGACTAATGAATCGGAATGTCCATAATATAATAGGCTGTCCATAACAGCTGAGGTGACAGCAGTCTTAAATCCCTATGTCTTGCTAAAAATCAGCTAAACCAAATTCTTGCTTGCTTAAAGCCTCACTGTATGCATTGAAACACACCAGCAAAACATGTTACTGTCTATTAGTGTTGTGCAGTAAAGATACAAATATGTACAAAGAAGAAACTACAGGACAATTTTTGTTGCCCTTACAAGCTGTTCCAGTGGATTATTAAAAGGTAAAATTGTGGTGATATTTGTTTCTTTTTATATTGATTCAGGGCTCCTGATAGATTATTCTCTGAGTTTTCATACTAGATGAAATTTACTGTATGAATAGCAGCAGTGTAGGTTTTGTCACATTATATTGCCAATGTGCCTCAACCCTAAATTGGATAGAAATTCTCCTCTCAGTGGTGAAGTCATTCAGGCTCCATGCCCCTACTCTCCTGGAGCTATCTATTGAGATTGCCAACATAGGGTCCAACTATGCCTCAAGGCATACAAAAGCCTTGGTTACAACATGTCACTAAAGATACATTTTTTGCACTCTCATCTAGATTTTTTTCCACCGAGCTGCGGAGCAGTGAGTGACGAGCACAGCGAGCGATTTCACCAGGACATTGCAACAATGGAGAAACGCTATCAGGGCAAATGGAGCCCATCAATGCTTGCAGACTATTGCTGGACAGTGACAAAAGATGCTCCAGTTAATGAATACAAGAGACAAGCCAAGAAGTGCCGAGTAGACACTGAATAGGACTAAACTATGTACATAATAGTTTTTTGCCTTTTGTTTCATAATAAATTTTATTTATATAACCCTTTTGCTGATTTTTAAAGTGTTACATAAACAGGACAGGTGAAATATTATCATGTAAAGCAACCATAAACACATGAAAAGACCTAGGTTTACAATTTATGATTAAAACTCTACTATCTACTCAATATACATAGACATAAAATGTAAAAACTTAAATATCTTAGAAACAGTAGCCAATCAGTTGTTTTAATTGTCATATTTGAATTCAGCGCATCAAAATACATACTAAATAGTACATTTTATCTCTGAAGCAGACGACTTCTCAAAAATTGTAGACCAGTGTTATTGGTAACTATTGACCTGGGCTGGATTTTAACCAGATATAGAGGTGAAAGCTGTTGGATGCCATCTGGAATCCTTGAGTTATCCTAATTTTTTTTCCTTCACTATAACTCTTCTGACTCCCAAACAAAAAAAACCTCCTGTGATTAGAAAGGGAAAAGTGGATTGTACCTGTGTTGTCTTTTTATCTTTACACAACAAACATAATATGAAGAGACTACATGGGCACAGTGGGGCCAGAAATTCTGCAGTGGAATGGTTATCCATCAGAGAATGCAGATTCATCGAAACTGAAATATTTTACAGAGAGAGTTCAATTTCAATGAATGTCTGATAGAACCCAAGCTGAGCTCCCACAGAACCTTGCCTGCTCTATAGTTCTCCACCTACCTGAAGGGCTGACAAGAAACAGACTGTAGAAGTCCTGGGAAAGGCCAGCCTTCAGGCTCCTGGCTCAGCCTATTCTCAGGCAGACTAAGGGGGATTTGGGAGCCTGGAAGTCCTGTCTGAGATAGGAACCCTGGAGCTTGACAGCTAGGGCTTCCAGGGACATGGTTTCCCAAAAGCCCTCCAGGTGTAATTTTGTTTTTGAAAAAAAAAAATCTGATTGTAGAACTTTTTTAAAATTCTATTCTGCAGCGAATTTCAAGTTTGTTTTTTCTAAATTGGAAAAGGTGGAGAAAGAGAAGAAAAAAGTGTGCGCGCAGGGGAAACAACACAAAACCTAGACATCATTCATTCTATTACAAGCAACAGCACAAAAGAAAAAAAGAAGGGGGATTTTTTTTAAATCATTTCAAAATTCTGAAAATTTCAGTTTTTGAAATTAATTGAAACAATTTCATTCAAATCAACTTGAAAATTTTGATCATCACAATGAAGTGAAAATTTACTTTTGTTTAGAAATGTAATATAAAAAATAAAAAATTGATATATTTTTCATGGGGAAACTGGTGTTTGACCAGCTCTATGGACTAACAGTGGTGCAGCAACTACAATCAGTACAGGAGCATTGAGACCTAGAGAACAATCTTCTTAAAATTAGTATTAACCTCTTGGTAATAGTGTTTTTGAAGATCTTGCTATTCAATATAGAGGAATTTTGCAAACATGGGCCTAGACCATCCTCTCTGGTTCCAGGATTAGAGAGGACTGTAATCCAAAGTACCTCTCCTCATGGGCACAGCAAACTCTCTGCGCTGTCCTGTGCTTGAGAGCAAATAGAACTTTGTTGTCTGCAGTATAATGGGATTGACGATCTGTGGGTTTTGTTGGTAGGGGCAGAATGGAAAAGAGCAGAGCAGAGACCTCGCTGTGGTGGCATATCTTAATGGGGCTTCAGATCTCTGGTCAGAACTCACATTGGGAGTTCATGTCTGATTAGGACCATTAGCCCTCCTGGGTTTCAGAACCAGCAACTATGATGAGATTGCCAAGAAGGAGATGTGCCAGCAGAGCAATATGGAGGAAGCAATCCTTCCTGCAGAACTTTCTGTTTCTGTGTTCTTGGCTTTCTCTGGAACCACAAGGTTGGGAAATTGTATCGTATGTATTCCCCAGGTAATCTGAGAGGATATTTTCATCCCCCAAACTCTGCAAAGACAATCTGATGGAGTTTTCTGTCCCCTCCAGCCCCTTCCAGGAGGGTTTCTCCATGGAAGTGGATGATCTGGACTATACTCTGCCTCAGAAAATCAGACGTCCCATTTCCTAGCATCAAAGCAGGGAAACAGCCTGGTGCAATGGATAGAGCATTGGAGTAGGATTCAGGAGCACTGGTTTCATGAATTCATGCTGTGACCCGTGATAAAGTCATCTATCCCCTCCGTGCCTATTTTCTTAATGTAAACTGAGAACAATTACACTCACCCACCACTATGAAACACTTTGGGTTCTGTGAATGGAAAGTGCTAAGTATTATTAGTAGTATTTATTTATTGCATTAATGGCATTACTGGAGCTGGGAGCCTATCCCCACAAAACAAAACTACTTTGTGCCACTATGTTCCCTATGCAGATATCTCCCCATTCTCCCAGACTTTACAATAGCACCACTGAAAGTCTGATATTAATGTTATTGTGAGATTTTTTTTATTCACTTTTAAACAGTGGTAATTTTACCATCTGTCCCCTAGAAACAGTTTTGAAATATCAAAAGGTCCTGCAGTCACAAAACAACAACAAAGTTTTCCCCTTGTGTCCCATCCTAACCCAACTGTATTTCTCCCTGAGACAGGTAATTTATTACACTCCATTTACTAGAATTCCTATTAAAATATATATAATGCAATGGGAAAATGTTGACATTCCAGTAGAGCCCTACAGCTAATAGTTGTTTCTTTGGTGCACAGGGTACCTCAGGGACTGTCCCAGTCTGAAGAGTAAATGTTGTTTAGGGAGAAAGTGTTAGTCTTCAATCATGCTCTTCTGTGTCATATGAAAAGCTGCTACTGCTCAGCTTTTTAGCTATCTGATAGATATATGAAAAATCAAGAAACTCTTATCTAAACTAGAGTAACATTAAATCTTCTCTATACTAGAGGACTGACTGGAAGGCTAAATACCACTACTGCAATTAATTTTCTATGAAGAGATAAGAAAAGTGTACCAAAGTAAATTGAGAACAATAGTAGGACAAGGTACCCCCTCACCATACTCACATATGCTGTATATTATGCTAAGAAACTAGCCTCACTCTCTATCTACTTAGATTGTAAACTACTGTAACTTGCCATTATAAGCTTATCCCTAGGTTTTTGACCTTTAGAGCATGCTGCGAAGATGAGCTATTTGCTAGGGCTTTGGGGGGATGGGGAAAGGATTTGGATGAGATTATGTGGGGATGGGATTGGTATAGTTTGAGGTTTTAATCACTTGCTCTTTAACTTAATTTACTTTTGTTCTATGTAGATTTTCTATATTTTGGGTGATTAATCATGGAATAGATTTTTAAAATAATTGCTAGGTAGCATAAATCTCTTTCCTGTAATAAAGAACTATAGGCCAACATTTTCCAAATTAGGTGGTGTAAAGTGAGGCAGCGAAATCCATAATTAAGCACCTAAACAAGCGTGACACTCTCCAGTGGGACTCAGGGTTTTGAAGCCCCTGACCACCACCTGGCCTTAGCATGAAGGAGTCTTGCCTGCTGTAATTCAGCTCCCTGAAACCAACCGCCTCTGACAACAGACAGGTACAGGTCTTCACAGACCTCACCCTCTCTGTGCAGGCTAGTGACAGATACACATCAATCCTCAAGCCCCTCTGCCAACATGTCCCTCTGTAGTCTCCAGCCCATCACTGAACACCCACAGAAATAACCAGGTAAGCTGTCTCTGAAGAGACACTGTACACATAAAGGATTGATCCTGAGTTGTGCCAATCAAGTTATTACAACACAGCACTGGAATATACTTATAATGAAAACAAATCAACCTAAATCTTTGTAAATAAACAGAGATAATAAGCAAGAATGAGAACAATAACAAAAGCATAACATGCTTCTTAGTCTAAATTTAATTCTAACAGGCTAAAATCCTTGTTTGAAGCAATTTCTCACCTAATGCAGCCTCTGAGCTTCACTAGCCCACATGGCCATGATCCAACTTCACGAATGCAAAAAGTGCTGTCCTTTTTGCTTCCTCTTAAACCACAAAGAGTGTTGTCTTTGCACCCCAGAGATAGGACCCTCTGTGGTTTTAGTCTCTGATGTCTTCCCATGTTGGACTTCACAGTCCCTGTTGGTTTGGAATCCAGATGTAGCTCCCATTGTGTTGGGCTTACAATGCTTAATTAACCTATGAACTGAAGCAGGTGAATAAACATTCTCTGTCTGACAGAAAACTTTTGTCAACTCTGTCTCTAAATCATATTTTAGGAACATATCCTCAGCACACATACAGAACTACTGAAATAGCCACCTGTACAATTACATTGCATGGTGATTGAGGCTCAGTAATGATATAAACTTCCATTAGATACCTCTGAGGAACCTTAATAGGTAAATACTAGGACAGCAAAGTGTTAGGTGTAGTGTGTTTGTCAGGCCTGAGAGGAGTTGCTGTTACAGAACAGTGAACCCTTTGCCAGCTAGCATCAAGGGGTTCTTAGGGTCACAACATATTTTCAGAGATGTGAAAACCCACTGCTTCCATTGACTCCAATGGATGGTGTAGGTGTTTGCCATCTATGAAATTCAGGCTACTTAAATGTGGACTTAGCACTTTAACTTTAAACACCCAGATTTGAAAATATTGTCCTAGAATTTGTTGCTAGGCATAGCAGTCTTCTAGGCACTGAGGTCCTGTGGTATAAAGTGTCATAGATCTACAATGGAGCAATGACAGTTTTCACCAGCATAGGATCTGCTGCCTTGGCTCCTATTTTTCCCATTTAGATGGAAATGTGAAAAAAAAGATTGCTTATTAAGAGTCATTGAAAAGCAGAGCTCCAATTATAACTGGAATTGTCTTCCAAAACACGGTACTCTGTTTACACAGCCTCCCAATGGAAAACCACATATTGCTCTCAAATTAAACAAGGGGAGGTCCTGTTTAGTAGGTCAGTCAGTTAGTATGGCAAACTTGTGCGGCATGATATAGGGTTCAGAAACAGATGTATGGTCTATGCTAGTCATTTTGGGTATTTTCTTTCTCACTGTGACCTTCATCATGAAGAGGGAAAAAATATTCTACAAGTTAGAGCCAAGTAATAGGATGGGAAAGCATCACGCAGTGCACACACTGTGGTGGAGCACAGTAGATCTAGTTTTCCTTTCCCCTACCTTTTCAGTGCTCACTGCACTGAAAGGTATTTTTCTAGTGTATACAATAAATAGTAGTTTGAATCAATGCACAATTATGCAGCAGTAAGCCAACCTTCTAATTGATTGCAGCATATATTAACAATGATACAGGTTTTGTTAGCATACAACTAGCTTGTTATCCGCTGCATGCACATTTTTCAAGACCACACGCCAGGAAAATATGTTACAGTTGACAACATATTTATCTTTTGCAAATGATGAAGTAAATTGGAATTTGTCTTCCACTACAAGGATAAATGGTACAAAACTTTGTGTCCGAAAAAGGCACTCCATTGCAGACTCAGACAGAATCTCGAGTGTCTGTCCTATACTGCTGGAGACTTTTTAATTCTGCTCCCTTGCCCTTGCTTTGATACATATGGAGTCTCTGCTTAAGAAGTTCAAACCCAAGCATGGGATAGGATAAGGGGTGAAAAATACATACTGTAGCAGACCTTTGCAGTAGGAAGTGCTTTTAAAAAGTTATTTCTAAGTAGAGATGAGCTGAAATTGTTCCAAAAACCCCAATGACCTACATAAAGAAAAAACTACCCACTAGTCACTACTGAAGCCACCCAAAGACAGAAATTTGCAATGAAGCTTGACATTGAAAAAAGATTCTAGGGCATTCAGATCCTGGACAGCCACCCCATTATGGTAAAGGTGGATGGACGTTTCCTCTTAGCATTATTTACACACGCACTGTGGGCTACATTTTGGCTTTAAGCCATGAGCCATATTGGGAGCATGTGAGGGGCTTTGTACTAATATCCGCTCACTGAGAAATTGTGCCTGAGTATTGTCCTGGAGAACTGAAGGAGCACAAACAGCACTGGTATGCTCTACATGAAGCAATGGTGGCATTCTTCTCAAAGAAGGAAGGAGTCACTGTGTTCAATAACCAATTATATGTATTTTAAGCAGGGCCGGCTCCAGGCACCAGCTTAACAAGCAGGTGCTTAGGACGGCAAAGGGAGAGGGGCGGCACCTGCGGCAATTTGGGGGCGGCAGGTCCCTCACTCCCTCTAGGAGCGAAGGACCTGCTGCTGAACTGCTGCCGCCGATCACAGCTTTTTTTTTTTTTTGCTTGGGGTGGCAGAAATGCTGGAGCTGGCCCTGATTTTAAGGTGCAGACATGAATCACAAAAGGAAGCCTTCTGCTGAACTGCATGCTTCATGCAATAAAGTGGAGGATAATTACAAAGGCGGCAGTTGTGTCAATCAGTGATGGGTTAAAAATAGAGAACAACATTGCATTTTAAAAGTTGTGTGCAGATAGACAAGAGAAGATGACCTCAGGCTCCTAATTCAGGAGGGGGATATGGATGTTGCTGTAGAGAGGAAAACAGGCTGAGTAGCAAGGACTGTGAGGAAGGCTGAAAAGCATGACAAGTTCAGATAAGCTTGAGCTAAGATGCTTATCCAAACTGAGCCTTTGGAGGTTCACTCATCACCATTCATTGTCCCCTTCATCATTCTGAAAACATATATCCTTCTATTCATATTTTCTCCAGTTAGTAAATTTCCAGTTCTCTTAGCCTTTTTCTGAACCTTTTGCATCTCTTCAGCATACTTTCTAGAATGTGCTATCTGAAACTGAGTATCGTTAGCATCTAACTGTGATCTGACAAAATCCATAGGTGTCTTATATGGAGTCTGATGGCAATATTGCTGTGGAAATAGGACTATTGTTTTAGTTTTTTATATAAGCTGTCAGAACAACATTTATACAAAATCTCAGGGGAACAAGTTAAAGTGAACAAAACAGAATGCTTTACTTGCCTCAATCTTCACAGACAAGGTCAGCTCCCAGACTGCTGCACTGGGCAACACAGTATGGGGAGTAGGTGAGCAGTCCTCAGTGGTGAAAGAGCAGGTTAAGGACTATTTAGAAAATCTGGACATGCACAAGTCCATGGGTCCAGATCTAATGCATCCAAGAGTGCTGATGGAGTTGGCTGATGTAATTGCAGAGCCATTAGCTTTGAAAAATCGTGGCAATCGGGGGAGGTCCCGGACAATTGGAAAAAGACAAATATAGTGCCCATATTTTAAAAAGGGAATAAAGATAACCCGGGGAACTACAGACCGGTCAGCCTCACTTCAGTCCCTGGCAAAAGCATCGAGCAGGTCCTCAAGGAATCCATTTTGAAGCACTTGGAGGAGAGGAAGGTGATCAGGAACAGTCAACATGGATTCACCAAGGGCATGTCTGACCAACCTGATTGCCTTCTACGATGAGATAACTGGCTCTGTGGATATGGGGAAAGTGGTGGATGTGATATATCTTGACTTCAGCAAAGCTTTTGATACAGTGTTCCACAGTATTCTTGCCAGCAAGTTAAAGAAGTATGGATTGGATGAATGGACTATAAGGTGGATAGAAAGCTGGCTAGATTGTCAGGCTCAATGGGTAGTGATCAACAGCTCGATGTCTAGTTGGCAGCTGGTATCAAGCAGAGTGCCCCAGGGGTTGGTCCTGGAACTGGTTTTGCTCCTTACATTACTGCTGAATATAAGGAAAGGCTAAACTAGCTCTATGGGCTACACCTGCCTTTTGGGCTGGACTCTACTTAAAAAATCTTGGCCTTTGCTACTGATGCTGTTCTTAGTTAATCCCCACCAGTAATCAGCTCTTGTTAACAAATCATCAGGATTAGGTGCAAACTGTAAAAAGTGCTCCTTACATTCAGAGGGCAACACAACCAGCAACAATTCAGTACGAGATAGGTACATCTCTCCCACCCCCGTTAGTATATCGAGCACAATTTGCTCTTTCAAATTGTACCACTGAAGGAAGCAATCTGCCTATTCACTTGGACCCTCCTCCAGGAGGAGCTTTAAGGCAAACACTTCCACCTGCGTTATTAAACCATTAAACTCTTTTACCAATTGCGCCCCTAAATCTGAGTCAGTAAAGGTGTGCCCTATAATCTGTGGTCACACACTCCCCAAGGTTCTCTGCAATACCTTGTCTCAATCCTACATAGTTAACTGGTTTGTCGCTTTAGAGCATGGGGTTCTCAAACTGGGGGTCGGGAGGTTATTACGTGGTGGGGATCACATGGTGGTTTGGCCTATTAGGGGGCCTGAGCACTACCATGAATATTTATTCTAATGCCCAGCCTTCCATGTCCAAAACTCACTTCCTCACCCTTATTATATTGGGGTGCACTTATCTCATAGGTAAACATACATCACTTCAGTGTTCCTGAAGTTATATTCCAACTCCTACTATTGAGCAAGCTATTCCTAGTTGAGTTCAGATGGAGTTCTTGGGCCAGAAATTAGGGGGTGTCTCTCTCTCTCTTTCTCACACACACACACACACACCCTGGTAAAGTGCCTCCTCTGGTTAGACTCTGTCCCGGCTACTGTGTTTGGGGCCCACCTCACTGGACTCCCTGTGCTCTTTAAGCCTTCTGATTGAACAGTCCAGGCACTGCCCCCCAGATGGGTTCTCCAGGCGTGCACTCAGGATCAGATCAACCATCTAGCATCCTCTTCTGAGAGCTGAAATCCTGTGGCTCAACCTCTTAGCCCCTGTACTGATGCCTCACACTACCCAGTATCTGCACAGCCCCACTCAGAACTTCCGGTGCCTGAGACAGTGAGAGCAAACACCGATTCTACACAGAATTCTAAACACCATTATTCTTTACTTAGTACAAAAGACACTCAGCTCTAAACAAAATAATAAACACACCTGCATGCATTTCCCTGCCTCAGTTTCCTTACCAGTCTGGAGAGTTCTTTGGGTTTGGACAGAGTCTTCTGGGATGCCCAGAGTCCTCCTATGGCTTCTCTTCAGAATCATGTAGCCTAATTCAGCTAGCTTTCCCTGACCGTGACTAGTCCCACAGTTAAACAGTACACACCTGGTACAAAAGTATGCCCTTCTCACCAAGCCACAGCTTCCACTGTCTTTTTTTCCTGTGAGTCCCTCAAATTTATATGTCCCCCTACCAACACCTGTTTTGCTTTGGTCTGCTGCTGGGGATTTTTCCACTCCCTCTCCTTTCAGAGCAATTAGAGAGACAAACTTCTCCCAGCTTCAGCCAATCCATTATTCCAAGGTGTTTCCATCTGAATAGATGACCATGAAGATTTAACAAGCAACTATTGTCCCTGGTCTGCAGAAATATGCTACAGCTCCTGTCAATAAATGGTGGATTCCACATGCCCCCTACAGGCACCCCAGGATACAACAAATTCATAATATCAACCAAGATTTGTACAAAGTCAGATTTCCTCAAATTGTCACAGGAGGAAAAATTTTAACCTGTAATTTTAACCTGTAATTAGAGCACATAGGATACAGAAGGCACTGAGAGACATGAAATGTGGAGTCCATATTTACAAAGTAACTTTTTTTGACTAGTACCACACTACAAATTGAATTACTGTTTTAAGACACAGTCAGTCCAGGCATTGCAGCATCTGCATACATCAGCTGTAGTGTGCTTAGCTCTGGCCATACTATGTGTAGTACTGGAGAACTAATTTGGATATTCTAAAAAGCAACCTGAGCATTTATCCCACCAGAATCTCTCTGAGATTTAATGAAGTTTTCTCTGAGGTGCTTTTTACACAGTTTTATGTTTAAATTCTGACATTTAAAGATTAATCATCTATGTCTCTTGTAGGCAAGGCCGGGGCAGGAAATGTCGTCTATCCCTCCCCAACCCCAAGGCATCAGCAGTTTATGGGAAAGAAATGTGCCACAAAAGTTCTAGGGAGAATTTCCTGACACATGCACAGGATCAGACCACCATAAGAGGCCCTGTCCTGTTCCCTGGAACAAGGGCATACCAGGTGTGGGAGGGTGTGTTTCCATTGCATTGCGCCCTATAAAGATTCTGGGATGCTCCAAACTATAGCAAAGCCTATAGACAGCTCTGTAGTGGTTCCATAAATTAATGATTATATCTCAGGGCTACTCTAATCTGCACCAGAGTGTTTCAGCCCTCAAAGCAGCTCAGAATCCTGAGGACTGAAAGCCACCTTTGCCCTTCTCCTCCAGGGCTATGCTTTCTTTGTTACATCTCCTGAAGGTACAACAGAGATTTTCAGCCAAGCAATTTAGAAAATCATGTTCCCGCTGTATTGCTGTTATCTAGATGTGCCTGGGAGCGGAATAAAAAGATGCTTTGTTGCAACCTTGCTCCTGAATTAATTAATTAGTCTTGTGATGAAGAAGAGCTTCTACTGAGAGTACTGCTCTGGTGAGAAGCTGCTAGAGTACAGCTGGTTAGAATGCAGTTTTGAGCTTTATCCACTTGGAACTGTCTTTTCTAAGTTATGTAAGAGATTTCTAGTGGGAGTTTTGTAGTTCTTCAAAACACACCTCAAAAAATTATAATTCATTTTTAGTCAACTTTTTCCCACCTACTTTTGTCAGGAATTATCACAATACCCTGGATTTATGAGCCCCAGTTTAATGCAGAGACTGAACTAATTTATGGCTCCCTGTACCAGCTGATGTAGATGTTTATGGGCTGTTCAGAAGCAAGCAAGCATCTGAATGAGAAAAACTGATCTTGAAAGATTTTCAGCCCAAATGTGGAGACCCAAAAGACTGGATAGTTCACATAAGCTTTCATATGTTTGGACGCTTGTCCGGGCTGACCGAAACCTCTGAACTTTCTAATGTTTCTCCATCATTAGCTGTTAGCTTGTCAAGGGTGTCAGTCTCTGTGATCAGTCTCTGTGATCAGTCCTACATGTATACATTTTCCATGCTTTGCAAGTGGCTTTAACTTATTCATCAATTAATTCTTTCATGATAAGAAGGATAGATAAATATGAGTGACACCATTATTCTACCTGATACAGGCATTCATTAGTGGAAGGAAATTCTCCTAAAAAAAGAGCCGTAGGCCATGTCATTATCTTCCTCTTCCTAGGTAAATTTACAAGACATTTATTTTTCTGTTTTTCCTTATCGTCTTTCCTTATTTTTAAAGTAATTGTTCAATACAGTGAAAAGTACCATATTGATAGTTATAAAGGTGAAGCCCTCTGGTTACCCTCAGAACAGGTACAACAGTCAGGAGCACTGGCAATGAAAGCTGTCTCCCAGTACACCAATGTGCCCCAAAGAGGACTGGTTCTAGCAAAGGCAGTTATTCAGCCTCAATTCATATGAAATCCCTGGCTAGCTCATGAAGAGTGCCACTTAGTGTCACGTGTGAGGGAGTTTTTGTGATGTATATACCTGCCCCTAGAAACTTGACTGAGGTCACCTTCTTATTGCACAGCCATCAACTGGTAAGTTTTCACACACTGCTGCTCTAGGCTAGGTTCAGACTAGTTCAAACCTCCACATTTCATTCCATACCATCTTTGGTCTTCATACTGATTTTATTACTATCATTAAATATGTTTAGTGCACTAGTACCCAAGACCCCAGTGTTGATTGGGGCCCTATTGTAGTAAGTGTTGTACAAACTTATAGGAGGAAACGTCCCTTGCTCTGAAGAGCTGACAATGTAAGAAAATAGTTGACATGTTGTACAGAGATGGGGGTGGGAGAGAGGGGAGGAAGAGGGTTATAATAAAATATGCTGCACATATCTTAAAAACAATTACTTATTATAGCCGTGCCATAACTAGACAAAACTCTCCATTCCTTCTTGAAACGGAGTCCTCTTACTCCAGGCAACTGGGTGGTAATGAAGCAGGATAAGACCTGTTCATGCTTATGTCAGCTCTAGGATGTGCCTGGGGCTTCAGAAACAGCCCAGACATCCTGTGTAGTCACTAGGCAGCCCTCAGAATTTGTGCAGAACTGACGCTCAAAATGACTGACAGGGACTGTTCTCTCTACAGACAAAACCTGAAAGGTTAGGCACATAATAGGCATGTGAGGTGACATTGGTGTATTTCAGAAACTGTTTTAACAATAGCTGGGGCAACTTAAATAGCTAAGTCAATTCTTTTTGGGGGGGGGAATAGCCCACCTTTCTCAGGATAACAGGCAGGTAACAATACCCAAAGGATATTATGGCGCTAGGCATAGTCAATCAGTTTCTGTATACCAGTCCAACTCCTCACTTCACCACCTCTTAGGCACTGAACACCATAAACTGGCAATTAGAGGCATTACCCAGCTTTCCCAATGGAGGAGCCGTATGGAGTTTGCAGCACAACAACAAAAATATGCAATAAAAATGTGTAGACCTAAAAATACATTCACTACTTGCCCATGTGAATGCACACAGGCTCATTGTTTTAACTTCCATCCTCCCCGCTCCTTATGTGTTTGTAATCTCTTCCTATTGTTCTTTTAATTTAGTCTTTGGGGCAGAGACTCTCTGTTTAAAAAGCATCAAGTCAATGACATGATGTAAGTAATAAAATAATGGGTAGGATTATGGGTAGGGTCAAATAGGGTAGAAAATTTTTTCCTCACCTGTTTAATTCCTCTTGCTTAATTAATTCTGAGGACAAATTTAGTATACTTGCTAAATTGTCATATGATCAATGTACTCTAGTTGTGTGATTTTGAATCCTCCAGACAACACTAAAGGTTTCCATCTCGATGAGCCTCCTGTTTCATAACACATCATATAGCCTCTGAAGCAGGAACCTTGTGCAGGATACTTCCTAGTTCTGGATGGCAAGTTAGCAAAAAGAGTAGAGTGGGACAGACCGCTGGTAGTAGAAAAAGGAGCTAGTTTCTGAATTAATGGAATCTTAACCCCTGGGATTTGAACTTGAGCCTTGGCCTTTTTCTGGTAGATTTGATACTTGGGATCCCTCATGAGGGGAAGGAGGACACTTAAGTGAAGACTTTCATCTCTAGAAAAGTATCACAGCTTTAAAACTTTCTGCATGTAGAATATCTGCATTTATGTTTAGATTCCTCCCTTTGCTGTTGTCTAGTATCACTGTGGAGGCACCACTAATACATCATAATATTACATCTGCATATCCAACCTAATTAAAATCAATTTCAAACAACTTTACTGATCCACAATTTGCATCTGTACTTAACATAGGAAATTCCTCTCTCTCCCTGGAGCCACTGTTGTAGAATTCTCCTACAGAAATGACATAGTTCTATACATTTAATTTGTGCTTGAAAGAGGAGTTGCAAATTACAGTAATTTGAACTAGTTAACAATTTCCTGGTAACAGGTGATAATTGGCAAACCACTTCTGAGTACTGTAAGGCAAATGATTATGTCACATTTTGATGCTGACGGAATCTTATTATGTAGCTGTGATCTGTAGTGTAATAAATATACTGCTGTATTGTACATCCATGTTTCTGAAGCACACAGTTGTTGGGTTCTTCATCATTTAAATGTTTCCATCATGACTGGAATGTTTTACTTTAAGTAAGTACAACAAATGTAAAGTGCTTTATTTGTTTTTCTACATACAAGACTCATGACGGAAAAGTCTCAGTCAAAAATCTATCAAGAACTGTTTTAAATTTTGCCAACCATGCATGTTCATGTGCTAGAAGTTCCTGTTCTATGGAAATTCATCAACTAACACTGCTCTACAGCCAAAATGCTTATGAAATAAATGTAGTCAAACTTTACTAATTCTGGGTCACTGAGAACAAAAATGATGCTTAAAATTGTTGATTGGCTCTAGTTTTCAAGATATGCTATTGGGTCAGTATATACGACCCTTGACTTGGGAATAGTGGAGGATAAGTGAGTTATAAAGGGAAGGGATCTCAATTTAAACCAGAAATGACTAAAATACATCTTTGACTGGATCTATGAATAAATCTATGACTGGGCTTGGACAGTACTTGCTTTTTAGGCAAAACAATGAATGATGCAATCTGAAGCTAGTATTGCGTCATACATGATATGAATTGCATCATGTTATTCCTAAAAGTCATGGATGATGCAATCATAACAAAGCTTACATCACTCTGCTGAACAAATTGCCCTATATCAGCTCTAGAAACCTGGCAGGTGATGTTAGGGTTTCCATGTTCCATGACCGTCAAAAGGATCTTGTCCCATTCTTCTTCATGGAAGGTGATCTTGTAGCCTGCAACAACATCGATGGCGTGATGGCAGCCCTCAACATCGTTCACGATCCAGATGAGTGGAGACTGTTCATTGATTCATCGAAGATGAGTCTTAAAGCTGTTTTACTGCATAATGGCAATGTTTTGCCATCAATTCCATTTGGTCATGCAGTCCATATGAAGGAAACCTATGACAACATGAAACAACTGTTAAGGTGCATAAACTATGACCAAAGTGGCAGCTTTGTGGCCATTTGAAGGTTGTTGCTCTCTTGCTTGGTCTGCAGACTGGATACACAAAGTACTGCTGTTTTCTCTGCGAATGGGATAGTCGTGCAATAGATTCCCACTACATGAAGAAAGATTGGCCACTCTGACTGTCTTTGGAGCCTGGGAGGAAAAGTGCTCAGCATCCACCACTTGTTGAATCAAGGAAGATTTTGTTACCACCCTTACACATCAAGCTAGGTCTGATAAAGAACTTTGTCAAGGCCATTGACAAAACATAAGCAGCTTTCAAGTACCTCCGTGGAAAATTTCCAAGGTTACGTGAAGCTAAGGTAAAGGAAGGTGTCTTTGTTGGTCCTCAGATTCGTGAACTTCTTCGAGATGATGCATTTGACCATGCACTGCGTGGCAAGGGAAAGACGGCATGGAAAGCCTTCCAGTTAGTGGCAATAAATTTTCTCGGAAACAACAAGGCAGACAACTACAAGTTGTTGGTGGAAAACCTCCTCAAGGCATACAAAAGCCTTGGTTGCAACATGTCACTAAAGATACATTTTTTTTCCACTCTCCTCTAGATTTTTTTCCACTGAACTGCGGAGCAGTGAGTGACGAGCACGGCGAGCGATTTCACCAAGACATTGCAACAATGGAGAAACGCTATCAGGGCAAATGGAGCCCATCAATGCTTGCAGACTATTGCTGGACAGTGACAAGAGATGCTCCAGTTAATGAATACAAGAGACAAGCCAAGAAGCGCTGAGTAGACACTGAATAGGACTAAACTATGTACCTAATAGTTTTTTGCCTTTTGTTTCATAATACATTTATATAACCCTTTTGCTGATTTTTAAAGTGTTACATAAACAGGACAGGTGAAATATTATCATGTAAAGCAACCATAAACACATGAAAAGACCTAGGTTTACAATTTATAATTAAAACTCTACTATCTACACAATATACATAGACATAAAATGTAAAAACTTAAATATCTTAGAAACAGTAGCCAATCGGTTGTTTTAATTGTCATATTTGAATTCAGCACATCAAAATACATACTAAATAGCACATTTTATCTCTGAAGCAGACTTCTCAAAAATTATAGACCAGTGATATCTGCTTCAATTATTAGAGAATATCAGATCTCATTTAACAAAGTCTGTTATGTGGCTGTATCAAATGTATTTGTCATCTCGTGTTGCTTGGGTAAGTGTCAAACTCAGTGCTTTTATTCAAACCATATTGTGTAGTATATAGAGCTGAAGAAGGGGGAAAAACCAAATTTGGGGAGTTTCTTGATCTATAGACCATGTCTACACAACAGCTGAAGTTATGCTAATGAGAACCATCCATCTTTAAACATGATTCTTCAAGGTGATCAGACTGTTAACTTGAGTACTGTAGACAAAGTGGAACTGTTTTATTAATAGAACTAGCTGACCAGCTAAGAGCTAAGCCACTAATTTGTGTTTGTGTAAGGACAAAATGGGTCCAAACAAATTAGTGGCTTACACAAATTTGCCTTACACAAGTATTTTAGTAAATGAACAGTCACACAAACATCATGAAAGGGCAGATGCCAAGAAAAGCTTTGAACTCATGGACACGAATATTGACTAGAAACCAGATTCTACAATTTACACACAGCCAAGCAGGGAACAGAACCAATAGCATGTAATGTTTTTGTCTATTCTAAGTGAAATATTTCCACTCAAATTGTGAATATTTCATATGTGCAATGAACAGCATGCAAACAAACATTCTACGGTATTAAGGAATAAAAGAGATTTCATCCTTCTAAACAGTAAAAATAAAAACGGATGTAACAAAGTTGTAGCACTCATTACATTAAAAGGAATTTGTTTTCAACTTGTCTCCTGTATGCTGCCCTATTTTTTTTTCCAGGTAAAAAGCACTATAACTAACAAAGGAAAGTCTGGAATCAGGGATTGGGAGGGGAAGTGGTCTCTAAAAGGATTTTTTGGCAAAAATAGTCCAGAATAGTAAAAAGAGTATGAGAATTACTACTTCTAGTACATAACAAAAATTTTAAACTTGGTGTTTTAAACATGTTAGCCGTGTCTATTCTGGTCAGCTAGCTTGTTTTTCCACCTGCTTCTAAATAGGAAAGAATCTCACACCTATTTCTCCCTCCTGCCCGAGATTTGCCATATATCTCATTGTACCACTTCCTACTGGCCACCTTGGCAGAGGTTTCAAAATCCTTCAACTTTCAACCACTTATTAAGTACACAGAAAAAAATTAACTGATAACACTATTAAACGGTGCTGTCTGTCTCTGCCTAATGCCTGTTGTTTGGGATTCCTGACAGTTTTGTTCTTTTCATGCAAATAAGCCACGCTCACAGAAATGGATATTAATTGGAGTCACAAGCAATCAAATTCAACATTGTCAGACCAGTACCTGTGTCTCAAACTGACTAAACCTTTGGAAGGAAAATACCACTGACAATTTCAAGATGGAAAAAGAAGGTATTTTCTTAACATTAAGTCTTCTCAAACAATAAAAAAAAAATTGTTTCAGCAAGCCTCATGTCCAGGCACATCATAGTGTTTGTGACAGCATATTTTTTTTGTGTGTGCGCATCGGTATAGAGTGAAGGATGTTAAGATCTATTCAAACTTAGTGAAATAAATGTTTTTACTCATCTTGATGAGACCTACTTCTGTACTGTAATAAATATGGATCACATCCTTCCACTGGTTTTAGAATCTAAAACACATTTTTTGGAATCACTGCTTCTTAACTACAGTTACAGTTCTCAGATACTAGCATTGGCACAGGATCTTGCTGTTTCTCTCTCTTACTTATGTCTTCTGAGTTCCTGGTTATTTTTGTTCATCAATGTCCATTCCACCAAGATATGTCTCACTTTCTCATTTATGTCCTCTCCTTTCCATACGTCCAGGCTTCTATGTGCCAGATGTCTTCAAAACTCTCCAAACATTTTTAGTCACTTGCAGACCTGGGTGTTGGGGCCCCTGAAAACAATGGCCATGGTCTACCCTGATTCCAAGGACTTCAAAATGTCAAGGCTCATCATAGGTTTTATTAAAACAAAAAACAGAATAGATCCATCTAGCCCCTTTCCTTGTGAGGGGTTAGCCTTGAAAATATAAACAAAGCGAATAGATTGCTGTGGCTGAAAGTTTGCCACTGATTATTCCTAAAGATCACAGTCCTATTCAAGGCTTCTCTTTGGGACCCGTTGCCTGGGTCCCTTGTTTTTGTTGGGGAAGCTAAACCTGTTTGTAGATGAGGAGTTGGAGGGGGTTTTCTGGCTTCTCTTTGGGACCCATATACCCCCTCCATCTGAGTTTTCTTGGAGAGGGTATATGGGTCAGGAGGCCTTTAGAGAACATAGTAAGGATCACAGCAAAGAGGGACATAAATCTCCTTGGGTTTGTGGCAGAGACCCACAAACCCTCAAAGACCAGCATGGATTGGAGGTTCTGAGGAGCATCCTAAAACTTACAGCATGTTAGATATGTGGTCCCCAAGGGGCCTCATAAGACTCAGAAGGTTCCTCCAGTCAATACCCAATAACCTTTAAGGGGCTTTGCTGCAATTTTCCACCTCCCAATCCAATAGGATGGAAGCTGTTGGAGGCTGAAGAGCCTAATAAGACTTTGTGGAACCCCCCATTACAGATACAAGGAAGGAGGAGGCAGCAAGCATCAAGGGAAGAAGGAGATGGAGTCCCTATCCTCTGCATAGGACTCAAGGAGCAGAAAGAGGCAGCCACGGGAAATGGGAAAGGGGTAATCACTTTCTGTGAACATCTCTGTGATAGGTGGGAGTATTAGGAGGGAAAGATAATTTCTTCCCTTCAATTCTTTTGACCTCTGCCCCCTCAAAGCTTCTTTCTAACTCATACATCACAATAGAAATGGATTATGGTGACATCTCTCCACTCATTACATGTTAACAAGTATAGATGCTCACAGAAGTAGGCTATGCACTTCATTATGCTGGCATTTGTGAGCAGAAAACAATCTCAACTAACGTTCTAAGCCAGACATTTATGAACAAGAGCTGGATAGTTGGCCTATTTATCAAGTCAACACTTTCACAGTCTTTTCACTGATTTCTCACACTTAAACATACTGAGCAAATCTTTCAAAAGTACCCCAGTTACTTAGGAACACAAGTACCATTCATTTTCACATGAGAGTTTGATACTTAACCGTGATAGGCCCTTTTGAAAATCTTGCCCTTAACAGAGACTTACTTAATACTAACTATAACATAACACTATTCACTTCTTCTAAATCAACTTGAGAATATTCCATCGTCACAACACTATAAAGCAGCATTAATGTTGTTGTGGAACATTATATGTGATTCTATGGGCTTACTGTGGAAATGCACACTTAGCTCTGAATTTCCTTTGTTTCTAATTTTTTTTAACATTAGCATTCTTATTTTCATACACTCAAAATGTTGATACTTGTAGTTGCTCACATTTTAAACTTCATTGTATTGAAATTTTGTGCGTGGGAATACCTCTAACTGGTAATGCAGAGGCCACTATTAAAATTTTCTTTCTGTGACAGATCTTACAAAATAGCAGATATTTAATGCAACAAAAATCTCAAAGGGTTAGGGTCAATCATCTATGGAAATTTTGAGATCCAAAACACTAAGGTTGAACTGTTCTTAGTTATGGTGTACCCATTCCTACTTGGGGCTGTTGTTGAGTGAATTTATCTATCATACACCGTATATTCTCCAAATCGACCATACAAAATACCATATTGTTCTTCTGAATTGGATAAAGTGTAAGTGTGTCACATGAGGAAATTCTTTGATAGACTTGTGATTCTTTAGTGTAGTAAAAAGGAACATAGCACAGTTGAGATAGCCACTGAAAGTCAAGGGTAAAATAAGCTCATTCCTGCAGTGTGAATAAGCTCATTCACTTTCTCAAAAAGAAATCTAATTGTTACACCTAAGGAAATATTAAAAGTTTGAGTTGTAGCTGTAATACAAGGTGAGGAGGCGGCACTAATGCCTCAAAGAACTTCAGATCTATAGTTTGGGATAGGTACATTATATAAGACTAACTAAATAAGCAGTACAATAGTCACAAAAAACTGCTGCAAAGACAAGTTCAACTTTTACACTCTTCCTTTATCAACCAAATAACCTCCACTATTGTGCTTCCTATATATGTTCACCCACTACCCGATTATGATGCTAACCTACAGTGACTTTATACTCTGGCCACTTATGCTGTTGGTTTTAACCCTCTTTGACACCTCCACCATCAGAGGATAAGGCAGCACTAACAAGATACAGTACAGTAACCGAATGTACTGTAATTATCAGTGTTTTTATAGAAGTTGCCATGTCTTTCATACTGTCAATGTGTTCTCAAGCTTCCAGGACACTTTTATTAAGAAAAAACAAAACAAAAAAAACCCTGGGATTTGGAAACCTTCCTGTACCTTATTTTGTGGATCCAGATACAAATATAATCCCAAAACACCTTCTGCCTATTATTGCTAAATAAATATTTGCTTCCATTTCTTATTTGCTCTTTGCTGTCTTGCTGGTCTCTCTCTTTTTCCCCATTTCTTTCCCCTCCCCACTCCCCCACTCCATCCTTGCCTATTACCACATTCCCTTCTCCCTCCAAGCATCCTATGTTCTTTTCTTTTTATATTCTTTATTTATTCACATTTCATTCTTTGTCTCTTTCTTCCTGGGAGGCAGCAGAGTCTATTATAGTAGTTCCCAGCTTTTTTCCTGTTTGTAACATGAGGTCATAGTATGGAAAAGAAAATCAGAATCTCTCCCTTAGTTACCCATAAAGAAAGAGACATATTCATGACCCCATGGAGCTTGTTTGTAAAACTGTTGGGGTCATGACCCCTTGGCTGAGAACCCATAGTTTAATGGATAGTGGAAGGCATAAGGAGACAAGAGAGCTGGCTTTTATTCCTGACTCACTCACTGACAAGCTGTATGACTTCAGTCATTTTAACGTTGTTTGTGTCTCCCTTTCTCCTGTGGTAAGAATGGGACACTTACACAGAGTTATAAAACATATTAAGGTTCTCAGAGGAAATATGCTCTATAAGTGCAAAGTATTGTCATTTACATTAATCACTGTTGCCTCTTATGCCTACTTTCTTTTTGCTGCTGTTATCCTGTATATGCCCCTCGCTGCCTGTCTCTCTCCACTCTGCGCATTTTTCTTTCCCCATTTCTTGCCCACTGTCTTTGTCTTTCCTCTACTTAGTTCCAGTTTCTCCCCACTCTTCAGACTTCGCATTCTTTCTCTGCCAGCTTGGCTCTCATTCAAAATACCAAGGAAACATTTTATTGAAAATATAGTTTTGAATCTAAATGCTTACACTGAAGGCCAGTCCGATCCAGTGCAATATCAACCTACAGCAGGGACCACAGAGATTCAGATTCTGATCAGCACCATTCACACTGCCTTCAACTCAGTATAGAGATAACAATTAACAATGCCAAATTTTAGAAGAGAAAGCAGAAGAGGGAAAGCTGGTGCAATAACCAGCACCATACTGAACCAGTAAAGCAAAGAATTGTGTTTCTTTTCTAGTCCTAACATAAAAAGCTTTTAGTCCCCAGAAGAGGAACAAAAGAAAGAGCATGAAAATAGAGTGTTTCCAACTTAGCTACTTTGTCATTAGATTTAGTGACATTTTGGTTTCCCTAGGGAGAAAATTAGTGTCAAAGTGACCAGTGACAAATCTAATGATTTTCACTGCCACTTACAGTGACATTCAGAAACAGAAGTCACCAATATGTATACTCACAAAATCATTGACAAGCAGCTCAATAGTGTTAATAAAATCCATTTCATGATCTTCTTACTACATTCTATTGCACACCAAGTCAATGTCATTATGTCTCAATTGAGCATGTCCTTGGAAGGAATTGCATTCCAGGGCTTCTTGGGCTGAGATCACTATAATCTGCAGGCAAGGAAAAGAAGTTTGTGGAGGCTAATTAAATACTTTGCTAAGCCAGGCGCTCTTTGGAGAGAGTAGCACATTAGCTAGGGTTTGTTTTTAGCCAAATGTGTTCTTTCTTGCTGCTCCATAGTAGGTAACACACCCTATCATGCAGGGAAAGATGGGTTATGAAGTGGGCTGGATGAGCAAGGCAGATTAGCCAGCAAGGAGAGCCACACAGATGGAAGGTGGGGTGGGATGAGACAGGGCCCTACCAAATTCACAGCCATGAAAAATGTGTTATGGACTTTGAAATCTGGTCTTTTGTGTGCTTTTACCCTAGAGAATACAGATTTCATGGGGGAGACCAGCATTTTTCAAATTGGAGGTCCTGATCCAAAAAGGAGTTGCAGGGGGTTGCAAGGTTGTTTTAGGAGGGTCACAGTATTGTCACTCTTACTTCTGCACTGCCTTCAGAGCTGGGTGGCTAGAGAGTGGCAGTGTTGGGAAAAGCAGCACCACAGAAGAAAGGATGGCAATACCTTACTATGCCACCCTTCTGCACTGCTGCCTTCAGAGTTCAATGACCAGAGAGTGGTGGCTGCTGACCAAGGGCCCAGCTCTGAAGGCAGCACCCCACCAGCAGCAGCATAGAAGGGTGGCAATAACATACCATGCCATCCTTACTTCTGCACTGCTGTTGGTGGTGGCTCTGCCTTCAGAGCTGGGCTCCCGGCCAGCCGCCGCCAGTAGCAGTGCATAAGTATGGGTAGCAGTACCACAACCCCCTCTACCATAACCTCGCAACCCCTCCCCCCCACACACCTCCTTGTTGGGCCAGGACCCTTATAATTACAGCACTGTGGAATCTCAGGTTTAAATGTCTGAAATCATGAAATTTACTATTTTTAAAATCCTATGATTGTGAAATTGACAAAAATGGACTATGAATTTGGTAGTGCCCTATCTATAACACCTGTTGACTCAATATGCATGCTCACTAGCTTTGTTTCTGACAAAGTGTCCTCACTGTTTATGAGGTTGACTGTGAAGCACTACTTGCTGTTTCATAACTGGCATATAATGTTGTTAACTCCTGTGTTAAAAGTCACTACATATGGGACTGTCATGGTGAGCCAATGGCTTGTGGCTCTGTATGCTGCCATGTTACAGTTATGAGCTTGGGACCCAAGAGTGGTCTTTTCTTAATGGACTAAGAGGAGCTAGATTCACTCTGCATTTAATACTCTTATGTTCTATTCTGATTAACATTAATGGGATCAGCAGTCAGTTGGAAGTCATTTCTGGTACTTCCCAGAGGGCATAAGAAAGGAAAGCCAGGAGTATAAAGTAAGCATAAATACAGTTGGAGTGCTGTATGTGTCTCCCTCTTTCTTCTCTGCACCCCCACACCACCACCTCAAGTCTCCAAGAGGGTTTTAGAACCCTGATTTCCTAATCTTGGAAAAAGAAATATCTGTATGTATTCAAAATGATAGGTGATATGGAAATCATCCTTCTTGGACTTTTATCTAGAGTCAGTGCACAGCAATCAAACAGAGCGAGACAAAAAGATCTCACATATTGAATAGATTCAGATGAAACAACTGAGCAGGGAGTTGGAACAAGCCTTTTTTTTTTACTGCAATCAGCCAAAACTGGGCTCTTTGCACTTGTAGCAGCATAGAATCATGTTATTAAAGAGCAGCTTCAGCACTTTGAGCTTTATCAAAGTGGAAATAAAGGGACTGGCTCTGATGCAAATAGATCTAATGGAGTCATGTCCATGGAGGAGATAAAAGAAGATTAACTTTTGGATCCTAAAGGAAAGACATTAGGTAGTTATGGTTGTAATGGCTTGTGCTGAGGGGGAAGTGCAGTGATCATTAATAACCCCCAGCACTTTACCAAAGCAAAGACAAATCCATTTCCTGCTCCAAGACTTAAGGCAGCTCCAGGTGTGGGTGCATGCGTGTCCCTGCTTGCATGTGCATGCACAAATACACGTTCACACCTGGGTGCATCTCTCACACTAAAATACTATTCACTTCAATTAAAATTGTGACTGAACTGTGGATTGGATTTATATCTAAAGATGCACACACTTAGGCCCAGATGCTACAGACCCTCGCACGCATGACTAGCATGAGTAATCCCATGGAGCTCAGTGTAAATTTACTCAGCTGTGTAAGTGTTTGTAGCCAGAGTCAATTTTGAAATGCTGATCTTTTTATTTTCATATCTGCTTGCATAACAGAGTAGCAGCTTCATGAACTAATTCTGTTGCTAGGTAAGCCTTGAATGGCATGATACAAGAGCATAAGGGTGCCCCAGAAAACTCAGAAGCAAGGAGCTTTTCTCCCCTCTCAACCACATGAAATGGTCTGCATTAGAAGCAAGGAAGAATGATTAGGTAGTTCTTAAAGGGCCAATTTCTAGAGTGGCAGGTGCATTATGAAGAGGCACAGTGGATTAATGCTCTAGCATTTTATGCCTGACACACTGGAAATGTATTTACTTTGTCATGTTATGTCTTAATCTCAACTGACTGGAGAGTTCTTAAGAGTATTTATTGTTAGAAGTATTTATTTGTTGGTCCTCAGCTGAGGACCCAAATATCCTGTCAGTTTCTTCAGACAGAATGCAGTCTATCACAAATTAGTCACATAATAAAGAGATTGCCCTATAGGGGCAGCTGTCCAGTACAGGAGATCCTTTGCACCAGGTCACAAGTGAAAACAACACTGACAGTTTTCTCTGCAGACATTAAATCATGTCACAGAATCACCACCCAAGTCTTCATGGCTGGCAGTTTCTATGCCAACTACAGTCACTGCAGTTTAAAGCTTTCTAAGAGATCAAAAAATGTAAGAGCTGGGCTACGCAGGGAAATTGGCCAGAATAGCTATGGATTATTTCTAATCTAATAATAGCAAGTATTTCTGGGAAGAAAGTGACTTTTATTCTGCAATAGCATGTTGATATGTAGAGCTATTCTGAAATAGATATTTTGGTCAGTTTCCTCATGTAGACAAAACTTCTGCTGGGTGCACTCAGTCAACAGAAAGAGAGAAGATCTGAGCAAATAAGTAGTATAAGCATGCCATTGGATGCTGAATGTGCAATCTTTTTTGCTATTTCCTTACTAACAGGGGACTCACAGTAAAGAAAATTATCAGTCAGGTCTATGAATCTGTTGTTAGGACAAATGTAGGGAAGAAAATGAGATCTGCATTCTAGGCCAGATTTTCTAAATTGTGTGGACGCATTTGTGCACTCCATATAAATATATATGAGGTACACTACACTCTTATACAGAAGTAGATGCCTGATTCCCTAAATGGGCAATGAATACTGAGATACAAAAGGATAGCAATAAGAGACGTTTGTCATGCACAAGATGCACAGTGGGAACACAAATGTGTGTGAATAATGGTTTGGAGTTTCCATGAATACTAGATATGGCCAAGGGGAACCCTGAGGCACAAAACCTCTGAGTGACCCCATTTGGGCACAGAGATTGCACCAACACCTACTTTAAGGCACAATCCATCCCATAGTGTTGTTTCATGTGTGTCATTTATCATCATCTGTATAAGTAACTATGTTGCAAACTGCATTGCTACAGTCAACACAGCACTCCATCAATACAATATGGCAGCTTTTATTCTATAACAGTGCATATTACAAAGAACAACAACATTGCTAATGATAAAACACCTTTATAATTAATAATTGGAACTTCAAATTAATCACTTTTGGCAATTTCAAGGAACTCCTTGGCCTTTTGTGAGCTCATAAGATGGATATTTACAGCTTAATGCACTTTTCAAAGCCTTGATCCTGAGTAATTGAAAACTACATTCTAGTGGCAATAACCTCCCATCATCTTTTGTTGCTTGTACAGATGCTATGGATTAGAAAGGGGACAAATGACAGGAAGGGAAATCCCTTTAAGTTTGTAATGCTTTCTGTAAGTACCACTGAAAACCCTGTAAAAGGATTGTTGCTGTATGTTACAGGGGACTGGTAATAGGTTGCACAGCCTTTTGCCTCAGAATCAGCCCTGCTTTATTGAAGCTGACAGGTGTTACACCTAGGGATTCAGTGGCTAATATGAATCAGTAGTTCTCAGTTTAGTTGCTAGAGACCAGTTGTTTCTATCTCAAAACCAACTATTCACTTAATTATTGGCAGAGACCCCCACAGACTGAATAACACATGAAGATTAAACTTTTCTTTCACCATAGGCAATGGTTCCTCCAGGACAGGCTGGGGCACAGTACAAGTCAACTGCCCATGTTGACTGCATTAGGATAAATCATGGATTTTATTTTTTCTGGACTGTCATTCTGGCATGTTCAAGAACACCAAATCCTCTTACTACACTAAAAATATTTCCATTTTAGTGGGAGCAGCTTGTTTTGTGAGGTTGGGAAAACAAACAATCATGGCAGGCAAAATCTATTTCCATTCATTGATTAAAACCACCTTTATTTTTTATCCTTCAGCACCACCAGATTTTAGGAGATTAATGGGAAAGGACTCTATTAGTGATGGGATTTTGGAGGGCCAGCAGGGCAAATAGTATGACTTAAATCTAACAGAAAAAAAATGCAAGCAATGATATACATTGGAAAGCTGAGCAGTTTGATTTGTTAGGTGTTTAAAAAAGCTCAGTCATAACAAGCGCAAATAAGCATTTGCCATAATTTACCTCATGGATGTGCTAATAACAATTCTGAGGGTGTGTTAAGCACAAATCCTTCACAACAGATTAAGTTTAAACAAAAGCTGGACCATGGAGGAAAATTGGCTGCCCTGGTTTCCATTATATATTCCAAGGTTGGGCATGACAAAGGGATATAAGCATACTGAACTATGCCACCTCCATGTTTCAATAGAAGCTTCAATCCATCTTCAAAAAACACAGCAAACCTTTCTTTTTGAAAATACTTCTCCACTATAGCACAATCGCAACACTGATACCTCCATCTCTCCAAACTGCCATCCCCTCAAAAATAAAATAAAATAAACCTATAGCAAGCCAACAAACAAACTGGTCAACCAACCAACCAAAAAACAAACAAACAAACAACCACCAAAATCCCAACCAATCAATGAAGCAAAAATGCCCCAAGCAGAGTTTTACTCCCAAAAGGAGAAGCACCAGACACTTACGTGAAGGCCACTGGAGACTTTGCTATTGTTTTTACCTCAAAGGTGCTCAGATTCTGCAGTGATGGGCAGCATTATAAAATCCTAAAATAGATAGATTCTCCTCCTGGCACAGTGTAGTACATAAACATTCTCTTGCAACAAAGTTGCCTTATTCATATCATATAGGAATCTATCTTTGAACAGGTGAACACAGGGAAATGGAGCAATCATAATTTCTCATGGGGGTAAATCCTATCAGCCTTACTATGCCTGGATAGCTAAGCCTGTGATAGGAGAATAGTGATTTGGGGTTGGGAGAAAACGATCTTCTACCATTCTAGGCAGCAGACCTGCATGGTGGCCATGACTGCAGATCCGGTGCTTCAATAGTCCTTGTATTCTCACTGTGTGTGGGCGGATGAGTGGAATGTGAGAAATGGACTGATGTAGCTCTGGTCCCATCAGCCTTACCATGACTTCTCTCCTGTCCCATCTTCCAAATGCATTTGCACAGGCTCGGGTAGAGCTGCTGCTACCCCTCATATGCACGTATGCAGCCACACAAGTTGTGATACAAGAATGAAGTAGAGGGCCAGATTTGCTCCAGAATATGTAACTTTCCCAGAATCTCCATTTTTCTTTCTAATGGATCAAATATTAATGAAATTAAAACATTCATTCATTACTAGATAATCAGCTAGACAGAGTGATAACCATGGAAGAAGCACCCAGGCAGTAAAGCTGTTTGTTCCTGATAGGCAATTGACTCTTATATGGAATGCACTGGTATTATCAAAACTATAATGGAATTATTTTTTATCTTTCAACACAGCTGGAGATTCAGGGGACCTCCTTGTTATCTGCAGCTTCTTTGGATTTCACAAACTGCATTGCATCTTCTAGGTGGCCAAAAATATGTCTGATTAAGGAAGGAAATCATAGCAGAGTATAAGAAAGCATAAATCCTTCTCAATTTTTTTAAACAGACTCATTTCCTTACATCTCTCTTGAAGTGATGTATTATAGATCAAGAAAATGGAAGGTAGTTGGGGAGAATTCTAATGTTGTTGAAATAAACCTCTTTAGTTAGTGCTGTCATCATGATTTCTGTCTCTAAGGAACTCTTCTCTGCCTGAGATGCTCACATAAGTCCAGTGAGTCAAATTCTGTTTTCATTTAACAGCTGTAAATTCATAGGGTGAAATCCTTACTAGAGTGAAGTTAATTGAAAGTGTCTGACTCCAACAGAGTGAGGATTTCACTTCAGAGTTTCTCCTCTGACTTCATTGGCATTACTCTGGATTGATTCCAAGCTAACTGAAAGCAACATATGGCCCAGTAATTTCAGTAGGAGTTATGGGTGCACATAGAAAGGAGCGTAGAACCTGTAAGTGTTTCTATCTTCATAACAATTCCTAGTTTACTTATATCTCTGGTGTCAAGTATCAGGGTGCAGCCGTGTTAGTCTGTATCCACAAAAACAACGAGGAGTCCGGTGGCACCTTAAAGACTAACGGATTTATTTGGGTATAAACTTTTGTGGGTAAAAAACCCACTTCTCCACTTCTCTACCCACGAAAGCTTATGCCCAAATAAATCTGTTAGTCTTTAAGGTACCACCTGACTCCTCATTGTTTTTGTAGCTCTGATTAAACTACAATTTTCTAAAAATCAAACTGCATAGCTATAGAAAATCATCTTGCAAAACTCAAAAAGAAATGAGTCATTTAAATAATTAACAACATTTAATTTTCTGCTTTCTGGTAGACCCTGCATCAACATTCTTCTTATTCTTCATTATCACAAATCATCAGTTTAGGCTTTGTCTACACTAGCACTTTTGTTGATAAAACTTTTGTCTGTCAAGGGTATGACATTGCACCCCACAATACTTTATAGAAATATGCTTATGAGTGTAAATATAACATAACTGGAATATGTTTTATGCTAGGTATGCCATGTAACATATCTTTGCAAAGGTTATGTTCTATTGAATGTATTCATCCTATTTGTATTGATGTATCATTTTTGTATCTGAAGTTATGAGCATTGGCTCTATGCTTGTATTTAAAATGTTTGCTGTAGGAAGCACGTAAGGCATATTATGAAGCGGTTATTCAAGTAATTGGGAGTACTTAGCTAACAATGGACCTTGGGAGATGCCAATCCACATCTAAGCTTTCCTGGGAACATTCAAACTAACATGTAAACTATGGCATTGGCCTGCAAAAAACGGAATCATTCATAGACTTACGACTTGCCCAGGTGACTGCAAAACTCCATCTTGTTGAGGGGATTTTACACAGGAGAAGAGAGGGGGTTCCACCCACAAGAGAAAGACTATATAACCATCTTGAGTGAAGAGTGCCAATTATACCACATTGTGTACTGGTTTTGAGGCATGCACTGAATGGGGACTAAATGAAATTAGCAAACTGAAATTCACTTGTGTCTTAAAGTGTAGTTCTTCAACAAATAATGACTGTAAAAATGGCATTGTGAGATTCCTTGTTAATTGTTTCAGTGACTCATTTCATGTTTGCTCAGTTTATAAGTAAAATTATGTAGGTTTTTTCCCCCAAACTGCCAGCACAGCAAACTCAACCTGGAATCTAAAAATTCTTTCTGGTTCACCCATCATTGATACTAGCCAACTGATAACTAGCTTCAGTTATTGGGGCTGCACCTGCAATGGAACTTAAGAATTCTGATGTCACATAAATCAGTAGATTCTAGCTCGGTCTCCCATATCCATGCTGGTTCTGCAGGACTAATGGGGGTAAAATGCAATTAAATTTTTGTATTAATAAAGGACTGTAGATACAATGGTGGTTCCCCAAAAGTCTACAGATACCACACAATACTGCAACTATTTACTGTTGAATGTCAGTGGTGTCTAAAATTCTTCTGTGTGATATAATTTGGAAAATATTCACTATTAAAACATGATGTACAACAGAAAATAAACTTATACAAGATCTAATCCTTCTTCAGTTTTAACTCAGGGAGTGTGGAACTCACCGCTGCATGTATGTTATATGCCCTCCTCTTTACCTGACCGACAGATAAAATGACTCACTACAGCTGAGAGTAAGGCAGAGGCGTCATTTCAGAACATTTTGTGGGTGGGAAGGGGCAAAGTTGTGTCAGCATATAGAACATTATTTGTGATATTACATCTTGCAAAGTCAGATGGTGGGGTAGGGCATACAGACTTATGAAAAGTCAGGATGGCAGGAAGAGCAAACCGAAGTTTGAAGGGTGTTATAACAGTCCAGGGAAAATGCATCTATAGTCCTCCTCCATGTTACATCAAGGACACCCACTCTAGGCTACCAGCTCCTCAGCCATCACCTCTCTTGGGCAGAGGCCCATGTCTTTTTCTCTCTGACCAGCATTTTTTCCAGGCTGCACAGTTCCCTGCCTACAGGGATATCCCTGTGATATCTCCAGCAAGCCAGACTGCCTAAACAGGCCAGTGTTTGCACTTTGCTTTCTCTACCAAGGTTATGAACAGCACAATTGCTCATAGTTACAAGTTACCACACAGGGCTTTCTAAGCAAGCATATTTATTCGTAAGGTGGAAGCATTACAGAGAAAGCATATTAAAACCAATAGAAAAACTTACATGAATGCTACTAAGTTTACCAAAGGTCACCCCAACTCCAACCTTGCACTCTGTACTTGTCCATTCTTTAAAACCCACACCTGGGTTTTCTCTGTGATTACAAGTTCATAACTGTTTCAGATTTAGAACCAAAATGACCACGAATAGTTCAGTTTTTTCTTTTATACAGTTTATGCCACCCTCTAGATATTCCGCAGGAAAATCAGCGCTTTTTGTTTCAAAAGTCTATCCTTGTCTGGAACACTGCTCAATATAGTTCTTTGAGCTCCAGCTCTCATATCTCCCCCCTCCAAAGGCTACATACAATCCCAGCCCACAATAATATATAATCTGCAGCAAGGGATAATTTGGTAAGATATTATGAAAAAATGTTCTAACTATGAAGGTAGTTATGTTCTGTAACAGGCTTCCAAGGGATGTTTAGGAATCTCCACCATGAGAGGTTTTTAAGAACAGTCTGGATAAACATCTGCCATGGATGGTCTAGGTTTACTTGGTCCTGCAATAGCTCAGGAGGCTGGACTTAATGACTTCTTGAGGTCCCTTCCAGCCCTACATTTCTATGATAAACCATTCATTTAATATAATGGACCACGAAGATTCTTAAATTTAATTCAATAGTCTCCAAAATATTGCAGGAAATTGCCATATCTACCACAGGGTAATTGTACCTCTTGCCCCATAGCAAATGATGCCCCTGCAACTAGGAGATTTAGTTCTTCAAGCTGTCTCATCCACTTTGCTCTGGAGGTCTTAACTGTTAGGCATACTCAAACAAAATCTCATTGACGTTGATGTGTTTTCTTCTGAGTAAAAACTGAGGGTCACATTCTGCCCTCCAGAGAGACAACCTGTAGGAGAGGAAACTTTTGCGGAGGCAGAGATGAGCACTGGGCCCTGAGTAAGAACTTCAAGATTTGGCTCGTGGAGCAGTGCTATCTATTGAGAATGAAGGTGTCATTTTCTTATAATCACCACACCTAAATAGGATTTGATGTCAAAAGGAGAAAAGCTAATTCTTCTACCACTACAAAAGCTACCATACACCACTGAGTTTATTTTTCAGCGTGTTTTCCCCAAAATTAATGATCAACCCTAGAATATTGGGCTTCCTTTCCCCATTTTTTAGAGCAAAATATAAAAATGTGTGTCCTTCGGGAAGGAAAATAGTCTTTGTTTCTTCTTCTTTTAGTTATCAAATATTAAAATTATTAACCAAACTAAAACAAACTTTATGAGTTCAGCACATTTTCCCCACTTGTTCTACTTATATCTGTATGAGCCATACCGGATCATATTTTTAAACAATTAGGGGGGGTTATTATTTCCATAGCACCCACATGAGCTCTTAAGCTTCTAAGAGTCACTTATCAAAAAGGAAAAACTGCAAGATGGTCCCAATTATTCCAAATTCCCACAACCAAGAAACCGCTGACATAGCCAGGGCTTTGTGCTGGTGTGGCTTTGACATCCAATAATGGGTTCATTCAGGAAAGGCAGCTTTAAGAAGCAACAAAAAATCCCCAGTAATATCAAACCTGTAAGAACTGATCAGTGCAGGTAGACCATTTGAGTAACAGTCCTGTTCAGCAAGATGAACAAAGAGGATTAATATTGGATAATATCTGGATGCCTGTCCGATGCCAGTCTTCTTGGCCCCAGGGAGAGTTAAGCACCTGTCATAACTATAAAGGGAAGGGTAACAGCTGTCCTGTGTACAGTACTATAAAATCCCTCATGGCCAGAGACTCCAAAATCCTTTTCCCTATAAAGGGTTAAGAAGCTCAGGTAACCTGGCTGGCATCTGACCTAAAGGACCAATAAGGGGACAAGATACTTTCAAATCTTGGGGAGGGGAAGGCTTTTGTTTGTGTTCTTTGTTTGGGAGTGTGTTTGTTCTCGGGACTGAGAGGGACCAGACATCAATCCAGGTTCTCCACATCTTTCTAAGCAAGTCTCTCCTATTTCAAACTTGTAAGTAAATAGCCAGGCAAGGCGTGTTAGTTTTCCTTTGTTTTCTCAACTTGTAAATGTACCTTTTACTAGAGTGTTTATCTTTGTTTGCTGTACTTTGAACCTGAGACTAGAGGGGAGTCCTCTGAGCTCTTTAAGTTTGATTACCCTGTAAGGTTAATTTCCATACTGATTTTACAGAGATGATTTTTACCTTTTTCTTTAATTAAAAGCCTTCTTTTTAAGAACCTGATTGATTTTTCCTTGTTTTAAGATCCAAGGGGTTTGGATCTTGATTCACCAGGAGTTGGTGAGAGGAAGGAGGGGAATGGTTAATTTCTCCTTGTTTTAGATCCAAGGGGGTTGGATCTGTATTCACCAGGGAATTGGTGAAGGTTTTTCAAGGCTTCCCAGGAAGGGAATTCATTGAAATGGTGGCAGCGGAACCAGAGCTAAGCTGGTAGTTAAGCTTAGAAGTTTTCATGCAGGCCCCTACATTTGTACCCTAAAGTTCAAAGTGGGGATCCAGCCTTGACAGCACCTCATTGCCAGTAAGAAGAGATCCAGGCCTGTAGCTAGCCAAGTTAAAGTGGGGAGGCTACGAAGCATTGGCATGGGAGGACAATCAAAAGAAAATCAAGCGGGGGGTAAGGAGTCCACCCTGAAAAGCCATTTTGAAACATCAGGTTAAATTAGCTGCATTCTAGAAGGAGGACATTTCTAGTGAAAAAAAAATGCAAATAAATAAACACACACCTGCCTGACATTTATGGAGAGCTTGTTCCAGATAATTTGTTGCTTGCAAATTATGTTGGGTTAAGATACCAATAAATACTGAACACCAAAACCAACAAACCCACAGGGACCCTAAATGCCCTGACATTTTACCAACATATGTAAACACATTCAAATACTTATGAGCACGAAAACCCAAAGTCATCTGCTTCCTGTACCTACAAACACAGGGCTTCTGTCACTACTTCTACACAAACTCATTGTTCCAGTTCCCTTCGTGCCTGCACAGGACTGACCCCTAGGATTTAGGATGTTAGGGTCCCCTGACAGAAATGGGTAGCTGTCGCCCTGACAAAGCATCAGCATTATAAATATGTGCAGTGTTGTTGTAGCCATTTTGGTCCCCGGATATTAGAGAGAGAAGCTAGGTGCAGTAATATCTTTTATTGAACTAACACACTGAGCTCTTCAGGCCAGGGAAATGTTTCCCAGCCCAGAAGAAGAGCTATGTGTAAGCTTGTCTCTCTCACCAACAGAAAGTGGTCCAATAAAAGATATTACCTTCATCCACTTTGTCTCTAAAATAACATTTGTTATTTCATTATGAATTATCAGGGTAAAGGGCAGGCACGTAGATTTTGTTATGGGCTGATAACTTTCTGTAGTATTTTTGCATAGATGGGTTGTTCACATTTTTGAGATTTGAGCTACTCTGCAAGGGTAATTTATGCAAATTTCTGAAATGCCCGCTTTTTGAGTTCTTGCATTGTTCAGAACAAGTCATACTAATTGGAATTTTTGCAGTTTCTACTGCAGGCAAGAGCATGTCATTGGGTAGATGTGTAATTAATTACTCAGAAGACCTGTGAGCCAGTCAATTATGTCATCTTGCTGTATCATCAAGAAAGGTTGGCTCAGAAAACTAATTTTCATAGATTCATAGATTCTAGGACTGGAAGGGACCTCGAGAGGTCATCAAGTCCAGTCCCCTGCCCGCATGGCAGAACCAAATACTGTCTAGACCATCCCTGATAGACATTTATCTAACCTACTCTTAAATATCTCCAGAGATGGAGATTCCACAACCTCCCTAGGCAATTTATTCCAGTGTTTAACCACCCTGACAGTTAGGAACTTTTTCCTAAAGTCCAACCTAGACCTCCCTTGCTCCATTTTGCACCCTCTACCAAAGTTTCCACATTAAAATAAATTAAAACTTTTAACTAATTATAAATAAATCACATACTAAAGAAATGTAATGGTCCTGAAAGATTACTTTTATTGGTGCATCATCTAATAAACCCATTCAGTAAGCCTATCCTTCCAAAACACTGAATAATCCTAGAGAAACTGCAATAGGGAAAAATATAAAATCATCAGATTACAGAACTCCAGCTGATCAGTTTAATGTGTTTAAATGAAATCCAAACATAAATATTTAAGACCAAAGTTTCAAGCAGGTTTGTTTCTATGTGTATTTACAAATGCCAAACTTTGATACAGAAATGCCTCGAGATGCATTCACAAGACAGATTGCAAATATTCTTACCTTTTTGTGGGAGTAAAACCTTAAATTGTGTCATGCTTTGGGAAATTTGTGAGCATAAATTGGGCATGTGTATTTAGGCACGCATGTATTTGAAAATGTGGTATTTATCTCTTATTCCACTAGTACAAATGGAAAAATATTCTTCAGCCAAATTCCAAAAGAACACTTCGCTGCAACAATAACCTTTTTTTCCTCTTCACTTAGACTGTGGTCACACCTCCCCCTGCCCCCCCCCCTTTTGCAAAAATATTTTAACAAATTAGTTTACTGGAAGGAATTTTCACCAAACCAGTAAATACTGCACACTATTTGCAGAAAACAATTTTGTAATCATGAAACCTGATTCTAAGAGTTATGGTCATCAAATCAGGAAACAAATGCACCATAAGGTCTACGTATCCAATCAAAGCAGCTCAAATTTCAAATAACGAATAGGGCTAGAAGGGATTTCCAGGGTCATCTAGTCTAACCGCCCATCTAAGAAACTGTTCACAAATTATTAACTCTACAGATCAAGTAGTAATGGCTGAAATGAGTATGTGAATAATTTCGAATAATGAATAAACCTGAGAAAGTGTAATATGGTTGCAGGCAATTTGAAAACAGAAAGAAGAGAAATGTTTCAAATAAATTATTTGTGATTAGTTATTTGCCCTGCTCTAGTTAATACCCTTATTCTTGCAACTGTGACCTGAGAACTTTTAATGAACACCAGTGGCAATAGCTGTGGGCTTACATATCATCTGGAATTAAAATACATATATACAGAGAAGGAAATCAAAATGATGGGGAAGACAAACTGATGATTTGGAAGAAGATAGGAGAATAGCCTACTGTGTTCATTTATGCAACATTAACTGAAATATTTTATGTTGCATCTAGGCAAAGAGTTAAATTATGTGGCCATTTTCATAGTTGCAAAAGTGAGCCAAACCTTCAGTTGGCATCAATGGAGTTACACCAATTTATAACTAGCAGATGATCACACATAGTTATGGTGCAGGGGCTCTCAATCTTCACTACATTTTACTCTCCTCTTGTTCATAAAGATTTTGATTGCCTTCCTCTCAATGATGATCAAACATCATCTTGTGCAAATACAATTGCTTACATGGAAAACTAACCTTAAGAAAGTATTTAATGTATATTCCGGGTCTTTCAAAGCTATACATCAGCTAGAAATAAGGCAGAAAACCAGCACCATGTGAGCAGCCAGTTTTCTACACATGCTAGCAAATATTCTCAGACCACTTGTGGTCCATGGACCAGTTGGTAACCACAGGTGTATTGAAATGGTATATAGTTATTGGGATTCATGGGTTGTATGTAATGGACAAGATGAAAAAATGATGTAGTCTCTTAGCTAAAATGGGATGAGGAAACAAGCCTTTGTCTCTATCCAGAGGAGAAAAGATGAGATGAGATGCTAGTGTAACAAGAGTGCATCATGTTTGTGATATCAGTGTATGCACCTTGTTATGGATAAGAGGAGGAGAGTTTCTGCCAGGATTTGAAGGCACTAGGGGACAGCCCCTGAGGAGCTGCTGTTGGTGCTGGGTAATCTGAATGGACTCACAGGCGAAAACAGAAGGGGGTAGGAAACGTGTTTAGGAAAAGACAGCCTAGGCACTATGAATGAGGAAGGGAAAGCACTACTAGACATGTGTATTTGCAACTAATGGATGATAGCCGATATATGGTTCCAAAAGAGGGTGAGTCATTTGGTTACATACATCAGTGGTGGAAACAAAAGCCAGTCTGATATGATGTTGGTGAGGAAATCTCAGCGGACTCAAGTTATGGACTGCAAAGTGATACCTAGCAAGATGGTAGCAGCTGCAACACAAACTTCTTGTGGCAAAGATTGCAGTAGAATGTTGGATAGGTAGGGAACTAAGCTCAAAAGAAACAAGATTGAAGTACAGGAAGTTAAGGGAAAGTGTGGCAGATAAGTTTGTCCAGAAATAGATTTGGCATCAGGTGAAGAGATGTGGCAACACCTCAAAAGAATTTGGATTGAGGCACTGGAAGAGGTTTGTGGTCAATACAGAAGGGAAAAATCAAGAGAAAGAGAGGAGGAGTGGTGGACTGACAAAGTGCAAGTAGCAATCTGAAACAAGAAAATGTCATGTAAAGAAAAATAAATTAATCCAGGTGTAAATTAAAACAAATGCAAAGAAGCAAAATGAGCTGCCAAACAAACAGTGCAGAAGGCCAAAGAGAGTGCCCTAGATAATGTATATGCCAAGTTTTTAAATGACTCAAAGCTGGCTGGCAAAAAGTTCATTAGCATTGCAAAAAAGAGGCACAGAAAAGAAGGAGGATGGCATTGCAATGCCATTTGTACATGATGATCAGGAGAGACTGCTAGTAACGTCCGAACAAGTGAAGGAGAGTTGGAAACAATTCTTTGAGAGTCTCCTAAATGAGGCAAACACCTTTAGAGAGGACTTGCAAACATGTGATCCTGATGTGGTGCTTAAGCCTAACATATCAAAGAAGGAGATGAGAAATGCAATCTAGGACATAAAGAATGGTAAGGCAGAGGGACCTGATAAAGTGACGGCAGACCTGGTGAAAGTCTTGGATGAAAGAGGCATAAAATGGATAAGCAGAGTGGTTAAAGCCCTATGATTAGAGAAGAGAATTCCCAAGGACAGGTCCAAATCTATCCTGATTCCAGTACATAAGAAGGGACGCATCCATGAATGTGGAAATATTAAGGGATAAAGCTATTGTCATGTGGGATGAAGATAGTAGAATATATCCTGGATGCTAGGATTAGGAGAATGGTGGAACGCCTCCACAAACAACAGTTTGGCTTTAGGAGATGATGTGGAACCACAGATCATAGAATCATAGAATATCAGGGTTGGAAGGGACCTCAGGAGGTCATCTAGTCCAATCCCCTGCTCAAAGCAGGACCAATCCCCAACTAAATCATCCCAGCCAGGGCTTTGTCAAGCCGGATCTTAAAAACCTCTAAGGGAGGAGATTTTACCACCTCCCTAGGTAACCTATTCCAGTGCTTCACCACCTTCCTAGTGAAAAAGTTTTTTCCTAATATCCAACCTAAACCTCCCCCACTGCAACTTGAAACCATTACTCCTTGTTCTCTCATCTGGTACCACTGAGAACAGTATAGATCCATCCTCTTTGGAATCCCCTTTCAGGTAGTTGAAAGCAGCTATCAAATCCCCCCTCATTCTTCTCTTCTGCAGACTAAACAATCCCAGTTCCCTCAGCCTCTCTTCATAAGTCATGTGCTCCAGCCCCCTAATAATTTTTGTTGCCCTTTGCTGGACTCTTTCCAATTTTTCCACATCCTTCTTGTAGTGTGGGCCCAAAACTGGACACAGTACTACAGATGAGGCCTCACCAATGTCGAATAGAGGGGAACGATCACATCCCTCGATCTGCTGGCAATGCCCCTACTTATACAGCCCAAAATGCCGTTAGCCTTCTTGGCAACAAGGGCATACTGTTGACTCATATACGGCTTCTCATCCACTGTAACCCCTAGGTCCTTTTCTGCAGAACTGCTTCCTAGCCATTCGGTCCCTAGTCTGTAACAGTGAATGGGATTCTTCCGTCCTAAGTGCAGGACTCTGCACTTGTCCTTGTTGAACCTCATCAGGTTTCTTTTGGGCCAACCCTCTAATTTGTCTAGGTCCCTCCATATCCTATCCCTACCATCCAGTGTATCTACCACTCCTCCCAGTTTAGTGTCATCTGCAAAAACTTGTTGAGAGTGCAGTCCATGCCATCCTCCAGATCATTAATGAAGATATTGAACAAAACCGGCTCCAGGACCGACCATTGGGGCACTCCGCTTGAAACCAGCTGCCAACTAGACATGGAGCCATTGATCACTACCCGTTGAGCCCAACAATCTAGCCAGCTTTCTATCCACCTTATAGTCCATTCATCCAGCCCATATTTCTTTAACTTGCTGGCAAGAATACTGTGGAATACCGTATCAAAAGTTTTGCTAAAGTCAAGGAATAACACGTCCACTGCTTTCCCTTCATGCACAGACCCACTTAGCTGATGCCATGTTTGTAATTCAGCAAGGAATAAAGATGAAGCTAGAATACTAACAGGATAGCTTCTGGGCTTTTATAGACCTAGAAAATAAAATGAGCAGAAGGATTCTCATGCCAGGAAATAAGGAGTCTGAGGCTTTAATAACTATGGTGAATGCCCTATATAGATCACTTAAAACAAATGACCCAAACATGTTTTTGAACTAGTCCCTTTGAAGTGAAAGTCAGACTGCATCTGGTGGCAGTCCTCAGTCTACTGCTGTTTATCATGTTGATGGACTATATCAGTAGGAAGATCCCAAAGGGAAAAGGTGAGAAGCTGCCATCTGCAGATTGCATAGACATCCTCAGAAGAACACCTAGAAGAAACAGTACACCAGTGGTATGACCCCAGCTAAGCTAAGCATGGGATGAAAATGAGCGTGAACAAGGGCTTGTCCACACTTATATTTTATAGCGCTCTAACTTGCTGGCTCAGGAGGGTGAAAAATCCCCTCCCCCAAGCACAGCAAGTCTGAGCGCTTTAAAGCGCTAATGTAAACAGGCTCCGAGCACTGGGAGCTCGGAGCTCACCCCCTCTTGGAAGTGGATTACCAGGAGCGCTGGAAGAGCTCTCTCCCAGCACTCAAAGGTGACCACACTCACACTTCAAAGCGCTGCCGTGGGAGCGTTCCGCAACAGCGCTTTGAAGTTTCCAGTGTAGCCGTGCCCTAAAACTGAGGTCATGTGGGTCAGCAGAGATGCCACAGGGAAACTCAGTATAGAGATTAATGGAATATGACTAAACCAGACTAACTAGTTCAAGTACCTTCATGGCTGGGTCACTGAAGAGGGCAAGTTTGAATGTGAGATACAGTCCAGATTGAGGATTGCTGAAAGAGTTTGGAATCACATCTCGGGGTAGTGTTTGACAAGTGTATGCCACATTGCCACTGGCACTAAAAGCCCAACTGTATAGAACAATAGTATGCCCGGCAATGCTGTGTGGTGCAGAAGCATGGGAGGTAAAGAGGCAGCAGGTTCAATGCCGCCAGACGTTTGAGATGAGATGACTTCATGCTATAAGAGGAGTTACATGAAGAGACAAATTTTGAAATGAAAGTATTAGGATGTAGGTCAAAGTCCTCAATGTGGCAGACAAAATCCAGGAAGCACGACTTGGCTAGTTCAGGCACATGCAGAAGATGAATGAAAGTGACCTGGTGAAGTCAGCATGGCAGGAGAGGATGATGGCAATCTGAAGAAAGCTGAGAAAGTGATAGATGGATTGCATCAAAGAAGACGGGAAGTAGGTGGACCTTAGTGCCCCTTGGATAGACAAAGATGATGGATGCTTGCATGATGACCCAACCCCAGTTGACGGGATAAGGGAAAGAAGATGCTAGTATAGCAAGTTCCTAAAGGGAAGGGAAGTTAGAGGAGGATGTATGACTGGGTAGGTGGCTTAACTGTGTGGAACATACACTAGTAGGTAGATTACTGGAAACTATTTGTGGGGTTTGTGGAAATACATATAACAATGAACAGTTTTGTGGGTGTCAGAAGCCCAGCTGTAGAGCATTTGGTGATGTCTACTTTATTTATCAATTATATCCAAACACTTTAATAGCTTTATCCCATTTACTTAAACTAGATTTTGTTACAGAAACCATTATTACCAGCACATAAGACTATATCTGCACTTTTGAAAACTTAGTTTTTCAACAGCAGCAAAAATGACAACTAGAGATAAGCCTCTGCTTGTGACAGTTGAAGTGTGGATGTTTCAAACAAATATTCTGTTTTCTTTAGAAGAAGGTTAAAACTTACAAAGGACACGTTTTCTCTCTTGTCATGCTGACATGGTTAATAACAAAACCCATTCAAACTCTTCTGGCTGCCTTTGTGAGATAGATGTTTCTACAAATTTGTCTAGACCTCAACTTGTTCTCATTTACAGGAAAAGAGAAAATGTTAAATTATATTTATATTTAGTTCCTGTATGGGCCTTGTTTTCCAGACTATGACCTAACACATGCAAACAATTATACATCCAATTTGCACACATAATGTGCACATAAAATACAAACCGTGTAACTGCACGTGTAAGTCAAATAATTGTGCATGCAAATAACCAGAGCAAATCCAGCTGATCATTGTGTGTGCAGCTGCCTCTACTTGTATTATTGTCATACTCATCATCTGTATTATAACAAAACCTAAAGTCCAGATCCTCAGAAGTATTTAGGCTTCTGAAATCAACAGGAGTTAGGTGCCTACATACCTTGAAGAATCTAGGCCTAGGAGCCGCAGTCATGGACCAGGAACTCATTGTGCAAGGTGCATTTAAAAAAAAAAAAAACACTAGCCCGCTGCAGGAAGCTTACAATTTAGGTAATTACACATGTGTTCACAACAACTGAATTATTTTAATTTTAAATAGTAAGTGCAAGATTTGAGGGTTTTATTTGAAAAACTCTTAATCTGCTCAGCATCAGTCTGATCTTCTCCCCCTAAACCTTCCTTCTCTGAAACAGCATCATTTTCTTCCACCTTGCAAATATAGGAATGGCCCAGAAGATTTCCCTCCCTTTCTCCACAATAGCACTATCTCTGCTCATACACAGCAGTGCATCCTCTTTGGCAAGGTACTGAATACAGACACCAGCTTTTAGTTTCATTTCACCCACCTAGATTCTGCACTCAGTAAACCACCAGACCTGTGGAGTAGTTTCCCCTCCTTGTGCTCTCCTTCCTCCCCAGTAGTATGGCTGGCTCCCAATGGCATCTATACCATAGCCACACCTGCTCATGGCAGAGATTTAATGCTGTAGTGGTACAACCAGCAATAACTATTACTTGACTTTCCATTTAGAAATCTGCTGATAGTTATGGGGAACATAGCATGCCATGTCTACTTCCTGGAGCTGTTCCCCTTGTGCCTTACAATGAACTCTGAACCCTAACCTGACTGTGTAGAGTTCAGATAGAAGAGCTTCTACAGATTGGAGGAGTTTGGACCAACATCTGCTTCCCCCTCTTCTCACCTTAATGTCACATGGGCTTACCCCCTTCCTCTCTCATAAAGAGGAGAGCAAAAATAGCAGTCATCAGTAAAGGCTGGAATTATGGGGCCTCTCCCCAGCTCTGACTGACTCTCCATGTCCATCTCATGTTATACCCGTTCACTGTACTGTAATGACTAATAAGGAATGCTGCAATATCATTTAGATTTGTGATTTCTGCATTCCTAGAGCACTGAATCACTTTCACCCCAATGTCATGTACATTCAGGTTCCAAATACCATGATCCTGGTGTCATTTCTACTTTATCATTTCTTCTACTTTGTCCCTTGGTGGCTACTACAGCACCATAGATGTTTCCTTTAATGAATAAGTTGCAATTTGTATATTACACATGGAATTAAGGTACTCTGAACATTGTTGAAAGTTAGTTAAAGAGACATGCACATTTAAAATAAAGGAAACAATCAAGAACTTTAAATTACAAGCAAAAGAACAATAAATCTCAATAAAGCCTTTGAAAAATCAGAGAGTTGGTCATCTTTATCTAGATTTTCTTCCTAGCTACACAAGGAGACCACATGCAAATCAATTAAACAGTTATCTAAAAGGCCAAATACAGAAATAAATATCGAAATGTCGAATGGTTTGTTTCTTACTGACTGCTTTGAACATAGTTATTAGTAACAAGATTAGTTTATTACCAATGTGAGTAATCAGAATCTAAACTATGCACACAACCAAAGGTTTCTAGCTTTTGTTTTGCAGTTTTTTGGTCCATGCTATGATCCAAGGAACCAAGGTCATTGGTAGGACCAAATTGTTTGCTCAAGATATTTTATGAAAACAAAAGTCAGACTCACTGAAATGAGCCAGAAATAATTATCTGTTTGTTTCCTGAATGATACTTTAGTCCATGGGCCAATATGTAGAGTTTAGAGAAATGCAAATGAGGTAATTCCACATCTAAAAAAGAGGGACTGATCTTCTGACCCCACTCCAGCCCTTTCGTGCTACAATGAAGGTGTTCTAGCAAAGCAGCTGGGGATTTCCTCCGGTATGGGATATCTTTGGCTGGCAAAGAGCCAGCATATGTAGCTCTATGACAAATTCTCCTCTTCCCTCCCACCCACCCAATGTAGGACGTGAGTCAAGAGCAGGTTGGGTGAGTGCATAAGCTGAGTGCTTTGCACTCTGGTGTTCTTCAGCTGCGTAATGGACTTTGTTTGGCGGTTACACAGCTATCATAACTTAGAACATCCCAGTGGCTGAACTTTCATTGGGGATTCAGGTCCTGCATAGATTGTATCTTGGCCTGACCTGAGGATCTGACACAGAGAATCCAATAATCCTTCTATGTCTTCATTCAAAACTTATCTTTTTCTCTCCCCCAGCTTCCTTTCAACCAACTGTTCTGTCTGGTTTTTATTATAACTGAACCTAGGAGCTGGCTTTTAGTTTTAGGAGCTTTACTCCTCTGGCACAATACAAGTATGGGAGTGACTTACACACAAAATTTAGGAAACTAGTTAAATGGAAATTAAAAGGAATGGTAACAAGGGTGAAATGCCTGCAAATTGCATTGAGACTATTAAAAAACACCATAACAGAGGCTCAAACTAAATATATACCCCAAATAAAAATAAAACAGTAAGAGGGCCAAAAAAATGCCACCATGACTAAACATCAGTCTAAAAGACGCAGTTAGAAGCAAAAAGACATCCTTTAAAAATTGGATGTCAAATCCTAGTGAGGAAAATAGAAAGAAACATGAACTCGGGCAGGTCAAGCATAAAAGTATAAGGTAGGTCAAGAAAGAATTTGAAGATCAACTAGCTAAACACACAAAAACTAACAGCAAAAAACAATTTTAAATTATATAAGAAGCAGGAAGCCTTCAAAACAATCAGTGGGGCCACTAGATGATTGAGATGCTAAAGGAACACTCAAGGAAGACACTGCCATCACGGAGAAGCTAAATTAATTCTGTTGCATCTGTGTTCACTGCAGAGGATATGGGGGAAGATCACCACAGTCAAAGCTTTCTTTTTGTTTGACAGGTGTGAGGAGGGTTTGGAACAAATTGATAAATTAAACAGTAAGTCCTCAGAACCAGATGGGATTCACCCAAGAGTTTTGAAGGAACTAACACAGGGGTCAGCAACCTTTGGCATGCGGCTGGCCAGGGTAAGCACCCTGGCGGGCCGGGCCAGTTTGTTTACCAGCCGCATCCGCAGGTTCGGCTGATCGCAGCTCCCACTGGCCGCAGTTTGCCATCTCAGGACAATGGGGGCAGCGGGAAGCAGCGGCCAGCACATCCCTCGGCCCGAGCCGCTTCCCGCCACCCCCATCGGCCTGGAATGGCAAACTGCGGCCAGTGGGAGCCGCGATTGGCCGAATCTGCGGACGCGGCAGGTAAACAAACCAGCCCGGCTCGCCAGGGTGCTTACCCGGGCCAGCCACATGCCAAAGGTTGCCAACCCCTGAACTAACATATAAAATTGTAGGACTACTAACGGTAGTCTGTAACCTATCACTTAAATCAACCTCTGTAAAAGATGATTGGTGGATAGCTAAATGTGATGCCAATTTTTAAAAAAGGCTCAAGAGGCAATCTTGGCAATTACAGGCCAGTAAGCTTAACTTCAGTACCAGGCAAATTGGATGAAACTACAGTAAAGAACAGAATTATTGGACATATGTGTAAACACAATATGTTTGGGAAGAGTCAACATGGCTTTTGTAAAGGTAAATCAAGCCTCACCAATCTATTAGAATTCTTTGAGGGGGGAGGTTAACAAATAAGTGGACAAGGGTCCACTTGACAAGGTCCCTCGTCAAAGGCTCTTAAGCAAAGTAAGCAATCATGGAATAAGAGGGAAAGTCCACTAGTGGATCGGTAACTGGTTAAAAGACAGGAAACAAAGGGTAGGAATAAATGGTCAGGTTTCACAATGGAAAGAGGTAACTAGTGGGGTCCTTCAGGGGTCTGTACTGTGCCAGTGCTGTTCAACGTATTCATAAATGATCTGGAAAAAGGAGTGAACAGTGAGGGGGCAAAATTTGCAGATGACAAAATTACTCATGATAGGTAAATTGAAAGCTGACTGCAAAGAATTACAAAGATCTCACAAAACTGGGTGACTCAGCAAAAAATGGCAGCTGAAATTCCATGTTAATAAGTGCAAAGTGGAAAAATTAATCCCACTAATCATACAAAATGATGGGGTCTATATTACCTGTTACCACTGCAGAAGTGATCTCGGAATCATCATGGATAGTTCTCTGAAAACGTCCACTCATTGTACAGCAGCAGTCGAGGAAGCTAACAGAATGTTAGGAACCAATAGGAAAGGGATAAATAATAAAACAGGAAAGATCATACTTCCACTATATAAATCCATGGTATGCCCACACCTTGAATACTGCATGCAGTTCTGATCACCCCCTTTCAAAAAAGATACCTTTTCCAATTCTGATGTATAGAGAAGGACAACAAAAATTATTAGGGGTAGGAACAGCTTCCACATGGGGAGAGATTAAAAAGACTGGGACTCTTTGTTTTAGAAAAGAGATGACTAAGAGAGGATACGATAGAGGTCTATAAAATCATGAATGGTGTGGAGAAAGTGAATAAGGAAGTGTTATTTACCCCTTCACATGACACAAGAAGTAGGGGTCAGCCAATGAAATTATTAGGCAGCAGGTTTAAAAGAAACAAGAGAAAATACTTTTTCTCACAACACCCAGTCAATCTGTGGAACTCATTGTCATGGGGTATTGTGAAGGCCAAAAGCATAACTGGATTCAGATAAGAATTAGTTAATTCATGGAGGATAGGTCCATCAATGGCTATTAGCCAAGATGGCCAGGGACTTGACACCATGTTCTCCTTGTCCCTAAACCTCCAACTGCTAGAAACTGGGACTGGTTGACAGGGGATGAATCAGCCAAAAATTGCCCTGTTCTATTCATTCCCTCTGAAACACTAGTACTGGCCACAGTCAAAAGACACAATATGGGGCTGAACAGACTTTTGGTCTGACCCAGTAAAGCTGTTCTTATGTTCCTGTAGTGGGAGAATAGCGTGATTTGGATTCAAATAACATATAAACTAGGGCTTGGCATTCAAGTTCAAGGCCAGATCAGGGCAAGGATTTGAGGTCAGGTTCAATTATGATGAAATACTGCAGGCTATTTTTATAAAAGTTTGCAGAAGAACAGTAAGAACATCTCACAATATCAGTAAATCTCACAAGACTCAAATCCTACAGGAATGACTTTTCTCATGGTGCATATCTGAACTGGAACAAGAAAATAAGATGCTTTGATTATTTTTTATCCCAGATGGAACAAAAAATATAGCAGAGAGCTCAGATCTGGGAATCTGAATCCAATTCCCTCAAAAATCCAAAGTTTGGTTTTCAAGTTTTGATTTTCACCTCTCCCCCCTTTTATTACACTTCTTCCCCTTTTATTACACTTCTTCCCCAATCTAACATTCCTATCTGTAGCTGAAATATTATGGCAACATGAAACACACCATTAAATAAAATCATTTAATCTAAGATCTTCCCACTGTGGAGTAACTTGATTTAGAATAAGAGTTACCCCCTCTATTGTGAAAAAGTGATAATTTGAAGTTTTTAAACTTCTTTAAGCAGAGAAAAAAATTCAAGAAAACAAACTGAATATGTCTCAACATATGGAGTCAAATCTCCCACATAAAAGCAAAACTAAAAAACTCCCATATATTATACTATATAGTGTAGCTAATTAAGATAATTAACAACTTTCTGCCTTTGCAGCCTCATGTATTACAGATTACATTAATTTGATTGCAAAACTTCTGTAGCAAACGAATACCAACACAACAGGATATAATACAGTGATGCACTTGGGTTTCTACCATTGCTATAATTCTCATTTTGGTTTAAAGTGATAAAATGACTGGGTAGCTGTTTGGCCCTGGGGCCGGATTTAGGGGCAGGCATCCCAGGCAATTGCCTGGGGTGCCAGGCTCAGGGTGCTGTTTTTGTTGTTAGTGACGAAAGGGAAAATAGAATGTTTGAAGTAAAATGTTTCAGGTATTCTACACGTGGATTCACTAACCTCCTAGAAAGTCTTGAACCTTTGTAGAATCTTGTGGAACCTTCCAGACTTTCTGAGAACTACATTTTCCTTGAACCTTCTAGAATGTTGTCAGCCATGCCCTTGCAGGTATAGAAAGGGCAGGACGCTGCCCATCAGTCAGTGAGATGCAAGAACAAAGTCAAGTGAGAGCGCAGTTGTGGTATTGTGAACCTTGTTTTATTGTGTAAATGTGAAAGTGTACTTTGTTTTAAGTCTTGACAAGTATAAGACTTAACATTCTAAGGCTGTTACGTACTGTAACACTATTTAATGCTGGTCCACAATGTTGGTGCACAGTTCAATTTATTGATGTTAGTACATTTCAGTTATTCTTAAAATTAAAAAGTTTCTATAAGTTTATATATAGCATGAATAAATTTTTATTTGCTTATATATAGCATGAATAAATACAGATTTACAGATCCTAGTGTGCAAATGTATCATCTTATATGACAGGGATAAATCATGAATGCAAATCATGCATCAAAGTCTTGAAATAGATTGCAAATACAATAAGAAATAAGGTATTCAAATGTATAACAATTGAGGGGAGCGCCAAAGATGCTGCTCACCTGGGGCGCCATTTGGTCTAGAGCCGGCCTTGCTTATCTCCTTTCATCTGGCTGATCTGTCTTGATAACTCATGGTGTCATTTCCCTTCCCATTCATCAACATGTTGGAGCTGTTTTTGAGCAAACTCATTGGCAGTAGAAAAGACACCTATAAAATTCATTAAAATCACTACCAGCCGATAATTTCTGTCTGAGGCTCCGTTGCACGTAATAGTTCACAAGTACTCCAGATCTGAACGTTTGTTTCACTCATTTAATACGCCTTGTCAGCTTACTCCTGTGTACAGTCTCTGGTTCATTTTCACATTGGGTAATTTTGGAATATAGAAGCTGTTGAGTGGTCTCATACTGAGTGGGAGAGACCATGTTTATGTATCAATTAGAAGACTGGCTAAAATGAATACATGAAAATGACACACTCTAGAATACTGTTGCTGTGAAAAACACTCAAAACAATACTTCAAAATCTTCTATCATCTACATGGATTAGATCCAGGCCTACTTTCTGAAAAGTTGCCATCTTCTCAAAACACTCCAGGTCATATTCTTGAGCAGCATTTTATTTCATTTTGTTTTATTTTATGGCCATTTATAAAGTGCTGCACAGATGTAATCAGAAAGCTAATAACTCTTAACTGAAGAAATTAAGTAGAGTCAAAATCACTTTGGTAAATAGGGCCGACTTTAACACTTACCCAAATAGCTTTTGACTAACAAATTGCTTACCCATGGCCTTTGAAGGACAAGGCAGGCTGTGACTCGCCATTTACTTGATGTTTTGGAAATGTGAACAAATGACTTATTGAATGGTGTGAGCTATTAATGACATGTTGCTTTAGATGTATGTTGGATTGGCTAGTCTACTCTCCTGATTATATTCTGAAGCTTAACCAGCATGTCTTTCTTCCACCAAGGAATGTTAGATCACTGGATAATGTAATATATCTCATTACTCACAGGAAACTGCTCTTGCTTAAAATAAAAAGTACATTTTGGACAGACTAATTTAATAATGGAAATATCAGTGCAATAAGTATTCGAAACCTATAGATTAAAATATAATTCCCACTTCCCATAAAACATGCATTTAACAAAGATAATAGCATGAATTATATTAAAGACTCCATAAAATGTGCAACACAGGTTCTCTGAAATGATGGGTGTTGATAGCTCAATTAAAAGAATTTCTATTGTAAACCTAGCAAATTCCAAGCTTATGGGAAGCCATTAATTCAGAATTCATCTCTGCAAAGATTAAAACACTTCTAGAATGTATATGAGGTTGAAAGAAATTCTGAATTTGATTAATCGGGGTGGAGGGGAGGGTAATTTTCCCATAATTAATAGATGCTGACTCCAACATCATGTATCTCCTAAAAACAGACACTGCAGCAGTTATCCAGACTAGAAACCATTTTGCTGCTTATGAGGCAGCAATTTTCTTCCTTTTAGCACATATGCTAACTAAAATCAAAGACAACAATGAGCTCAAAGAGAAAGTAGATACAGAAGAAGCACTTTGCTGTGGGTATGGGGAGGTCATTGGTGACCTTAATGGGAGCAACCTCAGTGGAGAGGACAGATCAGTAAGCAGACTGAAACAACTCAAGGAAAGGATCTAATAAAACCAAGCTGGAGTGTTTATAATAACCAGCTTGCTCAAGAAGCTTGCACATAAACCACAGGCAGAAGGTAGAGGAATAAAGAGGAAGTGAAATTTACCTGAATGGGGACAGCAAAGTTGGGTCCATTTTGTGCACCATTTGAACCACAGTTTTATATCTAGTGATCATCATTAACAGAAACAATTCATCCCATCCTGTCTTAAGTCCCAGTCAGACAAAACTCCCAGGTCTTCACAAATTGGCCCTGAGTGCTTAACAGTATTTAGCAATGTGCACTTCCCCTTGGAGTCTGTCACTGGTTCATTTCTGATTTTACATCCAAAGTCTAATGCCTGATTTGAGTTTTCTTTAGCGGACTTTTATAATGAATAGAATGAGAATCACTCCCTTATCCAATCAGTATGAAAGTTACTCCATTTTTATGTTGGTAACAGAATTTGTATAAACCAGATCAACATTTCATTACTTGCTATCTTCCAGACTGAAAAAGAAAAATAAAGGAAGAAAGAAAGACCTGGAGGAATGTTCTAGAGCTTTAATAGCATCAGAAATGTGCCAAAAAAAAAACATAATTGGACTTTTCTTAAATGAAAAGATTTACATTTTAGAAACTTGGTAAAAATAACATATTCATGGAATAGCCACAAAATATTAATAAATTATGAATATTATTAATCCAGGAGCGCTCCCTTTCCATTGTCTGTCTGGTAGAAATTAATCTCCTGACTTCCATGCAATTTAAGTGAAGTGAACTTTCAATGCATCACCTCAGAATAAGCCATCTTTAGTCCTTATCTTTTCTCCGAATAGTACTTCTGAGTTCACTTCCCCTGACCTGAACACAATATGTTTTGTCTCCCTCACTAAGTTAAGTCTATTGAGGCATCTCAGTATACAACATGAAGGCCATTAATATGCTAAACTTGTATACAGCGAAAAGCCATTAACAATGAAATAGAATGAATGAAAGTCCACAATTATTGCAATGCTTTGCAAATAGACAAATTACAATTCTGTTTGTAGAGTCACAGAAGGTGGAGATGAAGGTGTAAATTATGCAAAGGGTATAATTCCCCCAAAACCTCATACCTTTAATTACTCAGGCCTGTTGTTTGCAGGATGTGTTGAGATGAAAAGCACTATGGGCTCAATTTTCCATTGTACCTGAGCTTTGCTTACAGTTGGACCCAATAGCAGTTCCCAGATTCTACTCTGCATAACCCCAACATAACTTAAAGCTGCAGGAGGGGCAGCTTTATGTTATCTTCCACTGACAGTCAAGAGTCTCACTCTGCTACACCCCCTTCTCTGTCCTTGTCTCCATTCCCTAAATGCAGCCTCCCCTTTACTTAAGCATAATAGCATAATAGTTCCATCAGGGGAGGGGGTTGCAGTGGAGATGGCGCAAGAGGCAGCATAGCCACCTCTGCCAGCTTTACACTGGGCTAGAGATTCCCCCTCCACAGGGAGAATTATCCAAGGGATTTAAGCACACAGTGCAAAGTGAACTTAGCAAACCAGGGCATCTGGCCTTACCCGTTCAAAACATTTTTATTACTGTTATAAAATCTATTGTCATGTTTTTGCTACATAGTGATTTTTATCATCAGTTATTTGTTAAAATCTGAACCTAAAACCAGAATCCTGAACAATAGTTCAGTTTTGTAGCACTTTTTAGCTAAGGAACTTTCTACATTTTAATTAATTTATCCACACATTCCCCATGTGATGTGATGGAAGACGTGGCGGAATATTTTATACAATTACATAAGAATAGAATAAATATTCTGATTATTTTTTTCACCTGGGTAGACCAGGTGACTAGGAAGATATTTTCCCTAAACATTAGGATCTGATGGCTACAGTATTTGACAAACCAAAGCAGTCCACAAAGGCTGGAGCCATCAGATTTGGATTTGAATGATGGAAACAGAAAGAGAAGGAAAAACTGGGGGAAAAAGGCAGCCTTCAAATAGTATAAAGGGAGTAGTATCTTGGGCTTGTGCCTGGAAGACCACGTGGACTTTTTAAAAGAGAAAAACCTAGAAAAGGTAAGTTTTCTTCCTACCTTGCTTAAACAGAAGAAAAAGGAAGGTCCTGGTTGCAATGCAAACAGGATGTAATTATTGGAAAACATAGAAAAAGAGATGTGTGTCTTACACTTTTCCCTGAAAGTGGTCTGCCTTGGACTTAAATTTTTCTAGTGGGTGAAAAGGTGAAGACCCAGCGCTTAGCATGATTTGCCCCAGATTCCCTGGAGTTCACCTTAGGGGTATCAAGAGGGAATGTTCCCTACAAGCATATTTGTTGTGGTGGAACAATGAGGATAAGGCAGTCTCCTTTTATTGCTTGGGTGACCTTTGTGGGAGCAACTTCAGCAGATGGGAGAGATCAGTAATCAGATTGATACAACTCAAGACAAGGATCTGATAAAAACAAGCTGAAGTGTTTGAAATAACCAGCTTGTTCAATGAGCTTGTAGGTAAACATCAGGCAGAAGATAGGGTAATGGAGAGGAAGTGAAAAATGGAGAGAAGTGCATGGGTAATCCTGAGGGCTATTGAGTGAAGAAAACTAAGCACGTTATCCTTTCGGTGACACCAGCAGAGGGGTTAGGAGATCTAAAAGCATACTGGTGATGAAAAGTGGAGTTGAGACAATCTAGGGTTGGATAATTTTCTGCATGACAAGTAATTACACCAAACGGAAAGCAGTTTGGATTGGTTCTCTAATGGAATACTGCAATCTGTTGTCATTCCTGCTTTTGGCTAATTTGAAAAAGACAGAGTCAGGTACTTTATTTCTGCACTTCACTGCTAAAATGTTATTAACAAGAGTTTTCAAATTGCTGTGATGTACTATGAACTTTTTTAGTTTTAAGCCAGAGTAAACAGATGCAGGAAAACCTACTGACATTATGTGGATTTATTGCTTAAGAACTTTAACTTCTGCAAGTAATATGGAAATTGGTTCAAGTGTGCTTTGCCTGGGTTTCTTTCTGCACCGATGAAAACAGGTTGCTGCAACAGCAGCACATTTCCATGCCTCTGGTAATACAACAGGATTAGAGAGAGTTGTTAAATGCCTAGCAATATCAGAACAGGACAATTTTAAAAGATTTTGTTCTGCTCTGTTGAAGCTCCCTTTTCTGGGCAGATTCATTTCAGGCAACATCTTTAATACATTGTAAGGTCTGATGCTATGTGAAGCTCCAAAACTCAGATTGGAATCTTCTCTTTTTTGTCAGAGCCATTTCATGCACTCCACTGCACTTTCCAAAGTTGGTGAAATGTGAATCTTTATAGCTATAAACTATACCAGGGATTCATTCATTGAAAGTAAAAGGCCATTGTTTTTATAGAAAAATGTGTGTAGATAGATGTGTATGAAAAAGCCTACACCATTAAATTCAAAAATAATTTTTTTTGAAGAATTTTCCTAGAAATTTCAACTTTTCTTTGGTTGAGGGCTTTTATTAACTTCTGGAAACAGATATATTCATAATCATTTCCTATGCAATCTGAACTTGAATTCCAGCTACTACCCTAGATAGACCTTACCCTGGATTTGATAAATCCAAAGGCTGAATTAAACCCTCTGCCTCCTTAAACCAACCATCACTCCTGAATTCTAATCTCCTTTCCCACTTTATTTTCTCAGAGCAGCCTTCTCCAGACTCTAGCTCTGGCTTCTTCTCTCCCCGGAGTGAGGTTTTCAATCTACCCAAGGGTCTTTGACTCTTATCATCTTTATGGTTTGTGTATCCAAGGAAATTGACTGAAATAGCTATTGCTTATTCCACAATAGCTATTCAATTAATTTCCATGTGAAGCTTGATTTGGGGAGGGTAAGCTATTGTGTTATCAATGAGAACACAGAGGAAAGGAGATAACCTGAGACAGAGAATAAATCATTTATCTGCTTCTAGGCATTAAGTACACTTTAATTTGTTTTTAGTGTTAACTCCAAAAAAGAGAACGAGTACTCCGCTTCTGATACAAGCAAGAATAAGGATAAACTTTTAAATGAACACTGAGATTTATTTTAAAAACGGAACTAGAGCTTGTAGAACTGAGTTATTCTGAGGAGGCAGGGTTTACAGTTTTGACGTTGGGATGAAAAAATAGAAATTTTATCAATATAGAAATAAAAAAATCAAGCTTTTTGAATTTTGTTTCTTAGATTTAGTTACACACATAGTTGACTACAGTCTCATGATGGTGACTACAAACAGTTATGGTTGCAACTCTACTTTAAGTCCAACTTTACCACAATTTCACAATAAATACAAGAAACATTTCTACAGCAAAATTAGCATATATGATCTCTAGATAAAGAATTTAATGTATAGGGAGAGGGTGGATAAAAGGTTGCTGGGAAGGATAGTTTCTGTACATTGAGCAAAAATGTTTTTAAGGAGGGTGTTTGAAATACAAAATACTTTTTTTTGTACACCATAATTTAAATATGTTTGGTTCTAGAAACTGCACCTTGGTTTTATCCTTTGTTCCTGGATGAGCCTACTATACTGCATAGAACTGTTTGTTTATTTTTTATTAATTTGGGAATAAAATTTAGGATATTTTTTACTTTTGTTTTGGGAAATGTTGTATGCTTGGGCATTTCATGCTAGTTCATAAAGTTAATAAAGGATCTTTTGGAGACCTAAGCTTTCACTTTTAAAAAAAGCATACAAGGTACTATTAAGCAGCTCTGACTCACAATCTTTCAATAACTGAATCTTTTATTAATAGCCAGACAACAAAAACAGCAATTCCCCATTTACAGAGAACATTAAGTTCTCTAGACAGTGACGGTACAGAGACATGGGCAGGCAGATTGAACTTCCAGAAAAGGAAACAATCTATGTGCACTGCCATCAGGAAAAATTATTAAAGATGATATTGATTATTATTACATTATTAAAGATCACATCTCACTCCAGTGGTAGTGTTGACTTTCACCACCAAACTTGTCTGATTTCTCCTGTTACAGTTTACTCGCATATTGCTATTCTATAATTCTTCCTTGAGATAATCATGATATGGTATTGCAACTCTTTAGTTCTCAATCTAATAATTGTTCTTTATTATGTACCATTTTTCTGGACAAATCGTGTGAACTGTGAATTCTGTGTAAATTACCTTGAAAAACTGTGTCTGTTCACTTAAAGTTTTAAAATACATCTTTATATGCATATTTAGTATTGTGACCCATTTGGAGCTAAGCAGCTAGCCAAAAATTTGGAATCTTGTAGCTGGGACAGGGCAACTTCCTGAAATATCTTTGGGAGAACATATTGTGTACATAAATGGCTTATGAATCATTGTGGGCCATGGACTGTATGCACTTCACATGAGAAGAGTTACCACAGCTCTTCCAGAAAATGAAAATAATAGGGGATGATTAAAGCAAATCAGAGAAGTTATAACACCGCCAGATACAAGTGGGGAGGCTTGCATATTCTGGTTCAAACTAGATTCTCCAAAGACCACACAGGCACAGAAAGAACTTATGGATAAACAGCCCGAGCTTAAACTGACTCACAGCCTGTGTTCTGTTTCCTAATCTAAGGACCAAAGCACTATTGGGGTTTGAAAGACTGACACCTTCCAGAGCTTGATGTCGGAGTTAAGGGTGATTTCTGACAAGCACATTGCTAGTGCCTGTGTTGGTTGTTTTATTGTTTTATATGCTTTCTCTATAATGCATCTACCTTAAGAATAAATGTGCTTGCTTAGAAGGAGCTGTGTGGTAACTTGTAACTATAGCAATACACTGGTCATAGCCCTCAGAGAGAAAGCAAAGCACAGGTAGAGAATTTTTAGACAGAGTGGCCTGCTAGGGATATCACATGTAGATCAGAGAGCGGTGTGACCTTAAAATCCCGGGTCAGAGTGGAGTGAGATGTGGGTCTCCACCCAGGAGAGGTGACCATTGGGAGCTAGAAACCTTTAAGTGGGTGCCCTCAAGGGACCATGGGGAGGGAAATACGTGGGCAGTTACCCTTGAAACTGACAGTAAGGTGTTCCACTTAAGAGGAGAAATTGGTGAGAGTCCAGTATTTCTTTGATACAATGTTCTGTTTCTCTGAACAGGAGCAGAATCAAACAAACAGTGGGGCCAGTGTCCTTGCTCCCAGGTACAAGCCTTTCTCAGCTGGCACTCAACCCATAGCTTCTTTCTAGGCTTCTTCCAGGGCCATAGATCATGCTTCCAAGATGTTTCTGCTTGACTTTTTATCTGCTTCTGTCTCTCTGTCCTGCCTCTCATCCTCACACATACACCCTTATCCAAACACCCAGCTGAGACCCGTCCACATAGTTCAAATTCTTGTGTGGCCTTGGAAGTTACTTTGATTTGGCTGGAGCCATTGGTCTGGGTTTGTGGTGGAAGCCACCCGACTACAAAGCCTTCTTTACATTTATCCTGAATGAGAGTTATGCCAGTTATGGCTGACTCATAACAAGGTTTGACTCAAACCATAACCATACTAAATAAAGCTCCACCCCTTTTCCTTGCAAAGTGTCTTATATTCCAAAAATTATCACTAGTGACTGTCATTTTTAAAATTAAAAAAAGAAACTGATCCCAACTTTTCCTCAGTCCCTCCTCCATCTCCCAGTGCATTCTTTCCCGCCACTGGAGCTGTTAAGTCAATTTCCCACTCTCTGCTTTGGCTGCTCTGCCTATAGTACAACAGAAACTATCAACTTATTTTTTACTGTAGCACTTAAGCACTCTAGTCATGGACCAGGACTCAATTGTGTGAGGCATTGTACAAAACACAGAAACTCACAAGATTTAAACTAACCCCCTTCTCTTCATTTAGTCATGGGGAAAAGGAGGGGCATGCAGATTTGTCTCCTGCAGGCACACTGAGGAAACCCTAATAAACATGCCTCCTTGCTCCTGTTTGGAGTGGGAGGCTTCCCCTCACCTGCACACACAACCTTGAGACCCAGTCAGAGTTTCCGCCTTCCAGTGACAGCCATTTTGTCTCAATAAGGTTTCGTCAGATGCATCAGGGAGTGGATACAAGTGTACTTTTCTAGAAGTGGGATCTTTAGAACTTTCATCCCCATTGCTATGGACATGTGGTAGTGTAATATTCAGCCCCTTGCACAGGCAGGAGCTGTCCCCTACAGAGCTTTACTACCCCACAGATAATTCATAAACAGAAAAGTCAGCTATATTAGTCAATTAAACAATTCACTAGGAATTATTCACTAAGCTGTAATACATTTAAGCTGGACACTTCTGTCTGAACACAGCAGAGGGACAAGTTCCCCAAAACATTTCCCAGAGCCTTGGTTACAAAGGGAAAGAAATGGGCCAGACAAGGCCTTTGCAGATAGAAACATATGCACCCAAAACTCCAGTGGCTTCCTAAAGTGCCCCTCCCCCCTCGATTCATATTAATGCAGTCAGACTAGAACAATGCTATATGACAAATGTGACCAGTGAACTGAGCTTGAATTGTGAATAGTGGGTATGGAATCTTTTCAGCAAATGGTTCATGATCAATCCACAGCATAAAAACAAAAACTCAAAGAATGTTTTAGAATAAATTGGAAGAACCAATGAAATTGAGGAAATCACAATCTGTTTCTGGCTGCTCTCTGAGCTAAAAAATAAACTAAATTATTCAAATAAATTGTTCAGAAAGCACTATGAGAGTTACTGCCTAATTTGATTTCTTTGAGCTCTAGAATTGCTTAAGAGTTAGGACCCCAGCAAGTCATCGTTCACCAAATATGAGTTAGTGTGAGTTGCCATCCTGACTCAAACGGAGCATTCCAATCACAAACAGAACACGTTTATTCAAATGGAACATCTGAATATAAAAATATGGACACAGGGAAACCTCTTTTTAAGTATGTGACACACAGGCCAAACTAACTGCATAAGAATAATTTTAAAAAAATATAATTAACCATATACCAGAAATGTAACTGATGATCTTATGTGACATTCAGTTAATGCTGCCAATAAATTCAATTGGAAGTGGACAGAAAAGGGCACACAGACCAGCCAAGATGGCAGATGAAGCGAGGCTTGGTTTTATTTGTTTATTTTTAGGAGAGGATTTTTGCTGGAAACCTTTAGCTCAAATAAGGGGTTTGCATTTATTTACTGTAAACTAAATAGTTATTCAGAAGGGGACACATTTTTCATAATACACCAAAGATCAGGAATTACATTTTCAAGATACTGGAATCTCAAAGGTTGACCTTTTCATATTTCACATTCCCATCATCCGGAGTTCAGAGTCTTCCAACAATGGAAGGATGTAATCCAGTCTAAAATCATTTCCTTGGATGAACAGATTAAGGGTTTTTCTTAAACACCACAGAAGACAGAGACGAACATTAAAGATATTGAGGCAGATACTGATTTCAATTAGACCAATGTCAATGGATTTACACCAACATAACAGATCGGAATCTGATCTCTGGAGATTAGAATTGATGGGCTAGATACACTTATAAGTGAAAACGTCAAGAATTTTACAGCATAAATTGGTTCAATGATCCATAAAATGAACAAAGAGAAGGAATTTCAGTTTGGTTGGAGCCCCTGAAGGCACAGATGCAGGAAAGGTTGAGATTTTGTTTCCTACACGGAAGAAGCTGAGAAAGAATTATTCTGTTTTCCATCTATGTCATGGAACATCTTGCAGTTGAGGCAAGAATTATATTTTTCATTGTCAGAGTCTGAGATTGCTCACAATATTTCTCAAACTTGGACCCCTAGACAGAGGCTGTCCATAAATTGCCTAAGTCATGTGTGTGTGGGGGGAGGGGGGGAAGGGTTCCTTAATTTTGCATGTTTGTTTCAGTCTTACAAAGTGTTACAAAAGGGGAGGGGAGGGTCTTAAAAATCGCCAAAAAATGTGTTACATTATTTATGAACAGATCCTTGCCATGAACATTTTTTGAGGCCAGGATGCTGTTAAATTAATTTATTTTAATTAAAAGTAGCAGAGGGTATCTATCTCCATATCCCATAGACAGGGAAAGTGTAGTTTTCCCCCACACCACCCTGCCAATGTGCTGTAAGCCTTGACCAAGAACAACTAAATTCATAGGGAAAAGGGTAATTGAGCCCATAAAATCCTTGGCCTTTCTGATGACATACCAACTAGGAGATCAAGTAGGCCCAGATTTTCATTTTCCTAAAATGAGCCTACAAAATGTATGCGCACAAAGAGGCCCTGATAATTGTAGTTATCCATTTCACATGCACAAATATGGGCTTTTGCACATGTACATTCAATTTAAGTGTCTCCACTGAAAAATTAAATATTACTGTAATATTTATGTGACAATAATTTTTTGTGATATGGATCCTTGTCCACATTATCTACAACCTGTAGGAATTAGTTCCCAGTAAGAATTTGAGTCAAAGTTTATTTACTTGCTTCAAAGAATTCTTTTGATTGTCTATATGGGTTTAGTAAATGCACAAAAGGTATATTTCAAGTGCTGTTTAACACCTTCGTAGTTTCTAAAAGGCATATGTGTACTATCTGAGGGAGCAGGCCTCTGTTCATTGTAAGAGTTTTTAGATATGCTGTAAGGAATTCATTTAGCAGTTCTTTGTTTTTCGATCTAGTTACTGTAGGAGAATATTTTACAGGCCCAAAAAGTAATTCACTACCAGTTATACAGCAAATGCATTTCATATGGGACAGCCAGCCAGGTCCCAGCGCACTGACTAATTTACTACCCTCACTAACCAAAAGCATGCAAGATTCCCCTGAGTTCTGGATATTTTTATATGTCTATTAATCTTTTCTTGTTTACCTCCTAGAGTCAGATTCTCTGATCCTCTGGTTCTGTGCAGAACACAGCACTGCAGACAGCACTGAAAGACAAAGGTGGATTTAAGCCATTTTTGTATCAATTTGTTTCTGGCTCTGGCCCTCACTGCTGCCCTAAACTGTGAAAGCTTTTATGTCCCTGCTATGTAACATTTACTGGCACCGCATTGTCCCAGTACAGTGTACTCTAACCATGTCCCAACCTTTCTGGGACATTTTTTACCGTCCCCACTACCTGTATTGGGCCTACATTATGTGGTATATACACCTCTCAAATGCTGACTGGGATTCTGTGGAAATTGTTTCCTCTCCTTTGTGGTCCCTTGTCAGTGTCAGGACAATGTAAATAGACTGCAATTAGAGAGACAATGTGGTCTGTTGAGGCAAGCGTGGAGACAGATTCGCAACATTTTAGCAGAGCATCTAAGTAGCAGGGAAGTACGCTAGGTTTAGCCAAGGCCTACTGAGTCCTGTGATCACCTCAAAATCAGTTCTGCAAAAACTGCCCTGGCTGTCCTCTATGGCACCCACTGTAGGGTGACCAGATGTCCCGATTTTATAGGGACAGTCCTGATTTTAGGTCTCTCTTATATAGGCTCCTATTACCCCCCACCCCCTGTCCCGATTATTCACATTTTCTGTCTGGTCACCCTAACCTAGTGTGTTACTCTTTCCAAGTCCCGGAAAAGTAGCTTGATGTGGTAAGGAAACCTGTAATCTCTCTCTGGACCTCTTCTTTGTCCAAATAGAAGTTTGGTCCCCCAGGCTGTCATTTTTGCATCTTTGAAATGTACTAATTCATTGGTCAGAAGAAGTGGAAAGCAGTACTAATACAACCCCAGATCTGTGTAATGCTTAGAACCTTTTATTTCTCCAGGAGTATGACAAAATATGCAAAAGAAAAATATAGAATTTGCAATAAATGTAAATTACAAGGAACTTCCCTTCCCCTCCCCCCCCTCCCCCATGCACTATGGTGATGTCAACTTACAGCAACTCTTGGGTTAGAAGTAACACACAATAAAAGACATCAGATGTTTGTCCTAAAACATCGCAATTGTGCATTCTAGTGATTACTGAAGAGTTAACGTATCCATCGAATGAATACAAGTGCTTTGGAACAGATTTTGATAGGTATTCGGGTACTTTAGGATGCATGCAGGTGCCTAGTGGGATTTTCAGAAGCACCTACATGCCTAATTTTCACCAGAAATCAGCAGAAGTTAGGTACCTAGCTGCTTTTGAAAAATCACTGTAGGAGCCATATGCATCTTTAGGTGCCTAAATACCTTTAAAAATATGGCCCTTTAACAACACTGGAAAGAAGTACATGGCTCAGAATAGACCAGGGTAAAATTTTCAAAAGCCCCAAATGAATTAAGAGCCTAAGTCCCATTTTAAAAGCTGATTTAGGCATTTAGGACTTAGGGCAAGTCTACACTACAAAATTAAGTCAGCCTAAGTTATGTTGACATACATTAGGCACAGTAATTAAATTGCTTTTGTACGTCCACACTACATTCTTGGTGGCCCACGTCCTCACTAGCAGTACTTGCATTGTGCAGAGAGCATTGCGGGTAGCTATCCCACTGTGCAACTCTCCACCATCTAGCACAGGGTGTTTTTGAAGGGTTTGCAATGCCTCCTGTGGGCAAAAGAATGGTGCAGGGGTAACTGGGAATATGATTTCAATATCCCAGGATGCAGTTGTCTCCATCCTATAATTGTATCTGCATTGCACAATGTTTTGCACCTCTTTTCAAAAGTCCCACACATCAGGGCATCCACCATCTCTGTGAGAAGCATGGATCCTGGACAGATCTGCACTATTGTGATGAGCATTTCAAGCACAATATGCCTCATCCTGCAGTATTTGCAGAGCTGCCAGAGGAGCCAGGCGGATAGGGTGATCAGATGTCCTGATTTTATAGGGACAGTCCCAATTTTGGGGTCTTTTTCTTATATAGGCTCCTGTAACCCCCAACCCCAGACACTTGCTGTCTGGTCACCATACAAGCGGAACAAGATGAATCCTTGGAGGCTGCTTTGTTGGACGATGTAGAAAAAAAGAAACGGTTGTTGGCATTCACAGAGCAGTTGCAGATGGTGGAGTGGTGGTTCTGGGTCCAAGAAATAAGCACTGACTGGTGAGATTGCATCATTACGTACATATGAGCATTGGCTGAAGAACTTTTGGATGCACAAGGCGCATTCCTGGAAGCATGAGAATGGTGTCACTGCACCAGAGGCCTGGGGCAAGCTCCAAAACAAAAGCTGCACTGACAAAGGAGGACCGAGCGGTGCTCACTATGTGGAAGCTTTCAATGCCAGATTGCTACCGACTAGTCTGGAATCAGTTTGGAGTTATGAAATCCACCATAGGGGTTGCTGTGAGAGCCATTAATTGCAGTCTGCTATGAAGGATTGAGACTCTGGGCAGTGTGCAAGACATAGTGGATTGTTTTGCAGCAATGGGATTGAATTGATGTCAGAGCCAGCCAGCATATGTTGTGAACTAATAAAGATGAATTAAGTTTCCATAAATAGACTTTTATTCCAAACAGACATATTTATAACTAACTGAATGAAACTTTATGAATACAGGCAAGAGAACCTTTGAAGGAGAAAAGTCATTTTCTTTTCACACACACAATATATATATACACACACACACACACACCAACCATGTCTCATTCTATGGGTGGCTGTGATTGTTTGTACTCTCCCCATGGTGGAGTGGTAGGTGTAGTGCAATGGCCCTAGACACCATGTGGAATGTGTGGGGTGTGGGTATAGGAAGGTCCCAGAATGCAGTTCTCCATGGGCTGCAGAGGGAGGCGAACATGGGTCTGTTGAACATGAAGGTCAACAAGAGTTTCTAGTATGTCTGTTTGCTGCTTGAGAAGCACTAAGCATATCCTGCTGCATGTCTCTCCTTTTCCTGTGCTTTTCTCCTCTACACTCTATCCCTGACCACTCCGCTGATGTGGACAGAGACCCTCAAGGCCATATTTCCAGCTGCAATGATAAAAAGCACAGAGATACTATTGTGAGTGCATTCACAAGATAAATGGGAACTTGGTATACTGAACTCACTCCTCTTGATTGACACAAGCTACAAATACTACATGCTCACTTCTTCTTGGGATTCTTAGAACATGGCAGCAGTCCCAGCCATGGTGAATATGGCCTTGGGGCGGGGAAGCTGTGCAAAGGGGGTGAGTGGGGACAATAGGTGGGGTAGCTCACGGGGGTGAGTATATGTGGATAGGACTATTGAACTGAATACTGGCACAGTTTTTCCACAGGTGGAGATTTTAAACTAATCTCTCACTCCTGAAGGTAACAGAGGCTGAAAGGGAACAGCTCCTGCATGTGCCCAGCTGCAGACTGGGGCTGTATGCCAGCCTGTGTGCTGCAATAGTGCCTGCTAAAATAATTGCTGAGTGGTGTGGGCAAATGTCCTACTGCAGTGGAAGAAATAAGGCAGCTTTTCCCAGAAACTTTTGGCAGAGGATTGCAGACTACTGACAGGAAACTTTTCTTGAGATCTCTATGGAGGATTCCTGGGACAGCCTGGTGCAGCCTAACAGAACAGGGGAATGAGAAATAGAGAGCAACTTTGCCTCTATTGGTTATTTTATTACCTCTTCCTGTTTGTTCATTTATTCTTTTTTTAGATGTGTCCCTGCAATATCAGAGCAAACTGCATACTTACCCGAGGTTCCTTCCCCTGCATCAGGCTTGCCCATATTGCATTGTAGGGACTGCTCTGGAATCAGACAGCTCCTGGCTCACTGCACCACTAGATCCCCAGTCACCTGTCCCCCATACTCTTCCTCCTCCTCATCCAACACCTTCTCACTGTTCACTCTAGGGACCTGTGACCAGGACCGGCTTTAGCAAGAGCGGGGCCCGATTCCGTGCCGCGCCGCCGGGGAGGTCCGGGGGGGCCCCGAGCCGCGCCGCGCCGCCGGGGGGGCCCCGAGCCGCACCGCGGGGGGGGACGGGGGGGGCCCGAGCTGCGGGGACTGGGCCGGAGCCAGGCCACGGGGGCTGTGCTGGGGCCTGCGGGAACGGGCCGCGCCTCCCCGGAGCCCTTCTCCCGCCCCCACCCCAGCTTACCTCGTGCTGCCGGCCGGCCCGCCCCTGCTGCTTAGTCTCAGACAGGGGGAGGGGGCGGGGCGTGCAGGGCAGGGGAGGAGGGGGAAGTGAGCTGGGGGCGGGGTGAACAGCTGCAGCGCGGGGCCCTCTTGGCGCGGGGCCCAATTCAGCCGAATCGGCTGAATCGGCCTAAAGCCGGCCCTGCCTGTGACTCCAAAGTATCCGTGGGGTTCTTGGGTTGGGGTTGGATTCTCCGCTGAGGATGGCATGCTGCTCTTTATAAAAGTGGCATATCTGTGGCTCTGTACCAGAGCAACTGTTAGCCTCCCTTGCCTTATGGTATGCATGCTGCAGCTTTTTGGCTTTCATGTGGCACTGCTGCAGGTCTCTTGTAGCCCTTCTCCCCCTGCTTGTAGCTAACTACATTTCTATGGTTGGATTGGAGCAGTGCCTGCACAGCCTCTCTCCCCACTGACCCAGGAGATCCACCACCTCCTGTGTACTCCAGACCGGAGTCAGTTTGCAGTATGGAGCCAGCATGGTCAGCAGGGCAGTCGTTAGGTTAGCGCTCCATGCCAACAGAAAATGGAATTTCAAAAATTCGTGGGGCTGAAAAGGGAGGAGTGTGGACCTGGCCATTGGGCAGCGAAGTTCAAAATAGTGACCAGAGCAGTCATAATGAGTCATTGTGGGACAACTCCTGGAGGCCACTAAAGTTGATGTAAGTAATGCAGTGCATACACTGATACTGCGTCAACCTAGCTACATCAACCTAAATGCTGCAACTCTCTTGGAGGTGGGGTTAAGTTGGTGTAGTAGGCACATTACGTCAATAGGAGCAACATTTTAGTGAAGATGATTACAGTTAGGTTGACATAATCTGCTTTGCATCAACCTAACCCTGTAGTGTAGACCAGGCCGTCACCTTCTAATTCATTTAAGGGCTTTTGATAATTTTACCCTTTGGTAAGTGCCTAAATCTCTTCTAAAAATCTGGAATTAAATCCAATTTTCAAAAGATATTTAGGTGTTGCTGGGCTCAGCATTGCAATCCCTAACTCTCCTTTTCAAAAGAGAGACACCAGGGGCCAAAAATCTCATTGACAGTTGATGGGATTTAGACTTAAGTGCCTATATCCCTTTTGAAAACGAGATTTAGGCTGCTAAATCAGTTAGGCATTGCAATGCTTAGCATTTAAAAATCTGGGCCTTTACCCCAAGTCTCAGCAAGAACAATGCTGAACTCCTTTTGAAAGGAAATAGGAAAATCCAATCACTGGTTTCAAAATAAAACAAACATACCAAATGAGTACACTGTGGTAGGGGTATGATCATGTAGATGCCACCCTTGCATAGATCTAGAAAGGCTATTGAAAACAAAAAGGAAAGCACAATGCAGATGTGTATTGTATAAGATTTACAATCAAAAGTTTAAAAAGAAATACCAGACAGAACTGTGATATATTTGTTGCCCTGATTGTATTGTGACTTGAAAGCTGCCTGTCACAGAAACTAGTTCTACAGACACTAGGATAGAGAGAGATGCATTTTCACATCACACTCATTATCTTTAAAGGGTCTAATTGGATTGGACATTAATGGATTAAAAATAAAAATTCATTCAACTTTCGCTGACCTAGTTTTCAGAAAGCCACTTTTAAACAATATTTCCAGCTTGTGAGCCAGGACAAGGTACATACTTCACACCACTTGCAACATAACATGACATGATTGAAGCATCTTGATGTGACATCTTCACACAAGTCATCTGGAAAAACATTTTCTAAAAGTAAAGTATCTATAGTTTTATATACACATTATATTAGACTTCGAACAGTCAGATGATTCAGTTTAGCAGCTTGCAGCCTGAATCTCCAGAGGTTTTCCAAAATGACTTCAAAGGGGCTAAATAGTGGATTCTGGTCACACACACACACACACTACCTTCACTGCAGTGTCAAAGTGGTGTTCTCCTGAAATATGAGTAATCCCCAGTGAAAAGCACTCAGCACTGGTAAATTCTCATGACTATATTTGTGAAAGAGAGCAGCTGAATTCAGAACAGTCAGCCTGACTTTATCCAGAAGAACAGGACATTTAACTCAGAATAGCATGCAGAAAAAAGCATTGCTTCTTCACTTAGACTGACAGCATGTCAGACACAACCGAGAGCAACATATTGGCTGGAGTAGCCAGTCTCAAGACAGTATTCTTGTCAAGTCAAGATACTAAATCCTCAGATCAAATCACCCCTGAAATTTGGTAACATTCCAGTCTAACAAGTGATCCATGCACTGAGAGACAGTGGCATGGTTTGTGCCAAACTCCAAGCCAATCTTCCCGTGAAGGCCACTGATTGTAGAATCTGAAATTCTTCATCCGTTCTATTTTGACTAAACAAATACAATTCAGAATTTATCTCCAAAAAAATCCTAACAATCACAATTTTGATGTTTGAGCCATCACCCATTAAGTGAGAAATTACTCCATACATTTAATGTTAGATACGGTAATTACAAGAAAAAAGAAACTGCAAAGTATCAAACGTTAATAAAGACTACTAGCCAAATCTAGCCATCATTTAGATCAGTGCAAGCCCAGTGAAATCAACAGTGTACTGCACAGATTTTGCTTGTACATCATTTCATACATGAAACAGAAAGCAAACAGGCTAATGGTAATTTTATCAATAAAATTGAATAAATTTAGAATACAACTTCAGATAATCAAGGAATTGAAGAAAATTTAAAAATACTCAGTTTAGCTAACAGGAAAACAGATTTACTGATTTAAATAAATTCACTGCTGCTCAAACTATAAAGCATGAAATGATATTATAATACCGCCTGCTTTGAAAGTGAAAACAGGATTTCATTTCTAATGCAACAAGTGTACATACATAACAGCCTCATGCTGTTGACTGGTCCTAAAGATCACAATGCCACATCCACTGTGTTGTTTTGTGGAGAGATGCTGGAAAAGAATACATTAACAATGAGCTGAAGTAGGCCTTTGAACCAGAGCACATGTAACCCTCTGTCCTCTCTGGTGGCACCAAGACCACTTAGAGATTAATGAGTCTGCTACAGCCTTATCGAAGAGCCATATGGCTCTTCGCTCATGCAGTAGAGGCTCATGCATTAAGCTTCAGAGGTCCCAGTTTTGATCCCATCTGCTGACAACTGGGGTCTGTCAGTGTTACACACAGATGATGGGATTTGAGATAACAGTGTAAAAAGCTATTTCACAATGGTCCTGATCCACAGCCCATTGAACTCAATGGGAGCTTTTCGGTCTCAGATTCCCATTGAGGTCAGCGGGCTTTAGATTAGAACCTGAGCACCAACAACTTCCCCTGGTTCTCAGAATCTGGCTTTCAAGTATTAGTCTGAGTAGTCCCCAAATATGCCAGGCCTCTATGTACTGTGCACTGGGCCTGAGTCTAGCTATGCAGTGTTTATAGTCAGTGCAGTGAGGAGAGAGAGAGAGAGAGAAAGTTGGTTCAAAGCTGTCTTTTTCTCGGTGTACCCTGGGCCAATTCATGGCCAAAACAGCCATCAGCATAATTTAAAATAAAGGTTCCTTTAGATTACACCAGCTGTTGCAATACCATATGGGACTGTTTCACAGATGATTTCAGTATTGCAAAATTTGGTTTCATTCCAATTCAGAAGGAAAAAAAAATCCACACACAACTCAAAGTTTTCCACAGAAAATTCATGCATCTGAAGTTTTTTACCCACAATAGCTTATGGCCAAATAAATCTGTTAGTCTTTAAGGTGCCACCGGACTCCTTGTTGTTTTTGTGGATACAGACAAACATGGCTAGCTCCAGATACTTGACACAGAAAGGACTGGAGCCACAGACCTTGAAAGCCCTGGAGCCGACTCCAAGGTAGTCCAGCAGACAGACTACTGTGGAGCCAAGCAGGTGAAATGGCTGGAAACCAGGGAGGGTACTGTCAGAACTTCATAAAAATCAAGCCATCTCCACAAGACATTTTGATTGACAAATTCAGAAAAAAAAAAGTCAATTTTTTTTCTGATCAGCTCTTCTATTAACCCCATTATATTGCTAAGTAAACAGAGTGAAATCCTGCCCCACTGAAGACTGAGTTTTGCTATGACTTCAATGGGGCCAAGATTTCACCCAGAGAGATTTAATGAGTTCTCCAGCATCTCCCAATGATTCAGTAGCAGGGCCAGCAATAGAACTCAGAAATATTCCTGACTCCCACTCGCCTGCCTTAACTACAGGAAAACACTTCCTTTTCTTACATGTGTTATGTATGATTCAAGGGCAGAAATAAAACTACTATTTGATGGATAACAATCCCAGTATCTCAAAAGAAGGATTTTTTTAAAAAAAATGATATTAATCTTCCTGCATAGTTACTTGCCTATTTCCTATTCACCTCATTATTTCTCTTGCATTTGTAGTGCCTTGAGATCTTATGTGAAATCGAACCTTACAGGAATAATACTTTGTTCCATATACTTATAAAAGGAAACATACCTCATGCCTAGCAGGTATTTCCATCAGGAACCAAGACAGTTGTTTGTTTTTTATTTTTGTTTTTTGATCCAAGGTAAAATATGTTTGAGTGCTGACTAAAAGCAAAGAAAAGCAAACAAATCTGAGTGAAGGCTTTATCTCCATCGTTCACCCACCAACACTGTGTGGGGTCTTAGGCTCTTCGATCACTGTATGATCCTGACTGCAGTACATGATGCTACATACTGTAGGAATAACAAGGAGCGAGAGGTTTAATTCTGAATTCAGCAGCACCTGAAAGTTATTTTAACTTTAAGGATTTCTTGAGTTTTCAAGGGCTACTTTAAAAAACATTTAAAAAACAGTGATGGACAACTGTACATTTCAGGTTATGCCAGGTTTCTCAGTGCACTGACCCTTGGAAACTCCATCCCCATTATCCTTGTAACATCTGCACATAGGACAGTTACCTGTTCCGTAACTGGCGTTCGAGTTGTGTTGCTCATGTCTATTCCACAGTAGGTGTGTGTGCTTGCCACGTGCACCAGTGCTGGAAGCTTTTCCCTTAGCAGTACCCGTAGGAGGAGCACTGCTGCGACCCCTGGAGTGGTGCCTCTATAGCGCGCTATAAGGGGAGCTGCGCACTCCCCCACCCTCAGTTCCTTCATGCTGGACCAACTCCAACAGAGGGGAAGGAGGGCGGGATGTGGAATAGACATGAGCAACACATCTCGAAGAATGCCAGTTACGGAACAGGTAATTTTCTTTTTTCTTCTTCGAGTGCTTGCTCATGTGTATTCCACAGTAGGTGATTGCAAGCTATGTCTGATGGAGGTGGGTAGAAGTTCACAGATGCCCTGGCTGAAGCACAGCTCTATCGAAACCAGCATCATCCCCTGGCGTGGGAGACAATCGCATAGTGCGACATGAACATGTGTACTAAGGACCAGGTAATGGCTCTACAGATGTCCTGGATAGGGACATGGGCCACAAAGGGCCAACAAGGCCTGAGCCCTTGTCGAGTGCGCCCTCACGATAGGTGGTGAGGGAACCCCTGCTAGGTCGTAGCATGTGTGGATGCACAATGTAATCCCTGGGAAAGCCTCTGGGTGGAGATCGGTTGACCCTTCATGCATTTGGCTGAAGCAACAAAGAGTTGCGAGGACCTGAGGAATAGCTTAGTCCAATCCAGATAAAAAGCGAGCGCCCTGCGAACATTGAGCATATGGAGGCAGTGTTCCTCATTAGAAGCATGAGGTTTGGGGCAGAGGACAGGCAGGAAGATGTCCTGGGCCATGTGAAAGGTGGAGACCACCTTAGGGAGGAATGCAGGGTGTGGGCAGAGCTGCACCTTGTCCTTGTGAAAGATGGTGTGTCGGGGGGGGGGGGGGGGGGGCTGTCGCAGGTCAGGGCCCTGAGCTCCAAGACCTGCTAGGCTGACGTGATAGCCACGAGAAAGGCTACCTTCCATGAGCAAGTGGCCAGGGGGTTGAATGCCCCCCCCACCCGTGAGGTGGGATAACACCAAGTTTAGATCCCACTGAGGAACAGGGGTTCTAGCATATGGCAAGGACCGGTCTAGCCCCTTGAGGAAACACCCAGTCATGGCATTGGAGAAAACTGAGCAGCCCTGGACTGGCGGATGGAATGCCAAAATAGCCGCCAGGTGCACCCTGACGGAGGAAGGTGCCAGGCCCTGAGTTAAGGTGAAGGAGATACTCAAGGATAAGTTGGAGCGGGGCAGCCAATGGGGAAGTACCCCACTCACCCACCCACCTGGAGAACCTGGACCACTTCATTAGGTAGGCTGAGCACGTGGATGGCTTCCTACATTCTAGGAGGACACGCCTGACCCCTTCAGAACACCTTGCCTCCTCCGCATATAGCCATTGAGCAGCCACGCTGTCAAATGGAGGGTGGCCAGGCTGGGGTGGAGGAGGCGGCCTTGGTCCTGGGAGAGTAGGTCTGGGCGGAGCAGCAATGGCCACGGAGGGGCCACCAGCAAGCCCAGGAGGGTCCTGTACCAATGTTGCCGGGACCAGGTGGGGGCGATCAGGAGGACGCTTGCCTTGTCCATTTTCACTTTCTTGCCTATGAGGGGAATGGGGGAAAAGGCATAGAGGAGTTGACCCAACCATGACAGGAGGAAGGCATCTGAGATCGCGTTCCTCCCCACACCCCTCTGGAACAGAACCTGTGGCAACGCAGGTTCTGTCGGGTCGCAAACAGGTCTACTTGGGGAGTGCCCCACGCTCAGAAGAACTGGTGAGTGACCTCCGAGTGGAGCGACCACTCGTGTTGGGAGGAGAAAACCCTGCTCAAGCGATTGGCCTGTGTGTTGTTGATGCCTGGCAGGTGGAAAGCGTTCAAGGAGATGTCGTGGGCTATACAGAACTTCCAGAGGCTGAGGTCTTCCCAGCAAAGGGCCGAGGACCTCATCCTGCCTTGCTTGTTGATGTAGAACATCGTGGCGGTGTTGTCCAAGAGTACGCTGATCACCTTGCCGCGCAGTTGTGAGCTGAACAGCACACAGGCCAAGCGTATAGCCCTGAGTTCCCTGATGTGTATGTGAAGGGACAACTCCGAGGCCGACCACATCCCTTGGGTTTGAGAGTTCCCTAGGTGGGCCCCCCAGCCCAAGTCTGACACATCGGACACTAGGGGTACGTCTTCACTACCCGCCGTATTGGCGGGTAGCAATCGATTTATCCAGGATCGATATATCGCGGCTCGTTAAGACGTAATATATCGATCCCCAAATGCGCTCACCGTCAACTCCGGAACTCCACCAGAGCAAGCAACGGTAGCGTAGTCGACAGGGGAGCCACGGCCGTCGATCCTGCACCCTGTGGACCTCAGGTAATTTGATCCAAGATAATTTGACTATAGCTATGCTATTTGCACACACCCCCTCCCCAGTGTAGACGAGCCCTAGGTCTAGTGACGGGGTCGGGTCCCGGAAGGGAATTCCCTGGAGCATATTGACTGGGCAGGACCACCATTGTAGCATAGCTATCACCGGCGCCGGTACCGAGAGGACTTTGTTCAGTTTGTCCCGGGCCTGAGAGAACTCTGAGGCCAGCCAGAGTGGGAGAGGCCTCATCCAAAGCCTGGCGTGGTAGACCACATACGTGCACACCGCCATGTGTCCCAGGAGCTGCAGGCATGCCCTGGTGACGGGGAACTCCGTGACCGAGGCTATGAGCCCCTTCAGGGTCTAGAACCTGCCCAGGAGAAGGGAGGCTGTTGCCCTGGAGGCATCCAGGAGAGTGCCTATGAATTCTATGCGCAGCACCGGAACCAGTGTCACCTTGGCCTCGATTACTAGGAGGCCTAGGGCGACACACGTAGCCAATAGCAGCTCCCCATGGTTCTGTACCTGGAACCGCAAGCTGCCCTTGAGAAGCCAGTCATCGAGGTATGGAAAGATCTGAACCTCTCAGCTTCTGAGGTAGGCCACCCTGACCACCATACATTTTGTGAATACCCTGGGTGCGGTTGCCAGGCCAAATGGGAGGACCGTAAATTGGTAGTGGTCCTGTCCCACTAGGAAGCGTCTGTGCCCTTCGAATATATGGACATTGAAGTATGCGTCCTGAAGGTCCAGGGCCGCATACCGATCACTAGGGTCCAGAGAGAGTATGATGCATGCCAGAGAGACCATGCAGAACTGGCATTTTGCCATGAACCAATTGAGATATCGCAAATCCAGGATAGGCCTGAGCCCCCCTTTCATCTTGGGGAATCAGGAAGTAACAGGAGTAAAACCCTTTTCCCCAGAACTCCCACAGAACCTTTTCCACAGCTCCCAAGCTGAAGAGCTGACCCACTTCCTGCTCTAGCAGGGGTAAATGTGACGGGTCCCCCCTGCTGTCTGAGGGAGGGGAGTGGGAGTGAGACAGATTGTAGCATGTAACCCTGGGAAATGGTGTTGAGGACCCAGCAGTCTGATGTTATTCGGGACCATTCCGCAAAGAATGCACACAAGCGGTTGCTGAAGGCAAACTTTATTGGTAGGAGGGTCTTCTCGGGGGCCACCCGGGTACCCTCCTGCAACCAGTCAAAAACGCCTCTTGCTCTGCTGCTTACCCCTCGAGGGCCCAGGCTGCGGGGCAGAGCGAGACTGCCTCTGAGGTCGCTGGCAGTGCCCCGGGTACCTGCAGAGTCATAATGTCTCTGGCCGCCTGCAGGGCCTCTGGCGTCGAAGGCATCCAGACGTCCGGAGAGGCCTGAGTCGACGCAACTGGGCTGCTCCGCTCAACCTGAGACGGAGCTCTAGAGCCCAGGGGGGATCTGGGGCTACCCAACGCAGGTCTAGCCTCACCCCCTGCTTTGTCTTAATGCCTCTGAGAAGACAGGGCATTTTTTCTCTCTACTTTTTAGATGGAGAGTGGTGCTGGCCACTGGAAGGTGCCGGGGGATCACTGCGCACCGAAGACGAGGTGCCCGGTGCTGGATCTGCTTGGTGCACCGGGGTTAGGGCCAAGGCCGACTCCATGAGAAGGCCCCAAAGTCTAATGTCTCTTTCTTTTTTAGTTCTAGGTTTAAAGGACCTACAGATCTTACACTGGTCGCTGATGTGGGATTCACCCAAGCAGCAGAGGCAGTCGGCATGTGGGTCACTTCTGGGCATCAAACGCCTGCAAGACTTGCACGATTTAAACCCTGGGGCCTGGGACATGCTCCGGCCCAAAGACTAACTAACTAACTAAGCTGAAAACTTAGTAAACTAACTAACACAGGTACAACTAACAGCAAAAGGAGTTCTGGGATGAGCTGCAGTGAAGCTGGAGCAAGTAGTTCCGATGCACCTTCACTGGCGGCAAGAAGGAACTGAGGGTGGGGGGAGCGCGCGGCTCCCCTTATAGCACGCTATAGAGGCGCCACTCCAGGGGTCGCAGAAGCAATCCCTCTATGGATACTGCTAAGGGAAAAACTTCTGGCACCGGTGCACGTGGCGAGCATGCACACCTACTGTGGAATACATATGAGCAAGCACTCTAAGAAGAGCCTATAGTTAAGTAGAAAGAAAACATAGGGACACACTGAATCCATTTCTTTATGGTTCACTGGATACTATATATCAGATCTCACTTTCATTAAATACCAATTTAGAACCTGGGCAAGAGCACACATCACAGTTTGTTATAATAAATCTTTTCTGCACTTTACTTGCTGTAGCAGGTATGATCTACTATGCTGTGCATGTTGCTTACGTCCACATGGCCATACAGAATGCATAAGCTCTCTTCGTAGTGCATCTAATGCTATGGCAAGAGTAGATGCAGGGGAACTCCTGGGCCACTTCCAGGTGAGTCTATCTTACATGTGGCTGGAGGAAGGCTCCAAAACCTAAGCTGTAGCTGCAGAAACAAGCCACTAAAAAATAGATTTACTTTTGAGCTGTTGTAAGAGGGCCAAAACCTGAAGCCTTTTCTCAGGCACAATCATTGAAATAAATGCAAGCAGGACTCCCATAGGAGCTTTATAGGTTGCTCCATTGTTTGCAATTTTGGTCTTTCTTGCTAGACAATGCAGTTTTCCCCTTCTTCTCTCTCTCTGGGATATAGTGATCCTGTGAACAAGGCTTTGCTTTTGCCATGTTTCTTTGGGTGAGAAAGGCCCACCCAGTTTCCTTGTAGCTGATAGATGGGCAGAGGCATGGCCAATTAGACTCTATGATTATGCAGCTCAGCTGGCCTCAGACACCCTCTGGGTTTGAGCTCACATTCCAGTCAAGGACTTAAGTGGCCATAGTAGAGCAGCTGTTCCTTGCCCTGCCTGAAGTCAAAGAGTGGGTTTGGAAAAGGCCTGTAAACTGAGGGTAAGGCTAAACAAAACGGTATTTAATTTGAGATGTGGGGGACTATTATGAATTTCACCCTAATTACAAATAGCTGCAAGTATGGAATGCTGCTGTAATTTACAGCTACTGTGAATTACAGTTATTCTTGCTTGGATTGGTGTCCATACACTAGTACAGCTACTGTCTCCTAGAAATATTAAGTCTTTAGGCTTCCTTTATTTTTCTAGCGCATTGGTCACTGTACCTGGAAATTTTCATAGTACTAAGTGCCAGATTCTGCTCAGATATGCTCTGTGCATTGACGATCAAAATAAACTTGCTTTTAAAGAAGCATCTAATTCATATACAAGATTCTAGACTTGGTGGAATCATTTTGGCAGTCTCAGGCAAGTGTGATTTCACCAGGGCGTTTGGGACTAGATTCTGTCTTAAAGCCAGAAATGCTCTGAAAGGAATGGAGAAGGGCTACAAGGCACCTGGGGATCTCAAGCAATTCTGTCTTATTTTGCTAGTGTTTTCCCCAGGGTGTACACATTGTTGCAGTGGCTTTGCCACCATCATAATCAATAGAGCATGCACGCCCTTCTACAAGTTAGTCATTGCAGAGAGGCAGTGGACACAGATCTACCCTTAATATGCTCTTTGCTGCCTCTGGATAATTAAGTTATGACTACACTTGGACTGGGGGTTGTAATCCCCAGCCTGAGCAGACATACTTGCACTAGCTCTGATCAAACTAGCTTGCTAAAAATAGTAGCATACCAACGGTCATCAGCAAGCAGTGGCACAGGCTAGCCACCCCAAGAGCATATCCACAGGATCCAAATGGGTTGGGGGTAACAGAGTAGTGCTTGTGTTTCCCATGGGGATTGGGCCCAACACCAATGCAGGGGGTGTGTGTTGGGGGCAGAGGGGGAGGAAGAGAGGAAAAGAAGGGAAGATGCTCCTTGCACTTGCACACAGCTCCAGACGCAATCTGTCCCTCTGTTTCACAAAAACACACTCCTCCACACTGAGAAGGCATGGTATTACTACAATTGCTATGCTGCGGTCAACATTTTTACCTGTTGTTTCTAGGGGTTAGAAGTTTTCACATCACTGCCTTAAACTAAAAACAAACAAAAAAAAACACAAAACACACTTCCACACTAAAATATTAACGAAAATTACCTGAAGAGCAGCTCTGTGTAAGTTTGTCTCTTTCACCAACAGAAGTTGTACCAATAAGAGAGAGAGAGACAGACACACACACATAGAACAAGGTGGATGAGGTACTAACAAAGATTAGTCTGTCTAGATTATTTAGTCCACAAACCCAAAATGTAGAGGTTTGGGTATTGTGTTCCTTTTTGGAAGCTACCCAGACATGGAACTGTATTGTTTTGCAATACACATGTAGAAAGGCTATGGGCCCAATTCAGTAATGCCTTGTTAGGGTGACCAGACATCCCGATAAAATCGGGACCATCCCGATATTTAGGTGGTTGTCCCGCATCCCGACCGATCTACGGTCAGGACGCAATTTGTCCCGATATTTCACTCCACCGGCAGCAACTGACTTTTTCCCCCCCCCCTCCACCGGCGGACACCCCATTCCCCATGCGTCCCAATATTTTCTTCCTCTCATCTGGTCACCCTTTGCCTTATGGTCCCTTTGCATAGCTAGGCTGAACAAGGGAGCTGCAGGGCAGGAGTCTCCACTCTCCCACAGGGAATGCTCCCCACATAGGGGACCTCTATGCTGGCTACAGAGCTCTGCACTGCCTGGGTAGGAGCTCTCTTCCCTGACAGAGGGAGCATTCCAATGGGGGACAGAGCAAGGGAGAAGGGACAGGAAGAGATATAGCGATTCTACATCTCCATCCCTAAAATGGCTCTTAGGGGCCATTGAACTTGGGGTGCACGTTAGGGTAGCCCTTAAAGCTGCCCTAATGTAGCCAATGACCAAGCCCCTGGCTGCCTTTGAATATTGGAGGCACAGACCACGTCCCCCAAGTCCACCTGCTCTGAGATGAATCTGGCTTATTTGTTCACTACCCCTCTTTGCACCTACCAATAGTTCGGATAGAAAACGCTCAATTCCGGTCACGAAACCAGCCTACTTTTTAATCTTTAGCCTCTGCAGTCTAATTGAAAAATATTGCTAAGTGGCAAGTACAGGTCCAAAAGTCCATGAATTCTAGTAGTGCTCAAGCAAAAAAAAAAAAAAAAAATATGCTGTCACAGGATAATGGTTTCCTGCTGCAAGATAAATGCCAAGACAAAGATGTGGCAGAAATACAGTGTCAGGGTGAAGCCAAGATGTTTATTTTCCACCCCCAAAGACAGGAAAAATTTGTTCAATGACATATGTTATCCTGACAATGTAATTTCTATTATTCAAAGAATTAAAACTAAAACAGAAACCACAGTAATTTTATTATATGCATTGCTAAAGTTCTCATTGCTCTAATATCTTGGCACTTTTTGTATTGGCTTAAAATGAAAGATCTCGTTCTATGTTTCAAGCAGAAACCCAGCAAAGGATGTTTAAAGAAAACTTCCATTTTTCAGTATACGTCGCCCATGAAATATGAGTGGACAGTCCTGGAGACTGGATGTAAGGATAAAAGGTTAGGTGACTGTCCATTCCTATTCCATCTTTAGGCACCCTGCTGAGACTGCTAACAAAAGGACCACTGTAGTGCTGTTTTTGTGATGTATACACTGGGAATGATCTACCTCTGTAAGTTTTTTGGGTTGTTTTTTCATTAAACCAGCAGACTTGAATTACCAACTCTATTCACATAGGCTAGCAAAACAGCTTGCAGATGAAATACCTTTTAGCCACTGTCAGCCTGAGTCAGATTTGAATCAGTGATCTAGAGGGGAAAAGCTCCAAAATCCTGTGACTCCTCCACCCTTCCAAAGTACATTAAACAAAAATACTAATACATGTAAACCACTTGTTCTTATTGATGGATGTTTCATTTAAACTTTAATCAGTAAATAAGTAAGCATTAGACATCAATGATTGTGATTGACTGACACTGATTTTACTTAATAAAATCAGGAACAAAAATGCTTATTAAAATTTAAGCCTCTTAGTATATATTTCTGTGAGCAGGAAAGCAATGCATTTCCAAATTGCAAGATGCCAGCCCAGAACATGATAATTGTATAAAATGGAGAGAAGAGCAGGTCAGCCAGCTGACAATATTCATAATCATACATTTACAAATGTACTGGGTATTATTTTGCTTTATGTCACACAATAAAATTTAATAAATTACTGCAGTTGAATATTTTTGAAGTCATTAATGTTCTCTGTGCAAATACATTTCTGTTGCTTCTGAAGTCTTAAATTATTGTATTACTTTCAAGTAATTTGCAATTAAAAGTAATAAATAGGTAGCTAAATTCAATTAAATGATCAGTGTCTACTACATACTAAAATACAGTAATTTATGCAAAATATTCTGCTTTTTCTTCCTCCTGTCTCTGAGCAACCTATGTGTTGTTCTCCTGAGATATGTAAATTATTGTTTCCATCTGGTTTATTGCCATAAGGGACTGCTTGAGAATTTAGTTTATGAATGCAGGTATGAATAAAAATGCTGCACTTTACCAGAAAGCCTCTATAAAGGGTGACAGTCTGTAGTTAAATCCTCTTTCAGTACCTATCCAACACACACATGCAAACACTGGGGGGGGGGGGGAGTAAATGGAGAAGCATAGGGCTGGGGGCACTTCTTCAATCTGTCACTAGAGCAATGATCTGGAAGAAAGTTACATATCTTCAGATATCAGCCTTTCAGAAATATGTTGGCAGCACTGAACAAAGTCCTATTGATTTTAGGTTGGACAATCAGTTGTGGAAATATTAATTCAGTGGTTTCTCAGATGCTGCATTATGTTCTTTAACCTAATGCAGGAATCTTTCCTTTATGTATTTGGCATGGTCAATAGCTGCCCTAGTGTGGCCATCCTCTCAGGTTAATCCTATTTGGTTGAGCATGTTTAAACCAAAATAATAAAAGGAGAGATTATGCCATTTTATAGTTACACTTTGAAACTGCCTCATGGGAAGTTCAACACAAGTTTGAATCCCTGTTTTCTGTTCAGAGCTTCTTGTAGCAGCTCCCAAGTTCTACTCTGAAAATGCCCCACTTAGTCATTATTAATGGATTGTTAAATACTAGTTTAATTACTGCATTATTAATTTCTCATTTAATTAATGAATTAGCAATCCTGTTCATTTAGATAATGTGGATTACAAGCCACTACCATGTAAAAATTGAGTTTGGCAATCTGGAATGCTGGCTTCTGACAGCTGATTTAAAAAATAAATATGCCCAGTCTCTGCATTGCTGAAGACCACAGAAAACCATGAAAGACTGATTCAGTGCAGGTTCACACTGTGCATTGGCCCAGACATTATGTACTAATCTGGCCATTAGTAAGCATAAAATGAATGAGATACCATAAAAATATTTTAAGTGTTCAAAGTACCAATGATCAGGAAGAAAAAAATCAAAAATATAATGCATTACAAAAAACAAAGCTGAGCCTGGCCAAGTAGCCCAATGACAGTTTGTGACATTTGCAAATCTGAATAGCAAGCTTGGATGCCTGTTCCAGACCTGGCAGGAGCTGGAAGTTGCATGGGCAATGCTCAGGACTTTGCAGGCCAGCATTTCAGCTGGTGTAATGCAGCAGAGCACTGCTGAAATCCATGGCACTATGGTGAGTTCCACCAGCTGGGGATCTGGCCCTTAAGGTGCAACTGATTAACACTGCTGAATGACAATTCCTGCTCTGCTAGGAACAGCATTCTAGGCTGAGAGACACTTCTGTTAGCAAACAGGCATTGTGCCGCCTCAGGAAAGAAAGAGACCTTTGATTACAGTGTGCTTTTTAGGCCCAGCCCTGAGTAGGCAAGAATACAAAGGTGCACCAGTAGGGTTACCATTCGTCCGGATTTACCCGGACATGTCCTCCTTTTGTGTGCTAAAAATAGCGTCCGGGGGGAATTTGTAAAGCACTCACAATGTCCGGGATTTCCTCCTCCCCCGGCAGAGCGAGCGGCTGGGAGGGCTGCAGGAAAGTCCCGGGCTGGACTCCGGAGCAGCTTCCTCCTCCCACCCCCCCTCCCTGCATTCTGAGCCGGCCGGCAGCTCCTCCTCCTGCAGCCCGGTCCCGCAGCCCTGTGCAGGGCCAGGGACCGGGTTTTGTGTTGTGCAGGGGAGCTCAGCCATGTGTCCGGCTGGCACAGAGCCCAACACCCTGTTCTGAGCAGCAGGGTAAGGGGGGGGCAGGAGAAGGGACAGGGAGGTTCTGGAGGGGGCAGTCAAGAAACGGGGGGGGGGCTTTTGGAGGGGAGTGGAGAAAGTTTTGGGCAGTCAGGGTACAGGTAGGGGGTAGGGTCCTGGGGGGCAGTTGGGGGGGGTCTTAGGAGGGGGCAGTTAGGGGACAAGGAACAGGGAGTCTTAGGTAGGGGGTGGGGTTCTGGAGGGCAGTTAGGAGCAGGGGTCCCAGGAGGGGGCAGTCAGGGGACAAGGAGCGGGGGGTAGGGGGCTGGGAGTTCTGGGGGGGAGCTGTCAGGGGGCAGGAGTGGGGAGAGGGATCGGAGCAGTCAGGGGACAGGGAGCAGAGGGGTTTAGATGGGTTGGGAGTTCTGGGGGGGCTGTCAGGGGGCAGGAGTGTGGAGAGGGATCGGAGCAGTCAGGGGACAGGGAGCAGAGGGGTTTAGATGGGTTGGGAGTTCTGGGGGGGGCTGTCAGGGGGTGGGGAGTGGTTGGATGGGGCGTGGGAGTCCCAGGGGTCTGTCTGGGGGTGGGGGTGTGGATAAGGGTTGGGGCAGTCAGGGGACAAGAGGCAAGGAGGCTTAGATAGGGAGTGGAGTCCCGGGGGGCAGTTAGGGGCAGGGGTCCCAGGAGGGGGCAGTCAGGGGACAAGGAACGGGGGGAGGGTTGGGGGTTCTGGGGGGGCGGGAAGTGGGAGGGGCAGGGGCGGGGCTAGGGCGGGGCTCCTCCCGTCCTCTTTTTTGCTTGTTGAAATATGGTAACCCTAGCACCAGGGATTGCCCCTTTTTTGTCTTCCCCTTTTTTAAGGCCAATGGGGAGTCCTTGTAGCACCTTAGAGACTAAAATGTATTTGGGCATAAGCTTTTATGGGCTAAAACCCACTTCAGCAGATGCATGGAGTGAAAAATACAGTAAGCAGTGTATATATATCATCTATCACAGCACATGAAAAGATGGGAGTTGCCTTACCAAGTGGGGGATCAGTGCTAATGAGGCCAATTCAATTAAGCTGGAAGTGGACTATTCTTAATGGTTGAGAAGAAGGGGTGAATATCAAGAGAGAATCATAGAATATTAGGGTTGGAAGAGACCTCAGGAGGTCATCTAGTCCAATCCCCTGCTCAAAGCAGGACTAACACCAACTAGGGAAAAGTTACTTTTTGTAGCCACTCCCAGTCTTTATTCAGGCCTAATTTGATGGCGTCCAGTTTAAAATTAATTCCAGTTCTGCAGTTTCTCAATGAAGTCTGTTTTTGAATTTTTTGTTGAAGAATGGCGACTTTTAATTCTGGTATTGAGTGTCCAGGGTGATTGAAGTGCTCGCCTACTGGTCTTCTTTTTAAAAAAAGAAAAAAAAAATTCCTACCATTGCTGTAGAGTCAGTGCCTCTCCAGCAGCATTAATAGTGAGAGCACCATGGTGGTAGACGGGCTGCTACATTATCTAAACATGTGCGGACAATATACTGGTTAAAACTCCAGCAGCCTAGTACTACACCAGTGCTCTCCCCATTGCTAGAGGAGTTGCTTCAGTACAATTGCAATGGAGGACAGTTTAAAGAAAAATTCTAGTGTAGAGATGGCCAAAGAGGCACAATATCTCCCCAGTCTCCCCATTGCACAATGGGATACATGCAATGCACCATGTTTTAGCATAAGCCCTCAGCGAGCTGCTATAGAAGAGCAGGTCCGTGGCCTTGGCTCCTACCCACCTCCCCTGACTCCTTTGTTGGAATGTGGGCTCTTGGATGTCACATCAAATGAGCAACCTTTGGATTTACTTAAATGCAGAGATTCAGACTATGCACAGGAAGAGTTGGCTCTGTGTCCGACCTCATCTGTGGCCCTGCATGAGGGATAGAGTCCTAGGGTTAGAAGGGACCACAAAGGTCATGTAGTCTAACCCCCTGCCAAGATACAGGATTTGTTGTGTCTAAACCATCCAAGACAGATGGCTATTCAGCCTCCTTTGGAAAGCCTCCAGTGAAGGAGCTTCCATAACCTCCCTAGGCAGTCTGTGCCATTGTCCTACTGTTCTTAGTTAGAAAATATTTCCTGAGATTTAATCTAAATCAATTGCTGTAATTTGGACGTGCCCTCTGTGGCAAGAGAGAACAACTTTTCTCCATTTTTTTTATGGCAGTCTTTCATGTATTTGAAAACCACTATTATATCCCCCCTTTATCTCCTCTTTTCCAAACTAAACATACCCATTTCCTTCAGCCTTTGCTCATATTGTTCGCATTCCATCCATTTGGTCACCTTGGAAGCTTGTCTCTGGATCTTTTCCAGTTTCTCTATATCCTTTCTATACACGGATACCAAAATTGGATACAGTACTCCAGCTGAGGTCTAACCAACCCTACTCTAGGCCTAACCAAACCTGCTCATTTATACCGGTGACTTCACCAGAGTTACTCTGGAGCCACATCACTGTAAACAGGGCAGAATTTAGTCTACAGGTCTCAAGAGATGTCAAGCTACTATACTAATTCAGTGAGCCACTGAGGCCCTTGCCAGATATCATTTGTGTGGGGCTGGGAGGCACTGTGAAAGAATTTATACAGTGGCATTCTTTGTGATGCAGAAAACCTGAGAGGAATCAGTCTGTCAAATGCACAGAGTTTTATTGAGCCAAACAGCCCTACAAGTCTCTAAATAAAGATTTTCAAAAATTCAATACATCTTTATTTAAATGCATTAGATGTCAAGTTGTTGCAAAGTGCCCCTTCACACTGTAGACGTTTTAATAAGCATCTAAATATATTGGAAAATGGATATTTAATATATTAGTTTTTTTATAACTGCAATACATGTCTGGACTTGCTTTTGGGCTAGTGGTCAGAAAAAAAAAGGGATTCTGGAGATCTTAGATCTCTCCTATGTGCTGTAGGCTTGAGTAAACATCTAAACAGCAATTAAACATCCAGAGCTGGCCCATAGCTGCTGATGCTCACAGGACTCAGGCTGCAGGGCTGTAAAATTGCTGTGTAGATATTTGGGCTTGGTCTGGACCCCAAGCTCTGGGACCCCACCAGTTGGAAAGGTCCTAGAGCCCAAGCTCCAGCCCAAACCTGATCACAATTAGACAGCCCCATAGCCAGGGTCCCACAAGTCAGAATCAGCTGACATGGGCCAGCCATGGGTGTTTAATTGCTGTGTAAACAAACCCTGTCTCCTTTTTCTCCAACTGCAAAAATGGAAGTACTAGATCTCTTTCCCATAAACTATTTCTTCCTGTGGCCATGATGTATCCAGTCTAGCACAGAGCAGCATAAACAGCAACTCAACATCTGCCCTGCTCCCACCCACCATATTAGGACAGCAGGGTAGGATATAACTCTGGGGTTGGGATTTACCCAGAGAAAGGTGAAGCAATGGTTTATTGGAGGATGGGGAGCAATTTTAAGTTTGCAGCTGGGGATCTATTGGACCCCTATTGGAAGCCACCCACAGTTTGCATTGAATTGGTACACATCCTTGTTGACCAGCATTGCCTATGTTGGGGCTGAGTCAAGACCCCCTCCCCCAGGTAGTACAGGAAGTTTGGGAGCCTTACATTATTTCAGCCTCCTCCTAGGTTGACTTTTTGCCTTTGAGGGCCAACAGTTGTAGCATGGGAAAGGTCATCTGAATTGCATTTAGAATTCACTCAAATACAATGGCATAGATGCCTAGATAAGATAAAAGATGGTCAAGTACAATGTTTAAAAATTATTTACAGCTATTTTCCTTTTGTCAATATTAACACTGTATCTGAAACCCCAATCTGGTTTTCTCCAGATAGCAGCTGTACATTTCATTGTGGTAGGTCACCATCAGATATTGACTGAAGCTTAGCATAGCTGATTTGCTTAGCCAGTAGATTTATGCTACCATTTTATCCAATTATTCTTTGACATTTGTCTTTTATAGGAGACTGATGAGATTTTTCCCCTCAAAGAAAAAAAAAAGGGGGGGGGGAGGGGAAGGAAGTCTCCTGTAAATGAAAGTCAAGTAACTGACAAGCCCATGGAAGTGAAATCCCCCAGAAATATTTTTGAAAAAAGGTTCCATGGAGCCAGACTAAATTAAAAAACTCCTAAAATGAGATTTTAGACATGTCACCATATATTCCAGCTACAATGAGCTGTTTAGAAAACTGATTTAAAAAAAAATCTTAAAGTACATGTATTTGTCAGCTGTCAACAAATTCTGCTCTCACTTATACTAGTCTTTTATTCTCTCTGTGGCAGAAGATAGTTGATTTAAAAAAAAGCCTATGTTCCTCTCTCTCTCTCCACCCTTAAAATGTGACTTGCTTTTTTTAACCTTCTAAACCCTTCAAGCTAGAGATTGTTTTCCTGTTTATGTGAACTGCACCTAGCTGGGGTGGGGGAGCACGTGGGGTGTTACCGTCCACACACATGCTTTATGCTGTGGCATGTGACTGTGTTTCTCCAGGGGGGGGAGAGGAGGGGTGGAGGAAGACATGGATCTGGACAGTGTCTGCTCTGCTGTTATATGGCAGGCACGGCTGTATGGGAATAGCCAAATGCATAATCCTCCTTGAAACCCTCAGATACTTCTATTCAGCAATACCTCATACGGAACCCAGCTCTGAGCTCTAAGACCTTCAAAACAAAAGGGGCTTTGGTCTAAGCTTGGCTGGGGAACAAATGGAAGGACAGCTTTGGAAGGAGCTGTGCTAACATGAGAGAGTGAGGTTTAGAGAGTAGCAGGAAGCCATGGACCTCCTCTTGATTCCACTGACTCTGAAGTTTCTCCACCATCTATAGCACTTGACTCAGGATCATGGGACATTTGCAGAAAAGCTACACTCTGTACTCTGCAAGGCAAGCAAGCCTACCCAATGGGATGATTTGGATGAAACGTCATGGGTTCAAGTTCATAGGAGTGTTCTGCCTAACTTTTGCAAAGTTGCATATCTTTATACTGCAGGGCAGGATCTGACCCAAAAATCATTAGCAAAATATTTTTATTTTTGTTATAACAGGGCACTATTGTATATTCATGATTCCTATAAAAGTCCATTTGAAATTCAGTGTTGAAAAGTTGACAGTCTGTTGAGCATTGTACTCCAGCTTTTGTAAGTAGAAAGGAGTGTTACAAATTCCCTGCATTAAAGTTTAGATTCTGAATCTTGAGGCAGACATTTGTTATTCTGTAGACCTTGATGCTTGTGATTGATGTCAGTTTTCTAGTTGGTTAAAAAGAGTGCTGACTAGTGAAACATTTCATTAAATGTTCTATAAAGGCTGCATAAACTATTAAGGTTTTTTTTATTTTATTTTGATCAGCACATTAAGAGGTTGGTGGCGGTAGATCTCAGTTGGGCAATATGACCCATTCTGTCTATTAGGTTCCTAAACTATTTGATCTTCCTGGTTAAAGCATCACTTCTATATTTTAGAGATGATCTGTTCATGAAATAAAGGTCCTACATCAAGAAAAGTGGTATTGGTTATAAGCAGTTTAGAAATAAAAACAGAGCAAACTGCATAGCAAGCATCAACCCAGCTAGTTTTAATTAAAAAAAAATCAAACTCCTGTTAAAAGCCAATTCTCGCTATTTCTAGTTCATAGTTTCCAAACATTATAACTGCCCTGAATGTTTATCCATTAGTTCTATGTCATGTGGTATACAGGGAGGCTATCAGGTAGTTCAGGTCCAAATTTTAGATTTTTGGAAAAGCATACAAAGCTTTACAAGGCCTATAACTGTACAAATGTTTCTATTGTGGTAGCACCTAGAGGCCATAACTAGGTTGGGGGCCACAGTGTGGTAAGCACTGTACACACATATGGTAAATGACAGTCACTACACCTAAAGAATAGGAGCCATCATTTTCTAAGTGTGCATACAATGCCTAGTAGTAGTGGAGGTGTCCAACTTCTACCACAACATATTTTTACATTAACCATTTTTTCCCCCCAGATAGAGTCTATTGTAACAAGAGTATTGTACAACAAGCATTGAAATGGAGTGATTAAATTAAGTGAAATCAAATTTAAATTACAATTATGCCCACGAAAGCTTATGCTCAAATAAATTTGTTAGTCTCTAAGGTGCCACAAGTACTCCTGTTCTTTTTGCGGATACAGACTAACACGGCTGCTACTCATTAACACTAGTAAGGGGAAGAAGTTAAATAGCCCTTGGTTACACTAGCTCCTACTAATGTAACCTAGGCCCTGTGGTGGACAGTCTGCCCCAACTGGGAGGAGGGATGCTCATGTTAGTGCAAGGAGCCTTCTGCCCCAGTGGAGGCTGGCTGCAGCCCAGAAAAGAAGCAGGGTTTGCTATCGAAGGGATGTTGCAAGGTCTGACAGATCTGTGGATTGAGTGTTTTTCCCAGGCAGCATCTGCCAGCAGGACACGACAATTAAATTAAAGCTTCTGTCCTCTGGGAGGATGTTTTGTTTGTTGTTTATAGTTAAAGTCAATGTGACTGTTATGGGTGCATGCGTTTCCCACAGTGTCTGTGCCCTGAGGACTGGATTCTTCCACCCTTATGCAGGATGACCAGTTCCTCGCCCCATGAGTAGAGTTAATGGGACTTCTCAGAGCAAGGTACCACTCAGTGAGAGTAAGAGTGGCAGAATACAGCCATTAATGATTTTGGATCTTTCATGGTTTGGAGATCTATTAAATACTAGACTAAACCCATAGATGGGGATACCTCCAAAGGAGTACTGACAAGCATAATTCCTCTCTAAATTCCCCTGTTGCACTGGGGTATGGGATGTGGAAGGGTAATTTACTTCACTCCTTTTCAGGCAGCAGAATACTCCCCATCCCTCTGCTGGCTGGTGGGGTGAAGGAAAGAGACAGACCTCTACTCCTACTGTTGTACTATCCTGCAGTTGGGCAATAAGCACCAGCTGAACATAGAATTCCAAGTCTGCTGTGGCACAGAATCTCAAAGAACAGTGTGGTTCTAGTCCACATTTGTCTCCTCCAGAGAGCTGTATCAAAAATCATATGCTCTTGCCCTCAGCAAGTTTAGGAGCTTTAGCTTTTCTTACACCACTTCAGGATACCTAGCTTGACATCAATGGGACCTCATTCATATTGGGAGTAGCCACACATGTATATAACTGAAGTCAGACTTTGGACAGGAGTAAGAAAATGCTTACAGGATAGGATCCTTATAAAAGACGATAAAATTCCCATTCCCATTGTTTAAAAATCCTGATTTAAGGCTCAGTCCCAATCTCATCTGTGTTTCTTTCCTTTGTAGATCTTAGCTGAGCTTCAAGAAGCCCCACGAGAATCCATGTTGTTAATCATCAAAGTCTTGGGAAAAAACAAAAGCTTTAGGCAAAATACACATATGCTTACATGTGTTTTAGCTGACTTGAAAGTACACAAGCACATTGTGCGTTAGATGTTGCAACCAAAAACATTATGAGAACATCTGAAATTGTCTGTTAACATTGCTCAAGGGGTTTAGATTACACTGCACACCTAGTGCCCGTAGAGGTTTTTTTCTATCCCCCTCCACAAGTTAAATCAGCTTTATCTTCTCCAGACTGCAGTTCCTATTAGTGCAGCCCTTCTGATCTTATTTCAGGATTTTTGTTTATTTTACTTGTTAGTCTCCCTTGATATTTTCTGAAGACGTACTTTCTTGCAGGGGTGTGGGGAGCAGGTCTCTGTAGAAGTCTTGTGTATGTACTGTAGGCCCAGAATATTAATAGTTCAGTTTTAAATAACTGGATGCAACAGGAGTTTAGTAACAAAATTATGAAGACTTTCAACCCTGTACCAGGAACTGAATATGAGCCCAAATTGGTAGTGGTTGAAAGTTATTTTCTTCTGGCTGTTTCATGGCCATATGAAAGGATTTGGTGGCCTCAGTCTGATTCCCAATGAATCAGTGTCCCTGACAGTTGGCACTGGCCATCTAGGCAGCCTCAGAAGGGAAGTCAAGGACTGAATGGGCATGAAAACTGGATGACTCCTACAGGTGATCTTTCAAAGCCAAGGTTGAGATACATTGGTGGAGCAATGTAAGGGAACCAATCCTGTAGAATTCAGTTTCCAATTCTGTTAGTTCACTTTAAAAAAAAAAAACAAAAATCATTTACAAGTTTCTGTGAGAATCATAAGCAGCCAAGGTAGGGTTGCATAAGGCACGTAAGACGCAACCACAAGTGGAATAGGATTTTTTAAAAGTCAAGACTGGAAGTTTTCCTAAGAATTCCTCTGGCCTGTGTTATGGAAGAGGTCGGAGTAAGTGATCACAATGGTCCTTTCTGGCCTTATAATTAGGATGACCAGACATCCCATTTTTAAAGGAAGAGTCCTATATTTAAGCCCTCCTGCAAGTGTCCTGACTTTCTTTAAAATGAGCAAATTGTCCCATATTATCTGTCTCTTCCCTCCCCCCCCTCCCCCGCAGTACTGGTGGGTCCTCCTGCTGGTCAGATCCCTACTTGCCACCCACCCACCCACCAGCAGTGAGTTAGGGGCAGGGATCCAATGGCTGACTATGGGGGTGAGCATGTAAGGCTAGTGGTGGGGCAAAGCTGCAGCACAAGGGGCCAGCTGCTCCCCCTGCAGGTCCACCAGCACAGCCCCTGCTGTATACCAGCTCTTGGCCAGCAGGTCCTTGCTCCCTGTCCCATTTCTGGCCAGCACTGGCTGTGCTCTGCCGTGGCTTTTGACTGCAGGCAGGCTGGTTATGTGTCACCTCTGTTGCCCACCCATCAGCCCTTTATGTGCTTCCTCCTCTTGCTGTCCTCTCCCTGCTTTGCCCCTTCACACACTCCCCAGCCCTGCTGTTCCTCCATATCCCTCTCCCTCTCCCCCCCACCCGGGCACATCCTGCTTCCAGCACCGTGCAGAGAACCAGCCCCTGGTCAGAGTGCTCAGCTGACCAAGAGCCTGGCCGGCTGGCTCCTTCCTTCCCTCACTGTCTCTAGCTGGGCTGGCACCCTGGGAAAGCCCAATACCCTCTGGCTCAGGTCACTGGCCAGGAGGAGCCAAGCCCTGCATGTGCCAAAGCCCCACACAGTGCTAGCAGAGGAAGCCTCTCCTCCGCTCAGCTAAGCTCTGCAGTGGGCAGAAGTGATTTCCAGCCTGTTCTCACCCTGACCCTACAGGCTTCATAGCACCCTCGTCACCCCTTCCCCCGCACCATGGGTCCTGACCCCAGGTAGTGCAGGGCTGCTCCATCCCCTAGGTACTCTGCCCTGATGAGCCACCTCTCTAGTGGAAGCCCCTGCAGTCAGGTTCTCTGGGCCCTGGTGCACAATGCATCCTTAGGGCTTAACCCCGTCCTGCCCATGCTGTAGCTGGGGACAGGAGGCAGCTGGGTTATGTCAGTGGCCAGCAGCAGCCTGGAGGTATTAGCTGTCTTTCAACCCTGGAAGGGACAGGAGCTGCTTCCAGCCACAAAGGGGGGGGGAGGGAGAGGGAGAGAGAAAGATGATCTCTGCAAAGACACAGACCAGGTCATCCCTTCCCCACCTCCTCCCCCCCTGTGGCTGGAAGCAGCTCCTGTCCCTTCCCTCCCACACAGGGCCAATAGGCAGTGGCTGGCCACATTCTGGTGTGAATGTTGGCAGAAATCTGGGGAGGAGGAGGAGAAGGAGGAGGATGTAACCCTGCATGGGGCCCTCACCCCAGGTGTTGCCTCAGGAAGATATGGCACCACCTACTAGGAGAGATGGGTCCATCCTGGGGGCCCAGCAAGCCAACTACACAGAATTTTTTTTTAACAGGGGCTCAGTCAACTTGATGTTCATTTAAATGGTTGTACTGCATAGTTCTGATTTGATTGCAGTTGAACTCACTTGAATGAGAGTAATTTTACCAGATGTCCCATATTCAGCATAGAGAAATACAGATTATAAGTAGGGTGACCAGGAGTCCACACTTGCTGCAGCAATAGGGCCATGAGCCATGCTTCACCTCCTCCCTCCCCAACATACATGTACCTCCTTACTATTTGTTATTTGAATAAAAAGCAAACTTTAGATACCCTGTACTCAACACTGATGGGCAAAATCTGCAAGTTCGAGCTGTCGTGTAACAAAGCATTGTTATCTAGATAGCTATTTGTGAAAGGCAAATCTCTGAAGGTTCCAAGTTCTGTTGAAATCAGAGCTCAAAGCTTATATGTTAATGAACTATCCATCTCTCTTAGATCTGCAAAAGTATGTCAGAAACACCATGAGAGAAGCCTTCATGGTAGTATTTTGGCTTTCCTACTAACTGGACTGGATTCTCCACTTGCACCTTGCTCAGCACCACCACCCTTCATCTCCAAGAAGTAGAGTTTGAATTCCCCAAAGCAATCTGTCAGAGGAAGCTCTTGGAGTGGGGGGTGGCAGGGAGAAGGGAGTGTGCTAAAATGGAAGGATATCATCTTGTGCCTGCTGAGTCAAAAACATTAAATTTATACTTCTGACTCAGGGTATGTCTACAGTACACAGCAAAAGAGTGGCAGTGAGCGACAGAGCCCAGGTCAACAAACTCAGGCTTGTGCTGCAGGAGTGAAAAACAGCAGTGTAGATGATCAGGCTCAGGTTGGAGCCTGGGTTCTAAGTCCCAGCAGCCCAGCTTCAGCTCAAATATCCCTGCTGCTATTTTTAGCCTTGCACCTCAAGCCCACGAGGGCAAGTCAGTTGACGGTGGCTCTGAGACTCTATCCTAAATTAGTTCATAGTGTAGCCCAAACAGGGGAGAAATAAAATAAAAGTTTGGAGAAATCCGAGTTAAGAAAAACAATGTAAAAGCTATATTCTGATCTCTTGTAAGTACTGTATTGTGGCTCTGCATGTGTTACACTTCTTGCATTCCCCCCCACCCCCCGATAACCAAAGAGAAATCAAGAGCAATTACTTGGAATTTAGTTCATCTCCTCTCCATCAGCCTCATTAAACATTTGATATCTGGACTTCCAGTGACCATTTATTACAAGTGGAAATAATTATACTTGTCTCCTGTAGAAAATCTGAAATCGGAAATTACATTTTACTGGGACAAACATCCCTCTTATAATAAAATTCATTGTCAGAGTCATGAAGCTAGTAAAGCACTACAATGAATTTGTGCTGCAGAAAATCTCTCTCTCTAATGGAGACTGTCTGAAAACATCCAGAAAGTAGCAAAAACAGTAAATTTAAAATGCAATTAAAACCACAAAGTAAACTTGTGATTAAAATTATTATTGTCAGGGACCAAAAGCTGGAAGAGGCAAGTGCCTGCATTTATACATGTACAGAACACCAGAGTTAATATGCATGGTGCCTGCTGAAAGGCCAAAGTCTGCATTAGTGGCATCAGTTTGTTGCGGAGAAGTTAACAAAAAACAGGGTCAACATTTTCATATTTGGCAACCTGCAGCAAGTCACCTGAATCCAGATTTAAGCCCTTAACAGCGGATTTTCAGAGTTACTACACACTTGTCAATGGGGGGGGGGTTGCGGATGCTCAGCATGTCTGGACAATCTGATCACTTTTATTTAGAAACCTCAATATGGATTTAGGTGCCCGATTTTAGGCATAGTTTGAAAGTGTGGGTTTACGTTATTTTTGTTCTCTGCTGCTGTAAAGCCAGGCAAATGATGTACCATATCAAATATAATTGAAATGCTGAACTGGGACTCAGGAGACCTGAGTTCTGCTCCAACTCTGCCACTGGGTGACAAGTCACATCACCTTTCTGTCCCTCGGTTTCCCCAATCTGTAAAATGGGGATAATAATACTTCATTTGTAAAACACTTGGAGATCTACTGATGAAAAGTGTAATACATGAGATGGTATTTTGCTTCTCAGCACTTTACTAGCATCAGTATAGCCAACGTACAGGCAAGGAACTAACTCAACCAAAAGCTAAAATCCTTGTTAGTTTCCAGGTCACTGAAACAGAATAAAATCAGTACCTGTTTTATCAGTAGGACATAGTGCTTGCTCTTGTAGTGTGCAGTAAATGCAGAGATACACATATGAGTGCAAGGTCAAAAGTGATCAACAGGGCAGGCAGGGGAAACCTGATCCTGCATTAATGCATACTTGACAGTAAGCAAGTGGTCACACAATAGGTTTGAGATTTAATTCTGCTAAGTGAAGAGGACTGTGCCTATTGCTTATCATCGTGACCATGCATAGTTTCTAGTCAAACTAGTGCTGGAACACAACCACCTGGGACTCCATGCCAGGCATTACACAATAATTTGAAACATTAAAGCCAAGATATTTAGAGGGGAAAAAAAATATTGTCAATTACCTAATAGAACTGAAAACTATGGAGCAGATTCTGATATGTTGCATGAGTAAGGGTAACAGCTTATTCCACAAGTAAGGTGCTATTCAACGTCAAAGAACAACAGAATCTGGAGATTCTATTATATACATACACAAAAATGATCTCATACATAAACCTGCATTAATGTGTCACTAAGGTTGCTGGTGACCATTCTTAATTAACAAACACTAAATACAGGAAATTCTGGAATGAGTTAATTTCCCAGACTTTTAAAGTCACTTCCTCTTCCATACACATTACAGTAAACACTCCCATATAAATATTAATAGGACATCTTTACTGGCAGCCATAAATTAACTTCAGCCACAGCCCTGAGCAAGAAGTAATGCATAAATCCAAGAGTAGCCCTGAAAGCTGCTGTGACTCAGATACATACCTCTGAGTAACAGGAAGAGTGAATAACTGACTAATTCCTCCTCGGCATCCTCCTTGCTCTTAGAGAAGAGGTTAGTAATTTACTCTGGCCATTGCTACCTGCATAGCTCTGGCTCTTCTGCCTCCTCCCCACCCAGTGTCTGCCCACCTGCTCCAGGGGGAGAGCAAACAAAATGGGTAGCCTTGATTCACCTACATGCCCAGACCCACAGTCCAGGTAACCCAAGACATAGTGTAGGAGAATGTCAAAGGGTGCCTCTCAAGCTACCTTGCAAGCAGCACTGCCTAGCCTGTTTCCATGGTCTCCTACTCACAAACACAGTCTGTTACTTTTTCATCACATGTACCTTTAATCCTCAATTTCCTGGCTTGAGCACAGGGAGCCTGTCACACACAGCTTTTTCTCCTCCATACAGCTCACCCTCTAGGCTTCTCTCTTACTGCCTGGTTCTTCCATATTATATATATATATATATATATATATATATATATATATATATATATATATATATATATATATTCCCCATTCCTAAACCAATTACCTCATTAGCCCAAATGCCACCAAATGTCAGTAATCCAAACCAGTAACAGGTTGCATGCAATCAGTTAGTCCTACAGGCTTCTCAATGCTGCAGCAAGCTCAGTGACTAGGATGCTACAACTAGCCCTCTGTCACAGAGGGGTTCTTAATCCCTCTCACTCTCTTCTGCAGGTATTTAGTCTGAGTCACCCTCTAGCTAGCCCTTGATAGCACACAGCAGAAATAGATTTAACTGTAGGTTCTACCTTACATAAAGTGAACAGTGTTGTGGAAAAGTAGAGCACCAAGATCAATACAGCATTCCATAGCCTTGTGCATATGGTACAAGAACTCAGTGAGAACATGCCTATCATTCTGAAATCAGTGAGACGATGCACTCTCTAACTGAAGCCGTGAATGGTTGCAAAGGCTTTGTGTCTCCGAGCGATACTAGATACTTTGTACCTTGCCAGGCCAATAAAATACTAACTTAACTCATTTCATTGCTATTTAGTTAAGTGTCCATGCCTGTCTGCATCTCTGGGGTGCCTGCTTGTGTCAGTGTGAGTGGGTGAGGATACCTGCATTAGTGAGTATGAGTGGTTCAGGTACCTAGCTGGATGAAGGGGGCATTAAAACACTAGGACAGAAACAAGGAGAGAGAATGGGACATAGCTGTAGGGGCCCTGTTTTGACATCTTGTCCTCTAGACCTTGTAAATCGTGACTGTGGTCCTGGCTAAATGCATTGTAATGAGGAGCCTTCCCAATACATAGTAAAATATATTCCTGATCTTCACCGGACAAGGTGCTGGTGAATCCTTGTCTAGTTCTCCCCACAGAACATAACAATTCCAATGAAAGTTATTAATCTCTGACCTCCAGAAAAAAAAATACGCAGAACAAAAACATAGTGGGGAGGACAGAAGAGGGAAAATGACACGTTAGAGCATTCTAAAATAGAGATGTGGAGATAGGATTGAAGCGGGAGTGTGTATTTCTATAGAAGACTCCTCTCTCCATTAAAAAAAACAAACAAACAAAGAAAAACACACTACAGATTTTGCTTTTTTAGGCTAAACTATGAGGAGTGTGAAGACTTTTAATAGGAATATCACAGTCTGGGGATTTCAGATCTACTCCACAGATCAGGCTACTAGTCACTTAAAATGATTAAGAGCTAAGAAACCATAAAATTACTTCAGTGGATAAACAGTTCAAGAGCTGTGGTTATTGCTTTATCAACAGCTTTCCAACTGTTCTGTTGTTCTTGTGCTCAGCAATGACCCCTCAAGGCCAATGCTTTGTTTCAGTCTGGTGACTCCAGAAGCTTTTCTTTTATTGGTAGCTTGGTCCAGCTCCATCCTAGCATCATGCCATATTGCTCACAGGGAGGGATTTGCTTATTATTATTATTCTTCATCTTAGATTCACATCCCATCTAGACATTATCACCTAGAACATAGGTAAAACCACATAACACAGAGTTAAAGAAAAATGGCACACAGGAGTTTTAGCTACATATTAGTGTACCTAGGAATTAGCAAAGTGTTCTGCAATATCATGGCAATTTAAATTGTGTAATTTACATTTACAAATCAAATCTCTTTCAGCAGAGATATGTCAAAATCTCCAAGGGCCCATTGAACATAAAGCTCACAAAATGACCTTCTAACATCTGATCCTTATGACATGAACAAAAGGTTTTTAAAAGCTGGGTAGATAAACTGAGAAGAATAGTGGCAAGGAAAGATACAGTGTGTTTTGGTCAGGACTGCAGTTAGCTGATCAGGAGGTTAGAGAACAGTAATTAATTGCTTAATTGTTTTGAAAGGACGTGCTCTAGAAAGTAAGACCTTTCAGTGACACTTTGTTTTAATAGTACATTCATTATAGATGAGTTTCAATGATCCTCCTGTGAGAACACATGACATTCACATTAATACCAGACAAGTTTATTGTAGGCATAGCTCTTTTAATAAATGCTTAAAACTGAAAGCATCATTGTGTTACTATTCTGTATATGGTTCAAAAGTTTTATACCACAATTATAGTGCCTTGTAGCTAAGGATTTCAATGCTGTTACAAACATTAATGAATTCTCATATGGTGAAATTCAGCCCAGTGGTGTGGGCCTACAGTATGCAGTTAAAGAGAGAGAGATGAAAAACAAAACCTGGATGGCTTAGGTGGACTGAGACACAGACTTCTTCTAGCTGTCTGATATTTTTTTTTCTTCAGAATGACAGTTCACACTATTTGGATGTGGATCTAATAAAATTCCTCCAAAGTTTGATGTATACTGCAGTTTGGGCCCATTTCCTAGACTTTACAGGTAACCAAGTAGAGTACATTGCAGTAATCCAACGGGGAGGTAATCAAATGAAATAGGATGATGTTACCATAGAATTCCTAACCCCTGCAGGATTCCTTACTAACATGTTAAGTTTTAAGGGGCATATCTACCTTTGGGCTTAGTGTAGCTGCTGCTGCAGTGGAACAGGAAGTGTTTCCGTTTCCTGATGTCCAGGTTTGGGGCAGGGGGCAGATTATGCTTATTTTTTGGCTCCCAAGATGACTCCTCGGTGGGGGGGGGGGGGGGGAGCCCATTGACAATACAAGACATAGGAATAACGACCTCACACCCAGGAGTTGGCTGGAAAGGGAAGAAGGCTTCTGGAACCCTCTGCAGATAGAGATAGTAGCTGTAACACAAGAACCTCTTAATGCCAACTGGCAAGGGGGTCCAGAAATACATGGATCTCCAGAGTCTAGTATGTACATTCTAGTTCACCAACAAGTGTCTTGAGAGTTTGCTAATAAAAAGCTACTGTCACATTGGTCACCAATATCAGTGTAAAACATAGGTACAGATGTTGTTTAAGGAATTATGTATCTATGCTGAAAATCATGTTCTTAAAGTCTGTGTCTAGGGACAGATCACCAGCAAGGAATCAAACAAACAAAGCCCGATGCCAACTCTGTCCACATATCTATTCAAGTGACATCATCATAGGACCTAATCACATCAGCCATACCATCAGGGGCTCGTTCACCTGCACATCTACCAATGTGATATATGCCATCATGTGCCAGCAATGCCCCTCTGCCATGTACATTGGCCAAACTGGACAGTCTCTACGCAAAAGAATTAATGGACACAAATCTGACATCAGGAATCAGAATACTCAAAAACCAGTGGGAGAACACTTTAGCCTGTCTGGCCATTCAATGACAGACCTGCGGGTGGCTATCTTACAACAGAAAAACTTCAAAAACAGACTCCAACGAGAGACTGCTGAGCTGGAATTGATATGCAAACTAGACACAATCAACTCAGGATTGAATAAGGACTGGGAATGGCTGAGCCATTACAAACATTGAATCTATCTCCCCTTGTAAGTATTCTCACACTTCTTATCAAACTGTCTGTACTGAGCTATCTTGATTATCACTTCAAAAGTTCTCTCTTACTTAATTGGCCTCTCAGAGTGGGTAAGACAACTCCCACCTGTTTATGCTCTCTGTATGTGTGTATATATATCTCCTCAATATTTATTCCACTCTATATGCATCCGAAGAAGTGGGCTGTAGTCCACGAAAGCTTATGCTCTAATACATTTGTTAGTCTAAGGTGCCACAAGTACTCCTGTTCTTTTTTCAAGGAAGTGGGGGCTGATGTGTGCCTTTGTCTAACTTTTATAGAGACAGCAAGGCCTGTGGAGGCCTGGAAAGAAGTGCTTGTGTTGCCAGAGGCTGGTTATTTCAGGGAGCTGACCCACAGCAGGCACAGAAGAGATTTCAGCATGCCAAGAGCCAGTGGTGGGAAGGTACCTCACAATCATGACTACACCTGGGGAGTATCACAAGAACTGCGATGAGTGACATAGCATTTGTGAGTTATATTCAGTCAAAGGATCAGACACCGGGCCCATGGAGGCAATGGTTCTTTTGGAGCCAGTAGACCCCGGCTCTGTTATGTTTTGATCTAGTAAATGAAATGAAAATGGGCTCTTTCATGCTTCTTGTTTTCCATTATCTTGTGTTCTGTCACTCTTGGAGTTTTGCCAGGTGACCTGAAATGATTTTTCCTTTTTTATCCAACTGTCTTCTGCAACATTCTGCATATTTTGTCAAAATAATGAAATATAATCACACCAGTTTTAATTGTTTTGGTAATTTATTTAAACTACCATACAGAAAAAAAGTCACAATAACTATTCAGCAATTCCTAAACATATGAAAGTTAAGTTACAAACACTTGGTAACTAAAACCCTGCATTCCCATTATAATCCTGGATTTTCATTTAAATTACATTACTGAACACCAAACACCCACCAAAAAAAAAAGTAGCATGTTATTTTAAATTGCTCAGACTTTCACACATGAAAGTCATAAAATTTTGCTAATCATTGTCCTGGATCTGGCTGGGTGCTTTGGGAAGTACTTGGTTCTGATTATCCTGACATTTAACTGACTGCTTGGTAAATGTTTTATTTGCCCTCAAAGTGTTTTGGTTTTTTTTAATGGGTAAGTAAAATAAATCCTGAGCTGTAATCTAACCCCATTGTGCCAATTTGACACAGGAAAAAAGTGAGAAAGCCCATAGAACTTCCTAGCTGATTCCCTTATTGGCATTTATAAGGCTTTATGCTCCTGGGTGACTTGACTGAGAATAGGAACATTAACAATGTTTCTAGGCAAGCAGGCTGCTACATTTCTGCCTCAGAGAATGAGATCAAATAACTAGCAGGCAGGCTGCTACATTTAAAAAGCCTGCCCCTCCACGCCAGGCGAGCTGCAGTAGCAAGCGAGAAGGACAGAGTCTTTCACTTTTTGGCACACACACTCGCCCAGCCCCGCCCCTGGCGGTGATCAACATATCCCACACAGGCACGCACATCCAGTCCCATGCCCAGTCCCCCTCTCCCACACAGTGATTTGCATCTCCAACGCTGCTCCAGACTAGCTGGAACAGACAAGCTGCCTGGGCTGCCGGGGAAGAGGAGCATGTCCCCCCGCAGATTACTTTTGCATTTTTCTGCGTGGGGGCATGTGTGCATGGTGTGTGCATTTGCCTTTTAGGAAATGGGATATGACTTTAACAACTTAAATTCTCTTTTCCCCCAAAGGACAATTATTACCATCTATGACACAATCTAAAAGACTGTCAACTAAAGGGGGTTTTCCTTCTAAAAACTCTCCACTTAAAGGAAAGGGAACAATGGATGGTTTTAAAGTGAAAGTCTGGTTTAACCCTTGACATTTCAAATGCTTTAACTGTTTTTCCTCCTTTTCCAAATCTTTAGCAAAAACACACATTAAACTTCATTTTAACTTTTTATTAATGTACTAAGCAAGCTGAGGTCTCTGTATACCAAATCCTGAACCTTATTTAGAACTATTTAAATGTTAACACCTTCGGCCCATATAATCCATCTAAATTAATAAAACAAACAGTGCCTTCTTGTGTGTTTGGAAAATACTTAGCATATTATGGGTGCTACTCAGTTTTCTTAGTCTATACAATGGTTATAGCCGTAAAGCATATATCCAAGAAAGTAGTGTCTTTTGGTCTTAACATTTATACGGTGTGTAGCACCTTCTCAATTACAAATAATAGTTCATCAATAAATAAAGCAGTCCTGAATTTGCTGAGGTGCATGAAGGGAGACTAAACACAGGGAAACTAAACCAGCCTGTTGGAGTAGCCTTTACTTTCCTTGAAAGTTTCTCCTAAAAAGAGAAAAGGGACTCTCAACAGCAAAAATAAAACTGACCTTTGTTTCACCATCTAGTTAACTAAATTCAATCATGGTGTATGCAGACTTAGCTCCCTTGAATACAATGGAGCATCCCCTACTTACAGTAGAGTTGCATTTGGCCATCATGCTCCTATCCCTCAAAGAAGGAGATCAAGTTGGTTTGGCACAATCTATCTTTTGTAAAACCATGTTGTATTTTGTCCCAATTACCATTGGTATCAATGTTCTTAACTACTTTCGCCTTCAAAATTTTTTCCAAGACCTTGCATACTACAGATGTCAAACTGACAGGCCTGTAGTTGCCTGGATCACTTTTTTCCCCCCCTTTCTTAAAGATAGGAACTATGTTAGCAATTCTCCAGTCATACGGTACAAACCCTGAGTTTACAGATTCATTAAAAATTCTTGCTAATGGGCTTGCAATTTTATGTGCCAGTTCCTTTAATATTCTTGGATGAAGATTATCTGGGACCCCTGATTTAGTCCCATTAAACTGTTCAAGTTTGGCTTCTATGTGGTAATATCTACCTCCATATCCTCATTCCCATTTCTCATCCTACCATTATCCCTAAGCTCCTCATTAAAGACTGAGGCAAAGTATTTGTTTAGATATTGGACAATGCCTAGATTATCCTTAACCTCCACTCCATCCTCCGTGTTTAGCGGTCCCATTTCTTTCTTGGTCTTCTTATTTATATGGCTATAGAACCTTTTACTATTGGTTTTAATTCCCTTTGCAAGGTCCAAATGGCTTTTGGCCTCTCTCACTTTATCCCTACATGTTCTGACCTTAATAAGGTAGCTTTCCTTGCTGATCACTCTCATCTTCCACTCTTTGTAGGCTTTCTGCTTTTTCTTAATCACCTCTCTGAGATGCTTGCTCATCCAGTTTGGTCTACAACTCCTGCTTATGAATTTTTTCCCCTTTCTTGGGATGCAGGCTTCTGATACTTCAAGTCAAAGTTGCAGAAACTAATACCAGGCCTCCTCCACCTTTAGATCCCCAAGTTCTTCAGTCCAATCCATTTCCCTAACTAATTTCTTTAATTTTTTAAAGTTAGCCCTTTTGAAATCAAAAACCCTAGTCAGAGATCTATTTTTGTTTATCCTTCCGTTTAGTTTAAACTGAATTAGCTCATGATCGCTCAAACCAAGGTTGTTCCCTACAACCATTTCTTCTATGAGGTCCTTGCTACTCACCAAAACCAAATCTAAAATGGCATCCCCTCTTGTTGGTTCAGCAACTACTTGGTGAAGGAATCCATCAGCTATCGCATCTAGGAAAATCTGAACCCTATTACTAGCACTTGTCCTCCAGTCTACGTCTGGGAAGTTAAAGTCTCCCATGATCACACAATTCCCATTAGTCTTTACTTCATTAAAAACATTACAAAGGTCTCTATCCATATCCAAATCAGATCCCGGTGGTCTATAGCACATCCCAAGCACTATTCAGGGGAGGCTCTAGTAGCTTTCTTCCCCAATGTGATTTTTGCCCAGACAGACTGTCTTATCCATTCCATCCCTTCTCATTTCTTTACCTTCTACCTCATCATTGATATACAATGCAGCTCCACCACCTTTGCCTTTATTTCTGTCTTTTCTAAACAGCACATACCCTTCAATACCTGTACTACAGTCATGACTACTATTCCACCATGTTTCTGTTATCCCTATAATATCCAGTTTCACTTCCTGCACCAGTAACTCTAGTTCCTCCATTTTGCTACCTAGGCTCCTCGCATTGATGTACAAACATCTTAATTCTTGCTGTTTGGCTTTGCTCACATTCTTTACTCAATTAGGCCCAGACATTCTACCACCAGTATCACCTATTAGAATGATATCTACACTACCCTTCCTCTATATGTCCATTCTCCTACCCATGCCTGTATCCTTTCTTTCTTCGTTTTCTTCCCTCTCAATGTTAAAATCTGGCATGGAGATTACCTGGACATCTCCCCCCCAATTCCTAGTTTAAAGCTCTTAATCAGTCATACCAGCCTCCATCCTAGAAGTCTATTTCCCTCCCTACTCAGGTGAAGTCCATCCCGAGAGAACAGTCCTCTGTCTATGAATGCCTCCCAGTGGCCATACATCCCAAAGCCCTCCTTATAGCACCACTGCCTGAGCCATCTGTTGCTCGTCATAATCTTGTCACACCTTCATTGCCCTTCTCTAGGAACAGGCAGAATCCCACTGAAGATCACCTGAGCCTTGATTTCCTTAAGCGTCTTCCCCAGCTTGGCATGGTCTCCCTCGATACATTCCAGCAAGAATCTAGCCGTATCATTTGTTCCCATATGAATGACAATCAGCGAATTCTTTCCTGCTCCCGTTAGGATCCTCTTCAGCCTCAGGTCCACATCCCGTATCTTAGCACCCAGCACACCCTTCTGTTCTCTGGATCAGCTCTGGTTACAGGCCTGTCTATTCTTCTCAATAAGGAGTCCCCAGTCACATAGACCTGCCTTTTCCTGGTGACTGTGTGATTCTCCAGTCTATCCCCTGTTCCCTCTGGCTGCAAGTCCCCTCGATTCCTATTTACCCTTGCAATCCTCCGCAACCCATCCTGTATCCTCCTGGGGCTGATCTCCATTGACTCTTCCCCTCTTCTTATAGGACTAGCTGCTCTTCTCTTCTTCCTTGCCCTCTCACCTTCAACGACCACCTGCTGTGCCCCTTCTTCATTTTCCAATTCCACAAACCTGTTCCTGAGCTCTATTTCTCCTTCACTAGCCTGTTGTTTTCTCTGCCTGGTTCTCTTAGTCACATGCTTCCACTGTCCACTTTCCTCACCCAGCAGTCTCCTCTCAGAGTTCTTTGCTCCTGCTTCCATCTGCAAGTCTGAGCTTTTCCATTCAGACTCCTCAGGTCTTTGCTCCATCACCCACTCGAACCCCCTTTTAAACTCAGAGTTTCCACCTGCATCTCCAATCCTCGAATCTTTTCGTCCATCAGCTCTATCAGGCAGCACTTCATGCAGATGAAACTCTTATCAGGTACCCTCTCCAGGATAATGTACATGCCGCAGCTTCCACATCCAGTCATCTTCATTGTATCTTCCACTGCTTGGGTCACCACCACTGCTGCCTCTGTATCGGTCATAGGCTTCCCACCTAAATCTTGTAAATCTGGGAAACACAAACCAAACCACACCACACCACCACCACCACCACAACCCCCTCCCCCCCAACAAGCACCAAAACACTGCTAGATCACCGCACACTCTCTTCACTAACCTGTCTGTTCCTCTGCCTGCCTCTTAGTCTTCCCCCCAAACTCCCCCTGCGTACTTCCAATCAAACTCCCCTGTTTACAGCTCTGTTTGCTGGCTCCTGTGCTGCTGCAGCGGTCTAATGATGTTCCAGCCAATTTTCTGATAAGTGCAACATGAGACCAGACCTTATCATGGGTATTCTCAAGGTGTTGTCAAAAGGTCAAGCTCCAGTCCAGTGTAATGCCAAGATAATTTGAGTTAGCCTTGGATTACGCTTTCACCCCAGAATGGCACATGAAGTTTGGTATTAGCCATTTTATTGTTCAGATGGAAAGCAGTTACCATAGGGGTTTTTTTAGTTTTTTTTCCCTTCCTTCCCAGATTAGGCCTAAATTTCCAGCATTGGAAATAAACCATTGTGGTAAGATCTTGGGTTAGGATGCATCTGATGGTACGAAGGCTTGTATGCTGAACAGCTAGGGCAATATCTTTTGTTGCCACTGAAAGGTTGGTCTCCCAACCTCACACCATATTTCAGTAACACAGATTGCAATACTTCCTAATTTCACATACAATGACAGTACATAAAATCCGACAGGATATTAATGTTCATCAGATCATGACTTTGCAAATGATACCTCACAAGGCATGCATTGTACCAAACACATCATAATCATATCATCTTGGTGAAAATGGGGGGGGGGTTTCCAGGGTGCTACTTTGAGGAACAAAGTGTCACACTGGACTCTTCCCAGACCCAGCTGGTTAGGATACATGTAGGATCCAAATAGAACAGATTGGCAACCATCCACTAGGGACAGTCAGCCACGACTGTGACAATCAGTTTGTAAAGAAGTTTTTTGACTAGAGTGTAATCTGTCTCCTTTACGCCATGTACCAACAGTCATTGTTATGGTTAATGCTCTTATCACACAGAACTCCTTGCCTTTAATGATATCTTCCTCAATTAATGCTCCAGAGTTTTTTGAAACAAACTCACAAACATGGAAGTCTCCTAAATGAGGACAATGATTGCTTTCTCAAATAATAAAACTACAGGGTGTGTGACCAGTATGCTCCCATCAGAATTGCAGCTTGCAGTTCTACCTATCTTGCCTCACTAAACTCTTCCATTAAGTTCTCTCCATATGTACTTATTGTAGGATTTCCATCTATTTATACATGCCTGCTGGGCAAAATAAAATACTTGGCATTCAAATAGCACTTTCTATACACCATTCAATTTCCATAGTGCATAGTGGCTTTGTACTTGGATTGTGATGGAACACACTTGCGCACTGAAAAACGCCACTGTATTGGTGCAGCTTCATTACTTATTGATATAACATCATGATACAGAGAGGCCTTGAAATAAGGTTAAGTTTCTTTAATTGCCCTGAGAGCTAACTGTACAGATATATATTTATGGATGGGTGGCAACTCTGTGCCCAAGTCAGGTACCTCCCCAAGTTTGTCAAAGAATATCAATTTTCCAACTGAGAAAAATATCTTGCCTCCTCAAGTCTCACAATATAGTCATGGTGTGACACTCTGTACCTCAGAATAACACCCTGGAGCCCCTATATTTACCACTGTGATAGGATTAGGATATATTTTGTAAAACGCATTCCTTGTGAGATATTTTAAAAGTTTTGATCTATTAAACATTAGTATCCTGTTGACTGCTATCCCTCTTTGTGGCAGCTGGAAGAAAGTATAAAAAAGTGGCAGTAACATCACATCATTACTTGGCCAATCTCTCTCCCTCCCCCATCCCCTATCAACACCTGGAAGACAAGATTTGAACTAGGAAGATTGATCCCAGGCTGAAAGAAAATTTAGTCTGAGTATTGAGAACTACAGCTGCCTGGAGCATCTACTAGGATGAGACATAGTTCGAGTCAAATCATGCTTAGTCTGTTAAAGTTAGAATTTAGACTGCATTTCCATTTTTATTTCTTTTGGTAGCCAATTTTGATCTCTATGTCTGCTATTTATAATTATTTAATATCTATCTTCCTGTAGTTAACAAATATGTTTTATATTTTACCTAAAACAGTATGTTTTTGATTAAAGTGCTTGGGGAATCTCAGCTTAGGTTAACAAGGGCTGTTACATGTCCACTACCCATTTGTTGGAGTGGCAAACTAATTAATGAACTTGTGATGTTCAAGGGAGTCTTGAGCAGTGTAAGACAATATATTCCCGGGGTGCAAGGCTCAGAGCTGGGGTGATTTCCTGGTGCATCTCTCTGTAGGATTCATGACTGGGTCAGGGAGTATTCATGAAATATAGCTGGGTGTGAGGCGCCACATGCTGATGGCTGAGTGAACACAGCGCCTTGAGGTGTGCTGCTGCTTGTCACTGTCAGCTTTGTGAGAGACACCCCAAGGTGGAGAGTTAAGGGAGCACAGTAGTCACCCACAGTTCCAGGTTGTAACCTGGGGATTCCATCACAGTGGTGCAGCTAGGGTAACCAGGTGTCCAGTTTTTGGCACAGTACCACTGACTGGGCCATTGATTGTTCAGTTGGCGGCACTGTGCAGCAAGGCTGGCAGGCTCCCTGCTAGTCTCCGCGCCTCGTGGCTCCCCAGAAGTAGCGGCATGTCCCCTCTCTGGCTCCTATGTGTAGGAGCAGCCAGGAGACCCTGCACATTGTCCCCCACCCCCACAGCTCTCATTAGCCAGGAACCGCAGCCAATGGGAGCAGTGGCGGCGCCTGCGGATGGGGCACCGCGCAGATCTGCCTGGCTGCACCTCCGCATAGGAGCCGGAGGGGTGACAACCCCTTGCCCCAGCCCTGATCCTCCTCCTGCCCTCTGAACCCCTTAATCCCAGCCTAAAGCATCCTCCTGCACCTAACTCCTCATCTCCAGCCCCAACCCAGAGCCTGCACCCGCAGCCAGAGCCCTCACTCCACCTCCCCACACCCCAACCCTGTGCCTCATCCTTGATTCCCCTCCCACTTTCCAACCTCCTCAGTCCCAGCATGTTGCACCCTCCTGCACCCCAAACCGCTCATCCATGGCCCCACCCCAGAGCCCACGCCCCCAGCCAGAGCCCTTACACACACACACACACCTCTGCCCCAGCCTGGAGCCTCCTCGTGCACCCCAAACCCCTCTTTTTGGCCTCACCCCAGAGCCTGCATCCTCAGCCAGAGCCCTCACACCCCAACCCCCAGCCCAGTGAAAGTGAGTGTGGGGGGGGGGGGGAGAGCGAGCAACACAGGGAGGGGAGATGGAGTGAGCGGTGGGCAGGGCCTTGGAGAAGGGGCAGGGCATGGGCGGGGCCTCAGGAAGGGATGGGGCATGGCAGCGGTGGTCGGTTTTTGTGCTATTAGAAAGTTGGCAACCCTAGGCACAGCGAGCAGGATGAAATGCACAGACTGTTGTTCTGAGTGAGATTTTCACTTCATACACTGGTTTAGAGATTTTAAGTGTGGTGACTGAGAACAGTCAAGAGAATGTTACAAGTTTGTTATTTTTTGTTTGCTTATTTCAGGGAAAGGAAGTAGAAACAGAAAAAGCAGAAAAATTGGTGAGTGTGATATAGTTGCAAAGTTACTGCTGTTCAGACTGCAGGGGGCAGAAAGAGAAAAAAAACCATCAGCAAATCTTGGAGCTAAAAGAACTGGAATTAGAGACCCAAAAGCAAGCTGAGGATTTAGCACATCAGCGGGCCCTAGCTGAAAACCAAGAAGGCTTAGGAGAGAGAGAGAGAGAGCGCGCGCGCACACACACACAAAAGCACCAACTGGATCTGGCAATAAGCAGAACCCACACACACCACTGAGTCCCACCTCTCCAAAAATCCACAAATGGGAACACAATTGTGTCCTGAGAAGTAATGGGGAATATGTAAACAGGACAAAAGATCTAATGGGAAAATGGTTGAGGGGGAAGATATTGAAAGTTTTGAAGAAATGTTTAACCTTATTACTCAGGAGCATTTCTTGAACATATGTAAAGATGATGTAAAACAGTACCTATGGGACAAAAATGTGAAAAAGTGGATGAGATGGTGTCTCTAGCTGTTGCCTTTGAGCAGAACCAGACATCTCTTGAGAGTAAACCATAGAAAGAGGGGTTTAAACCTCATGAGAAGTGAGGTTCCCATTTTACCCCTGGGAATAAGGAGGGTGGCTGGGAGGCTGAACTCTCACTTCCCCCAAACCATTCCTCTATTCCCCATTCCAAGTCTCCTGTGAAAACAGAAGAGCCCAAAAGGTGCTATCACTGTGATTCCACTGATCATCTGAGGAATAAATGCCCTGTGTTGGGAGGAAGCAGGCAACAAACAGCCTATATTAATGTTGCTGTTCTCAACACAGAAGCTCCTAGGGCACCTATCACTTATTTTGGTTTTGTGATATTAGCCTCTGCAGAACCAGACATGGAGCACATTAAGGGGTTGTCAAAATTAATGGTAGAGAGCACCTGGGGTGCAAGCCTGGGGGGCTGTGGTGATTGACTGGTGCCTCTCTCTGTATGATTCATGAGTGGCTCAGGGATCATTCATGTAATACAGCTGGGTGTGGTTCCACTTGCTGATGGCCGACTGATCACAGTGCCTGGAGGGATTTGTCACTGGCATAGCTTTGTTAAAGAGCCTTGGCTAAAGAGTTGCACCCCAGGGATCCCGTCATACATGAGTTGGTCACTTATAGGGTTGAATTAAAATTGTGGGTCTTTCATTCAAGGACAACTGTAAAGAAGTGGCAGTATAGCAGTAGCACCCGAAACACAAGAGATATGGAATGCTTGAGTAGAAGCCGAACCCTGGCATCCAATGGGTTTCAAATGCAGCAGGCAGGGCATTGATTGGTGGAACTGTTTTTATCAATGTGTGTTTAAGAGAAGGAACAGAGAGAGACACCGAAGTGATAAGAACACCACACATACAGTAACAGAAGTGCTGGTAATGTGACTTTGAGAGAAACATAAAAGAGGAACATTTTGGGGCACAGAGTGCTGGCTGGAATGGCAGATTTGGAACAGCGAGAAAGAGGATCCATCTCCTGCTGTTTGGAAGTCAACCCAAATTTGGCCAAATTAAAAGCCTTTGAAAAGTTGATGACACATGCTCAGAGACTTTAAAATTTAGCAGCTAAATTCCCCAAGATTCCATCCACATTGAGAGTGGTCCGGACCAGCCAGGGCCAGCTCCAGGCACCAGCCAACCAAGCATGTGCTTGGGGTGGCACCTTGTAAGGGGCGGCCAATCTTGACAGGGGGCGTTCGGGGTGTTTTTGTTTGGCGGGGCAGCGCTCAAGGTTTTTTGTTGTTGTTTCAACCGGGTGGCGCTCGGGGGGGGGGGGGGGAGGGGAGGGAGTTGTTTTTGTTTCGGTGGCTGGCTAGGTGAGGAGAATGACTAGAAAGAGAAGCCAGAGGTTTGAAAGAGACAGGAAGAAGATGTCCCTCCACACAGGGAGAATGGGCAGAAGAGTCTGTGCCCATAGAAGCATGTCTCTCCAGAATCTGGAATTAAACACAAAATTCCAGAGTCTCACCATCGCCCTATGTATGACACCAACAGGCAAAGCGTGTCCTCCATCCCCCTCCAGTGCTGGTCCAGAGAGAATGACAACCTACTGTTACTGCTGCTATCAGTTATTCCATTAGCTCAAGTGGCAGAGATCGGTGTGCTGAATCTAAAGATTCCAGCAAAAAGCCCATCCTGGTTCAATGGCAAAGTGAAGCCAGCAATTAGATTTTTTTTTTAAATCAATATATAACAAATGGAAAAAGGAGTGAAAAGATCTCATTTATACTGATTGCTAAGTTATGAAAAATTGTAGTTATATAGAAAATTGATAAGGGAAACTAAAGACATTTAGGAACAAATCTCCATCTAGCAGAGCTAAGGCTAATAGGGAGGAATTTTTTTTTTTTCCAAATATATTAGGAGATAAAAGGAATCCTAATGATGGTATAGGCCCAATACTAAATGGAGATGGTATAATTGTTACTAATTATACAAAAAAAAGTTCAATAAATAGTTGTTACTTATATGGAAAGAAGCAGGATGATGTCCTTGTATTTTCCAGTTCATTAGTAACTAAAGAGAATATTAAACATTTACAAAAATCAGCAAGCCCCAATAACTTGCAACCAAAAGTCCTAAAAAAAAAAAAAAGAGTTATCTGAAGAGATCATTGAACAGTTAATGTTAATTTTAATAAATCTTGGACTAACAGGGAAATTCCAGAAGATACGAAGAGTGCTATTGTGGTGCCAATATTCAAAAAAAGGAAAGCAAGATGTCCTGGGTAACTGTAAGCCAGGTAACGTGACATCTATCCTGGGCCAAATAATGTATACCAGATTCACCTGATAAATAGAAATAATTAAACCAGTCATCATGGTTTTATGGAGGAAAGGTCTTGACAAACAAGCGTGATTTCATTCTTGAGGAGATTACAAATTTGGTTGATAAAGCTAACTGAATAGATGTAATATACTTAGACTTTCATATGTATTTTGACTTAGTACCACACAACAGTGATTTCAAAAATAGTATTATACAACGTGCACAAATAAATGAGTTAAGAACTGGCTGTCAAATCTCAAAAGATAGTTAATGGGCAATGAACATCAAATGGCAGGATGTGTATAGCGGGGTACCACAGGTATCAGCAGTAGGCCCAACAATATTCGCTATCTTCACCAATGATTTGGAAGTAAATATAAATCAGTGCTGATAAAATTTGCAGATGACAAAGATAGAGTGTTAAATAATGAGGACAGTACTGTCATACAGAGTGATCTTTGTCAATTCAAACAAAATATGTTTTAATGCAGCCAAATGCAAAGTAATACCCCTAGGAACAAGGAATGAAGGCCATACCTACAGAATGGGGGACTATATCCTAGAAAGCAGTGACTCCAAAAAGGATTTAGGGGTCACAGTGGAAAAGCAACTTAATATGAGCTTCCAGTGAGATGCTGTTCCAAAAAGGGCTTAAACATTACTTGGATTTATAAATGGGGGAATGGTAAATAGGAATAATTTGTACCTAAATTACTTCACTGGCCATTTAGAAAAAGAAACTATAAACATTGCCTGAAATTGGCAGAAGGGATGGGGGAGGAGCGAGGACTCAGCATGCAGGCTCCCCTTCCTCCCCTCCCTCCCGAACGCCATTAGCCAGCTGATTGCCACCAGCAGGAGGCAGGGGAGGGAGGGGAGCCTGCACGCTATCAGCTGGCTAGTGGCGTTTAGAAGGGAGGGAAGGAAGGGGGGAGGAGCAAGGACACAGCCTGGGAAGTAAAGGGGGAGGAGGTGGGTGGGGGGGAAGAAGAGGCAGGTCAAGGATGAGGACTTGGGGGAAGGAGTGAGTGGGCGGACTGAGGATTGAACCCTCTCCCCACCCCCCGCCCCTGGTGCTTGCAGAGTACAGGAAGCTGCCACTGCTGCGCAACGTGCTTCTCCTAGCCTACAGCACCTTCAGCCTCCTTGCGTACCTCATCTCCAGTGCCAGTGGGCTGTGCCTGTGTGGGGTAAGGCAGGGGCACCTCCCAACTATAGTACTGTACTGTATGTACAATATGTTTGTAAACACACAACACATGCCCACTACTCTCCCACAGCATAGTATTAAATTGCATGTTTAAAATTGTTTAAAATGTATATAATGCCTTTTGTCTGGCAAAAAACAAACAAACAAACAAACAACTTCCCTGGAACCTAACCGCCGCCCCCCCCCCCCCCAACATTTACATTAATTCTTATGGGGAAATTGGATTCGCTTAACATTGTTTCACTTAAAGTTGCATTTTTCAGGAACATAACTACAACATTAAGTGAGGAGTTCGTGTGTGTGTGTGTGTGTGTGTGTGTGTCTCTCTCTCTCTCTCTCCACACACACACACACACACTTTATATACACATACACACACAGTAACTCCTCACTTATATATAAATAACACCTGTTAATTGAAAAATGTTGTGCAGTTAGCTTTAGAAATTGGATTTCCCTGCATCAGTCACATAAGCATGTAGAACCTAAATAGTTATAACTTGAGATCCAATCTCTTAGAATCCTATTTACGGGGGACTTGGGACTAATGAATTCTCATTGTCTTTGTGTCTGCATGCCTTGCTAATCATCCTCGGTGCCGGCAGAGGGGATACATACTTTCCTGCAGAAATCCAGCAAATCCCGATGGATGCTTTTTACCACTATTTTAACAGTCTCTTTAATGTGACAGATGCAGCTCGGAGCTTCTTTCATGTTGGCGTTTTATTTTTTCCTTCCTATCAAATAAGGTCTGATGAAATAAGCTGAGAAGCTCAAACCGAATCTCTGAACCTGCGCTGAATAACTGTTTCAAAGCTTCCTCAAAGCACCTAGAGTTGGGGATTAAAATCTTCCTCTTTAGTTTTCTCCCAGCTTCATACATCAATTCTTTCCCGATTACTGTGTGTATGCGCATGCATGAGCAATTGTGCAATTTAACTCATCAGGTTCTTTCAAGGTGGATATTATTACTACAAACAATTGCTGAGGGCAATGATGCCACATTGTCCAGCAGTGAGTATGGAAAGTTCACATAGCATCTCACACATACTTTTAGCAATTAAGCTGTCAAAGGATCAAGAAATATAAAAGTCTGCAGTCACCATGTTTTCAATATATCAACAAAAAAGAATCCCATACATATGTATAAGTATTTTAAAGATTTCTCTCTGGCCAGGAGAACCTGTTGACAGACTATAGATGCAGCATGCCAACTCCTGCATGTATTCAACCATGACCACTGGTCCAACTCTAAAATTACATCTGCATAAATCACTCCCATAGCTTTACAAAAGTCTAGTTCCTCTTCTTTTGCATCCACTTACAGGACAGCCAAACATTTTTTTCCATTAGAAGGGATGCTTTCTAGATCATTTTTATCAAAATAAGTAACTATCTTAGCAAGTCAGAGAGATCAAGAATACTAAAGTGGGAAATAAGTTGTTTCTTTTTGGAGAAGGAAGCTGTGATGACATTTCAAATGTTAAAACAATGGTGAGAATGTGAGCTGGGCTAGCCATCTCCTCACTAATATTCATGTATTAACAGACAACTTGTTCTCTGTAACAATGGCCTTACATTTTCGTGAACAGACTGAAACAAGAATGAAAAGAGTTTTCTGTTTGGGGGAGGAACATGTGGGGAGGGATAGCTCAGTGGTTTGAGCATTGGCCTGCTAAACCCAGGGTTAGGAGTTCAGCCCTTGAGGGGGCCACTTAAGGATCTGGGGCAAAATCAGTACTTGGTCCTGCTAGTGAAGGCAGGGGGCTGGACTTGATGACCTTTCAAGGTCCCTTCCAGTTCTAGGAGATGGGATATTGCCATTAATTTATTTTTAATTTAATTTAAAAAACACATCTTCCTGGTAACAATGTGAACCATTTTATGGAGCTCTAACTAGAAATCAAGAGAAACTCTGCAATGGGAATAATTGCTTCTCAAATTCAGTCATGAAGAATGGAAAAGTATATCAGTTTCCTGAGTCAATTTTTAATTTCTTATATCATTATGAGAGGAACAAGATGATCTACCTAACTTCTATGGTTATTTTTTGCTGTGCTGACAATGTAACTCAGTGTTCCACAAGCCACAGATGAAGAAAAAGTTCCTGCCCCACAGAGCTTGCCTAAGAGACAAATCACACGTGCGCATGCACACGCACACACACTCAGGAGATAGTGAAGACTGCTAATATTATATACATAAGTTAATAGGGTAGTGCTGATGTTCTGTTGCCACAGGCTAATCTCTGAAGGCCACACTGATGAACTGGGCTGTCAGGAGAGATGTGACTGTATCCAATACTGGATGCAATTTTTTAAATAGAAGAAAAACTTTGTCAGAAAAAGTAAACCTACAGCTACAGTTAAGAGAAAATAGCATATCTCTCTTCTTCACCCCCAGTTTATTAGTGATCTATGTTACAAATGTAAGACAATATAAAGACTACATCTATAGAAATAGGTAACAACATTCTCACCAGACCAATACAGGTTACTCTAACCAGAAGAAAAGCAGAAAAAGACAGAGCAAAAGGGTGAAGGGGCGGGGGGAAGAGGGGAGAAATAAGGAGGATGGGAAGGAGAATGAAATAATACCTGTAGAAAAACTCATTTATTTCAAAGCTGAAACAATCTATCCCGGAGATGTCCCCCACACACCCACATTTAGTAGCAGCTAATTGACTAGAGTTGTGAAACATCAGTTTCCGCTTCCTTGTCCTGTTACCTCGTTTTATTTGTTGGCAGGCTGCCCCCTGATCATTTTTGTCTTCTAGCCAAATGTGGCACCACAATCTGAAGGGACATGTTATTTGGAGTTTACCCCCACTGAACTGTACAAGTCAGACTTTTATATAGTCAGTGTTATGCAAAATTATTAATTAACACCTCTGTGGGAAATAGCTTCTGGCCTAAACCGGCCATTTCATCTTTATTTTAATAGAACAGTGACAATATCTAGACTAGTTAAGTTGATAAGAAATATGCCTTGCTGATAACTTAATGGATTTGTCAAGTAATTGTTGGCATTGCTGAGACAGAGACACATTCAGACACCCACACAGACAAGCAGAGTGTATATAGAAGATGTAGATTTATACAAAAAGAGAGTAAGGAAAGAAAGGAAGGGAGAGAAGGGTTGTGCGTTTTAAATCTTCCATTTAAGTGATGTTGGATGGTGTACATTGAATAGAAGCAATTTTCGTATACTGGGGTAGTCACTTGCAGTTTATGACTTTGGAATTCAAGTGGATTCAGGCTTATAATGGATTGCTACAAAAGTTATTGTGCAGACTTTACCTAAAAAGCCATAGCCTGTCAGTTTTATAATTAATGCCATTTTGTCTACAGTATGTACACAATACAAACATCTCCATTTTTCTGCTTCCCGCTTCAGCTACCATACGTAGGCTGTCTATTTTTTATGGCAATTATGCCTTCCCTGACACAGTAGTGCCAACGACTTGTTTACTACATTTTCCTAGTGAAGTCCTCCATTTTTTAACCTAATCATTCCCTCCCTCTCCCCCCTCATTTGTTTTGCCAAAATCTGGGATGCCTGAAACATGACTCAGGAACCAGAAGGTGTGTAGAATCAGAAGAGGCAGATCTGATTTCAAAACACATTTTTTTCTAAACTGTCAAATAGAACAGTGTGTACATTTTAAAAGGTGTTACTGCACATCAGTGCAGTGCTAATTGTTGGTAATGGTACTGCGACTGTCAAGGTTTAGTTTAACATTCTGTAGGTCAATGGATAAAAATCCATGTGTATATGCCTAAAGCATAGAAGTATATTCTAACCTTTTTTCTGCACTTCCATTCACGAGTTCTAGGCCTGGAAGCAATTCTTAAAAGCATATTATGATCTCTTCCCTACTATTACTTCCTTTTACTTTGTGTATAGTTCTGAGAAGCTAATGAGGTCAACAAATTCCATTCTTGTAGGATGCTGTCCAATAACTGCACAGGTTGGAAATTTCATTAGCCAACTAGATTGCTCTCATGGTTCCCTGCTCGTTTTTAAGTTTCAGCTTGTATTACAACCCAAGTTAAGGTAGCATGCACTATATATTTATTTTAGAAGGACCACACCATGCAAACCCAGACTAGAGAACATTATATATTGCCTGCTGCTGCCGCTGCCACTTATTTAGTTTTAAATTATTTAACTCCCTAACCTGACCCAAATACAGTTAGATTGTGTATGGGGCCCAAAATGGTTTATAATCCACAAGATTGTATCAATATACTAAATGTTGCTAGTACAACAAATGGATGTGCTGTTGCTTGCTACCATCAATATCTTACCTGCCGATGAAACTTCCATCAGCACCATAGTCCCATTTAATAAGAGAGTGATCACCACTGTTACCGTTTTAGTCCTATCTGTACCTGCTACAATTGCCACCACTTTCCTGTCAAACTTCAGACTGAAAAAAAAAATCAGTTCAAACCCAGACAGTCATATGGTATGTAGTATCCAATACCAATAATGTGCCTATGAAACGGGTATGCATTTTAGTTTTTGTGGACCTTTACATTCCTAAGCACTGTCCTTCTATACAAAACTTAGCAGCCATTTTGTGAGGAACTGTGTGCTGTCTTATAGTGACAACACTTTTGTTCTCATAATCTCAAATAAAGATATTTCTTGTAATATTATATGCAGTCAGATAGTGTTATCGGAGATGTTTTTGTTAATTTTGTCTAACTATACCTACAGATTCTTATTGTGAGCAGCGATGTACTTTTTAGAAGCTGAGCTCATCACGAGCAAAATTATTTCCTCTAAGGTTTGCTCTGTAAGTGAATAATTTCTTAGATCATGCTGCTGTCAATAGATCATTACATGATACCAAAACATTCCTACCTATTTGTTCTTGGTGTATGGAGAAACACAAGAATTCTCTCAATTGAGGAGAAGGGTAAAATACACACTGAGTGTAAGAAGTAGTAAAGTTTCCATGGGCAGTGGGAGAGAAGACAGAGAGCCCAGGGTGTGTATTTATCTCCTGAGTGTTTGTTCTGAACTTTGAGAACAAAATGACTGCTGAACTCTGCACATAGAGTGTGTGCTTGGAAACTTAAGTGCAGTAAACATAAAACTAGGATGCCTTGTATGCAGAGAGACAATAAAACACAGATACTACTAAATGCTTAGCGCTCACACAGCATGTCACATATTCAAAAGGTAATTAAATCATTAATTAACTTAAACTAATTCAGAGTTCAGAGAAGGGCAATAAAATGATCATTAGGGTGGAGGAAATGACTTGAGGGTATATTAAAATTGCTAAATGTATATATTTTGGTTAAGTGATTATTAATGATGGACTTCATAACAATTTATAGGTATCTGAAAGTTGTTAACATCAGAGTTGGCAGGGGATTGGGTAATAGGGTATACAAAGGAATGGAAAAAAAAAAAAAAAAAAAAAAAAAAAAAAGGAGAGAGAAATGCAATAAAAGTAAGGGAAATTTTTGGCAGAATAATCAGGGAATGTTCCCTAACAGTGTATTAGAACATAGAGAATTCTCCCAGGGAAAATGGTAGAAGCTATACCGCTTGGGTGTTAAACTTGGCAAATCTCTAGGAGATGTACTGTAGGGAACAGTTATGCATTGACTGGGAGGTGGACTACTTACAGTGCCGGTCACAAAGATTAGGTAGTCTACCTGGTGCTGAGTCCTGTTGTGACATCGGGGATGATCTGGGGAAATTCTGGTGTTCTTAGCATAGCTAGGGACTTCCCTGAGCAAATACAGAACGTTTATTTTGTGGAGTGAAATGTCAATGTGATTTAGGACTTGTCTACATAGCACAGCAAAGCACACTACAGGGATGTGATTAGTAAAAGCACTTTAATGTGTTCCACTCCAACTGCCCGAGATAGACCCTACTGGTGCTTCTTCAATATGGACATCAAACACCCTCTGACCACACACCCCTCGTTGTCAGCAAGCATGTCATACTGAAGCCCATATGGGGTACCGTTAAACAATTACAACCCATACTCAATGGAAACTACATCCTGAAAGCAATCTTTCCTGAGCCCGCCCTCTTCTGTTCTTTAAACCAAACACTTTTCACAAAGTGATGACTCTCTATCTGGCCTATCAGTCCTCATCCTCAAAGGAAACCTGCACAACACCTTCAAAAGACAAGTCTGGGGGCTTAAATTCATTACTTTGCTAGATACTAAAAATCATGAATTGAATAGAGACACTGAATTTATGGCTTATTACAACAATCTGTAACCCAATAAATTCACCACCTTGGGATTCCGTCTCTCCCCCTCCCCCACACACTCCTTTCCCTCTCCATGACTGGAGAAGTGTCAGCTGGCCACTTCACCTTGAAGGGTCCCTTAAAATATGTGTTAACTACTTATGCTAAACCATCAGTTCCATCTTGTATTTGGCTGTGACACGGAGTACATTTCCCCAAAGAAGAGCTCTGTATACGTTTAAAACCTTGTCCCTCTCACCAACAGAACTTGGTCCAATAAAAGATATTATGTAACCCACCTAGTCTCCAACATTTTTAGCACATTCCTCAATCTGCCAAGGCACAAATGTGCAACAATGAGACAAACGCCTAAAAAACGAGGATATAAGAAAAATCGAAGTAAAAGAAGTTTACAGCTATTTGGGTCAAATGGCTTTCACACTCACGGCATCTTCTCTAGCATCAATTCAACAATTCTGTCTTTCTGATATAAACAATTTACAATAATAAAAGTGAGTTAATATTAGCATCTGTAGGACAGAAGTGAATGAGACCCAACAGGAGATAGTTAAGGGGGACACAATTTTTTATTTCAGAAGGTGGAGAAAGCTACTATGAGGGGCTGTTGTAGATTTGTTTTTGACAAATAGGGAAGAACTGGTTCAGAATTTGAAAGTGGAAGGCAACTTGGGTGAAATCATGAAATGGTAGAGTTCATAATTCTAAGAGTGGTAAGAGGGAGAACAGTACAATAAAGAATGGATTTCAAGAAGGTAGACTTTAGCAAACTCAGGGAGTTGGTAAGTAAAATCCCATGGGAAGCAAGTCTAAGGGGAAAAACAATTGAAGACAGTTGGCAGTTCAAAGAGACATTATTAAGGGCACAAGAGAAAAGTATCCCACTGCATAAGAAAGATAGAAAGTATGGCAAGAGACTATCCTGGCTTAATCAAGAGATCTTCAATGATCTAAAACTCAATAAAGTCTCACAAAAAGTGGAAACTTGGTCAAATTACAAAGGATAAATATAAACAAATAACACAAGTATGTAGGGATAAAATTAGAAAGGCCAACGCACAAAACGAGATCAAACTAGCTAGGGACATAAAGAGTAATGAGAAAACATTCTACAAATACATATGAAGCAAGAGGAAGACCAAGGACAGAGTAGGCCCGTTACTCAATGAGGGGAGAAAGACAATAACAGAAAGTGTGGAAATGGCACTGGTGCTTAATGACTTCTTTGTTTCAATTTTCACCAAGAAGGTTGGTGATGATTGGACATCTAACATAGTGAATGCCAGTAAAAATGAGGTAGGATCAGAGTCTAAAATAGGAAAAGAACAAGTCAAAAATTACTTAAACGAGTTAGATGTCTTCAGATCACCAGGGCCTGATGAAATGCATCCTAGAATACTCAAGGAGCTGACTGAGGAGACATCTGAGCCATTAGCAATTATCTTTGAAAAAAAAGTCATGGAAGATGGGAGACATTCCAGAAGACTGGAAAAGGGCAAATGTAGTGCCCATCTAGAAAAAGGGAAATAAGGACAACCCAGGGAATTACAGACCAATCAGCTTAACTTCTGTACCCGGAAAGATAATGGAGCAAATAATTAAGAAATCAATTTGCAAACACCTAGAAGATAATGAGGTGATAAGTAACAGTCAGCATGGATTCGTCAAGAACAAATCATGCCAAACCAACCTGATAGCTTTCTTTGACAGGGTAACAAGCCTTGTGGATGGGGGGGGGAGAGGGGAGGGGAAGCGGTAGATGTGGTATATCTTGACTTTAGTAAGGCTTTTGATACGGTCTTGCATGACCATCTCAAACAAACTAGATGGAGCTACTAACTGGGTGGGTACATAACTGGTTGGAAAATTGTTCCCAGAAATTAGTTATCAGTGGTTCACAGTCATGCTTCAAGAGCATAATGAGTGGTACTTGGCCTCTCTGCGGCTTTATAATGAAGAAAGGTCTGGATGTTTTGGGGGGAATTTTGTGTGTGTGTTTAACTTAAGTATCAGGAACATCAAGTCTGGCCTTGTTTGATTTTGCTGAAAGACTTGCTGGGGGTATCACAGAGGACTGATGTTGTTAGTTCTCCTCAATTGAAGAAATGGGGTTTCTGATTCTTAAGACTGACTGTCTGGAGAGGAAGTTAGTCATTTACATTAAATAGATTTTAAACTAACAAGAAAGCTTTTTAAGTAGTTTGGGCTTGTCTAACTTAAATCACTGCAGCAGCACAGCTGTACCGGTGCACCTGCGCTGCTGTAGCACTCATAGGTGCTAGAACTAGGGGTGTTGCCACACGCCCTGGCTTGAAGTGGTTTCCATTATTAACTGAGTTTACAGTTTGATTCAATGGCTCTCAGCACCCCCACTATACAAATTGTTCCAGCGCCTCTGGTAGCGCTCCAGTGAAGATGCCACCTATGCCAATGGGAGGGGCTCTCCTGTTGGCCTAGGTAATCCACCTCCACAAGAGCTGGAAGCTAGGGCTATGGGAGAATTCTCCCGTTGACCTAGTGCGATCTATACCGGGGGTTAGGTTGGCTTAACTGAGCCGTTCAGGGGTGTGGATTTTTCATACCCCTGAGTGACGACGTTTTACCAATTTAATTTCCCAGTGTAGGCCCTTGACTAAAAATTCCTCCTCCCCCGCCCCCCGCTCAGCTTTCCCTCTTGTCAATTTTGATATTACCATTCACCCGTTCTCCAGCCATCAAGGCTTGACAGGACCTGATTTTCTAATGTACAAAACAAACAACATCTTTAAAAAAAAAAAAAAAAAAAAAACACCACACACAACCTTTCAGGTGTCATGCAGTCTTGTAGCCATGTCGGTCCCAGGACATTAGAGAGAGACAAGGTGGGTGAGGTACCTTGAATGGTGCCCTAGAATATGTGCTAACTACTTATGCTAAACAATCTGTTCCATCCGTGACACTTTGAGTACCTTTCCCAGACCTGAAGAGCTCTGTGTAGCTTGAAATCTTGTCTCTCTCACCAACAGAAGTTGGCCCAATAAAAGATATTACCACACCTACCTTGTTTTTCAGGTGCCATGATAGCTCAGAGAACTTTGTAATCAGTATGTGCAGATTAAGATCTTATTAAACTCAATTGCTATTATTCAACCTTGCAATTTAGACTATGTTGTGTTCAATTTAAGTAACAGTAACTAACTCGCTGGTTGTAATGTGTTCATACACCAAAATGTACTTTTGGTGTACTGAGTTCTTTATTTGGTTAGCTCTGTGGATGCACTAGAAAAATCCTTTGAGACATGAATAATAATAGAATAGGAACAAACATGTAAGAATATTCTCTACATAGCATTTAGGCCAAGAATCTGATCATTGGCTTTTATGTATAAACAGGGTATCTCAGAGAAAAATGTCATTGTATTTCACACTTAAAGGATGGCAGCCACAAAATTTAGCCTACCTTTAAAATTATACTTTCTTTCATATTGGTTTTCTGATACCCAACAATCCATTTTCACCCCAAAATGAGACCGCAACCTAGCTTAGTTAGAATTACTCTTGAGTGCCTGCAAAAACAAATCCAACAGCTTGGTTTCCCCATAAACATAGATGCATGTGCTAGAAGCGTGTATGGGCCCATCATGCTGATTGCTCCCATCTGGGAGCAAATGTGTTGAAATTTACAATAATCTTGTTCTTAGGACACTTTAGTAAAAAGATTCTTGTAAATTTTGTTATCCTGCCTAGTCACAGGATCCAAGCAGATAAGCAGAGTGTCCTTGTGTCACAGATACACATGGACTACGGAGTCAGATTTGTCGGTACACTCTAGCTACATTGTGTTGATGCAATGATGAAGAGCAACCATTGCTAACCAGCAACATTTGGGTTAAAGCCTTCTTTTCAACACTGGAACACTGCATTCATCCTCACACCATACATACATGCATTTCATGTTCCTTGTGTCTCATTGGCAGGCTATAGGTGGTACATGTTGCTTCAGCAAATAATAGATTCATAGACTCTAGGACTGGAAGGGACCTCGAGAGGTCATTGAGTCCAGTCCCCTGCCCTCATGGCAGGACCAAATACTGTCTAGACCATCCCCGATAGACATTTATCTAACCTACTCTTAAATATCTCCAGAGATGGAGATTCCACAACCTTCCTAGGCAATTTATTCCAGAATGACAGTACCAAAAGGAAAGGACCCTACATCTTAGAATTCTATGCCACTCAAGAACCTAAGTTAAATAAAATTGATAGTGATGCTTTGCCTTGACTTGTATCCTCCCAGAATCTATACAAACTTTGTTTATAAGTTGTTTCTGTTCTATACAAAGTTTTTGAATTATCCAAGTGTGTCAGAACCCAGGGCAAAAATCTTTTTCACAAACAACATGAGACATTTTAGAAGGAAAACCCCCTTTTGAGAAAGTGGCTTGGTTATTTATGTTAAGAGCCAACACAAAGTAAAATTTCTTCAAGGGCCTTCTGATCTTTGGGCTGCTTTCTCAACACAAGGTTCACCAGTAAACAAGTGAAACAAAAGTTATACTTAAAAAAAAAAAGAATACTCCTTCTAGAAGCAGAAAGCTGTTATCTCCATACACCAATAACACTCTCTAACAGCCTGGCCTCTCTATATATAATTCTGGAAATTGGGTGCCGTTGATCCTTCATTGGAGGCAACTCTTATGGGTCCCTGATTCTCACCTACCAAGGAGACATTGCCTCCGTCTCTTAGGCCTGGTCTACACTGGGTGTGTGTGGGGGGGTGAAGTTGACGTACTTAGATCTACTCACCGCGGGGTCTTCACTGAAGTGAGTCAATTGCTGCCGCTCCCCCGTCGACTCTGCCTGCGCCTCTCGTGGCAGTGGAGTACAGGCGTCAACGGGAGAGCGCTCGATTTATCACATCTAGACTAGATGCGATAATCGACCCCCGCTGGATTGATTGCTGCCCGCCAATCCAGCGGGTAGTATAGACACACCTTTAGAAAAACAGACATGAGAGAGTGTCCCCTTTTGGGTCATGAAGGATATGTATCACCCATAAACTCTAAGTCATGCTGACATTTAGTACATCTTCAAATTTAGTCACATAGTCCAGAATATGTGAAAATCCATTAGTTGACACAAAAATGGAAAACCAGTATCTCAACCTAAATAAAATATGAACCTCAATATTAATATGCTTAGGTATGTAAGGAAATGATCAACTATAAAACTTTAGTTTTTAGTGCAAGCAAGCTTTATTTAGGAAATGCGATCTACATCCCCTTCACATTTGATATGTAGCACATCTATAGAAGTATATCTGTATTTATGAGATAAAAGCATAAAACATCTGCAAGAAGCCTTAAAATATAATTTAACAAAATGTGCTATTGTCAAAAAAGTCATTGTCAGTCTCACCATATTACTCTTACCTGTTATTCGATCACCATCCTAAACAGATCTGCATTAGTTGAGGCTTCTAAACAGTTATGATTTTCCTATTTTTTCTAAAAAGCATAACAAGAAGTTTGACATACTTATCACTTCTCTTTTTAGAATAGTGATTTTCATTTACAGACAGAAATTAGAGCTGATATTTCTGATATCGAAAACTTTCAAATATATGTTCAAAGTAAAATATTTATGTGCTACAGAAGCAAACACACACACACCAACTCTACCCTTCCCCTCAGCTAGGTAGGGTTTTCTTTTCACCCCTGGGGAAAAACAAAACAAAACAAAACCACAATCAACACAGGTGTCTCACAGCTCGGCAGACAAATTCAATAACCAAGAACGATAAAAGTCATGGATCATATAGAGCCTTCTTAAATCAAGCTCACTCACTTTTATTCCACTTTTCTACTCTTAGTTCCACAGAAAGATTTATGTGATTGGACTCCTAATTTCTGAAGGACTTTATTGTTCTGTGTAAATAGATAGGGGAAATGCTGCTAGAGGATGGCTTTAAAAATGTTCCTGAATATGGCTTTTCTACTGTGCTTGACTACACAACCCAGGCTATAAAAAGATCTAGTTAAATAGTGCTGGCCATGGTTTAATTCCATTCTGAGCCTCCAACAGGCACTCCAATCACGGAGGGAACTAGTACTAGACAGAATCAAGTGAACACACAGCACAAAACTGTAGAAAAGCAGTCCTTTATTGGCCACCCAATTGTTAGCATTCAAAAGTCACTATAAAAATGGGAAGATTAAGCATCCCAGGCCATGAAAGCAAAGTTAGTATCTGTGACAGTTGCATAGTCTATTTGTACTTGTTATTAAGTGCTAATAGTGGAGAATGAAATAAAATAAAAATAAAGTTGAATGCATTAGTCTTTGTCTTATTTTATATAGTCAGCATTGTTAGTTATATTATACTTCCAAGGGACTGTTCTGTAGTGTTAGGCAGTAGGGTCTTGTGGTTAAAGTCCCTAATCTAGGCTTCAGAAAACAGGAGTTCAGCTCTGGTCAAAACTTTCTTTGGAGGTGTAGGGATGTAATCTCTCTGAGTTTCCCTATAAAAACTGAGGTAATAATACTACTTTCTCCCACCCTTTGCCTATTTCGATTGTATACTGTTCATGGGTAGAGGTTATTTTTATATGTGAGTAATTAATAAAAGTCAACATCAAAATTAGTTCAGACTAAAATAGTCAGTCCCACAACTAGTGCTGGCTGGGTATTCCCCCCCCCCCCCCCCCCAATTAAAAGGGTGAACTAAATTTCAACCAGTTCTATCCATACTCACATAAAAGTAAAAACACATCTAACTGTTCCCGCAGGTGAAAGGCCAAAGGGCAGGATTTTCAAAAGCAGCTCAGTGACTCAGAAACACAAATCCCACTGACTTGTCACTTTTGAAATTCCCCCACTAAGAAAACAAGCGGGCTTTGCACTGTTCACTTAGGGAAAATAGACTTGGGTTTTGTAAGATAAAAGGGATAGTAAACTCCAGCAATGAGGGTTCTTTATTGAAAATATCCTCTCCCTTGTTTCCAGAACTTCAATGTGGGCTGTGAGTGAAAATGCTTCAGCTGTTCTCAATTTCCTATGGCTGTACATTGGGGGGGGGGTGGAGGCACTCTCTCAAATCAGTGATTGCACTGTTCATCAGGGACTTGGAGCCAGCTTGCAGAATTCTGACTTCATACTCTCACTGTTAAGAGGAATCTCCCTAGCATGCATAGGCATGAGAAATGGAGGAATAGAGGAAGGCAGACAAAGGTTCCGGTTGATTTCATACAACTTATTAAAATGTATGTGTTCAAGTTTAGGATCCCATTTGAGGACAAAATAGTCTGATTCCTTTGCCTTTTTCAACTTTATTCAAAGTGATATTTCCATTCTGTATTTTCAGGGGTGAGGCATGAGACAGCGGGCTTCTGCCTATCACCAAACAGTTGGCCAAAAGTGGATTGAAGTCCTCCAGTGGATGCATAGCACCTTGTACATTTCCCAGTGTATTCAAGATACATAAGAGGGCTGTTCATGCATTTAAAAAAAAAAAAAAAAATCCAATACTAACAAACATTTAGATTTTCTTAACCAACCTGTATTAGACTTGTGTGGTTTAAAATTTATTCTACTCAGCAGGTTGAAAGGGAAGTTTCATGCATCGCTGAATTATGATGGACCCATATGCAGATTGAATCCCATGACAGATTGCACTGATATTAACGTTTTTATTCACTACATTATCTGAATCAGCATCCAATAGATTTCTAGGTCTCTTTTCTTCTCTTTGTTTTTCATCCATTTTTCAGCAGAAATGGTGATAAACCAGGAAGCTTTGATTTAATACCAGTCGTCTGTGTCATATACACTGTAACCTAATTAAATATTATTGTGTCTTGGGTCCTGATTTGATTTAATTCATCTCCAGGGTTATTTATGTAACTGAAGTGCACTTCATATTTCATTCAATTAAACTTAATTAAGGGTGCACTATTATACAAGAGATTTAATATTTCACAAATTAAAATTTTTAATTTTGATAATGCTTATAAAAACTGGTTTAAAATATTTAAAAGCTGTGTTATTGTTTAGTTCTGTTGAATGTGGGGATAATTTGTGAAACATACAATTTTAATTCCTCTTGCAAAAAAAAAAAAAAAAAAATGCTCCAGATAGTTTAAGACACGGAGAATTATTTTATCTTGGGGCATTTTGCTACCAAGATATAGCATCATTTAGACAGTCATTTTCTGCAAAATACAGTAAAACTACAAAGCCAAAACTATATTTTTAGTTCTCCAGACTGGTTGAATTAATGGGCCATTCTAGCACCAGAAGTAACTAAGTCTGTAAACCCTTCCTTGTAACATGTTTTATATTCAGAGGTCATGGCAGTATATATGACAGACTGTGGTATCTGACAGCATGACAGGGATAAGAAGATGCCTGGAGTTACTAAGGGCAAAATTTATAAACTTGAGGGCCTAAAATTGGGCACCTCAATCCATATGTAATGTACCTAATAGCCTTATATTAAGGCATACTGACCACAAACTTCAAGAGGAAGTGTGAGCTCTCAGCACCTCTGAAGAAAAATCAGGTCCCTAAATATGGATTTATGTGCCTATCGTTACACATGAGATCAAAGATTTTTATCCCAACTTTTAATAAACATTGTCACCCAGGGGAATTTTGATATTAGTATTTGTATGTCTATTCCTGAGGCCACAACCCCTAGCTTGCTCATTTGTACACACACTGCACACAACCAGCCACACTCTTTAAAAAAAATACATATGTCTGTGGTAGGATTTGCATTCAGAATGGACATGTATACACATGGGAGTTGTGGCCACAAAAGCTTCTGAAAACTCACACCTATGTCATATCACATGGCCTCCATATTTGGATCCAAGAAGAAGGAATATTCTAAGGTTTTTATTGTGCACTATTTATAAAACTCAAAACCCTTGACAAAAATCAAAAAGTCCAATACCACATCAGCCTGTGAACTAATCTGCTCCCATACACAGCAGGTATTACTCTTCCTTCACAGTTGCTACTAAACCAATGTCTCAGCATGGAATTAAGAATCAAGTTTGGGTCTTTTTGAATGAAATTTTAAACTGAATTGCTGGCTATTTGTGGTTATTAAAATACTATTGCTTTCCCCTCCACCACCACCACCCTCCAAGAACAGAGGTGTTAGCTGCAGTATTATGGCCAAACAGTGATTTGTGCAATTATAATCCAGGTCTAGTACTCCAGGTAGCCTGATTCCAATCCCCAGACCTCAACTCCTGTGATGTTGTTGTCCAGGCAACCTAGTTCAGAATCTCCCTCTCAGTGCCAGTTGAGTCGGAAGCACAAAGCCCGCTTCAGCAACTCATCTCCATGCCCCTGAAGCTTCAGCTGCTGTGCTGATCTCCAAGCAGCCCAGTTCACCAGCCTATACTTCTGGCTATCCCTAACTCCCTGGCTGCAAACTGTACTCCAGTTCCAACTCCCCTTCTGTGTGCCTGCATGGAACAGTGTGCAAGAAGTACGCATTGTAATCCAATTAACTCCCCCTTGTGGGGAAAGCAAAATGCATTTGTAGGCAGGTCTCAGGACTCCAGCAATGAGACAGAAAACCAAATGTCAAACTCCTGATTGTAGCATATTGGCAAATTCTGCAGCAAAATCCAGACTTCAATGGCATCTTGGAAAAATGCTAAATTCTGCAGCTGCGGACTCACCAAGGCCACAGGGCTCTGATTAAGATGAATGGGACAGATGACACCTTTCAGGCACACTACAGACTCAGTCACAAATCACTGCTTCAGTTTACATTCAGTTCATGCTTACAAGTTTGTCTTCCAGTTTAAGTGAAAGGGGAGATTCTGGAGCCCAATTCTGTGACAAGGAGTGAATTCCATGGTAAATCCTGATTATAATCTGTCTATTTATATTCTCCTTGCAGTTTCACTTCCTGCTTTATACTAAGGGGTTGTCCAGATGGCAAGTAACTACACCACAAGCCAGGGTTTGAATTTAGGCATACCAGTTCGCTGTGCTGTAATGTCCCATGTGGACACTACTACAGTACAGTGAAGGTCCCAGAGTGTGGTTTAGCATACTATGCTTTGAAGCAGCAGTATACAAAGCCACACTCCAGGACTTTCAATAAAAACAGAAGAATGGCCATACTGGGTCAGACAAATGGCCCATCTAGCCCAGCATCCTGTCTTCTGACAGCATTCAGTGTCAGATGCTTCAGAGGGAATAAACAGAACAGAGCAATTATTAAGTGATCTATCCCCTATCATACAGTCCCAGCTTCTGGCTATCAGAGGCTATGGAACACTCAGTATGGGGTTGCATCCCTGACCATCTCGGCTAACCGCCATTGATGGACCTATCCTCCATGAATGTAGCTAATTCTTTTTTGAACCAAGTTATACTTTTGGCCTTCACAACATCTCCTGACAATGCATTCCATGACTAACTGTGTTTTGCATGAAGTAGTACTTCCTTTTGTTTGTTTTAAAATCTGCTGCCTACTAATTTCATTGACTGACCCCTAGTCCTTATGTTATGTGAAGCGGTAAATAACACTTCCTTATTCACTTTTTCCACACCAGTCATGATTTTATAGACCTCTATCATATCCCGCTTTAGGGGGTCTCTTTTCTAAATTGAACAATACCAGTCTTTTTAATCTCTCCTCATATTGAAGCCAATCCATACCCCTAATCATTTTTTGCCCTTCTCTGTAGCTTTTCTAATTCTAAGGCTGTAGTCAGTGTCTTCTGGGAGTGGGTTAGAAATGTCTTTGTAATGGAATTGCCTGTTTTCATGATGAGACAACCCCTATATTCACAATGAGTTATCTTGTAAATGAATCAGAAAAGCATCATCTTACATTTCTATTTTAATATACTGAAAGATCTAAATCTGTCCCTGGATGGCCAGAAATTCCTGAGCCAATCCTAAACATTTTAGACCTGTCTCTTGCAATAACCACTGTAAATTCATATACTTCAGAGACCTAGCAACTGTGAGGATCTTAGGAGGTCCTTGCCATTCCCACTACACATAAAAACTCAGACTCATCTATATTCCCAGAGAAAAAACAAGTTAATGAAAAAATGGAGTTAAGGTTGAGAGTATGTATCAGTAATCTAAAGACAAAAAGCATTACAAATGCAGGTCATTCAAAGTTAAGGTTACACTTAAAAGAAATCACAACAGGGTAAGGTATGGAAATGCACAATTCAGGCATTCTAAGAACCTTAACTCTTAATGTAGTGCCACCATGCAATAACCATACGATGAGGATTTTAGTGTTTGTATGTTTCCCTTCATGGTATCACAACAGGGCAACATTAAATGTGTTTAGATGTCTCACCATAACTGATAACACCAGAATTCACTTACACAGATATTACACTGAATGCAACTAACTATTTAAATAGTTTTGGACAGTAGGCTCCTCAGTGAATATCTAACTTTTGGACATTGAGGGCTTTCAACCTCTATTTCAGGCTGATGAAAAATCCAAAGACACTCCCTTTTGAGGCTTTCATTGTGATAAGTAAATAACAATTTAATTAAACCCCAGTGGATGGAATTTAGAACCTTAAAGTGGTCACTTGCTGAATTTTCCAAACAATGGAACCAGAGAAAATCTCATATCTAGAGAGTGTCTTTCATCCCAAATGATAACAGTTCTGTGCAAACTTGTAAGCATTTTATGCTGAATACTGGAATCAGTTCACTCATTACTGAAATCCTGAGTTCCTTTTGGAAGGAATACAGCAACACTACATTAGGGCTTGTCTACACTTCAAGTTTCTGTACTGCAAGTCAGCATGTGAATCTACAGTATGCAGCATGTTGTGTGGACACGGTTACAGTGTCCTTTCATAGTGGAGAGATGTATATAGCAAAAAGAACAGGAGTACTTGTGGCACCTTAGAGACGAACAGGGACCAGTGCAGTTCAACATATTCATAAATGATGTGGGAAAAGGGGTAAACGGTGAAGTTGCAAAGTTTGCAACTAATACAAAATTACTCAAGATAATTAAGTCCTGGGCAGGGTGCCAAAGCCAAAGCCTTTGGGCTTCAGCCCCAGGCAGTGGGGCTCAGGCTTTGATCCCAGGCCCTAGCAAGTCTAATGCCAGTCCTGGCGACCCCATTAAAACAGGGTTGTGACCTACTTTGGGGGTCCAACCCACAGTTTGAGAGTTGTTGTGGATTTTCCATCACTAACAATTTTTAAAACAAGATTGGATTTTTCCTACATGCTCTAGGAAATATTCTGGGGAAGTTCTATGGCCTGTACTATACAGGAGGCCAGACAGGATGGTCATAATGGTCCCTTCTGGCCATGGAATTCATGAAATATTTCCCTAGAATTCCTCCTGGGGCTCTCAGACAGTGCACACTGCAGTGGAAGCTCAGCCCCCTTTCAACAAGGGCAGCATACATTGGTCCCTGGTCCTGGCCAGCTCAGCACACCAGTGGAGTCATCAAGCCAGCCTGACCATGGGTGCTCAAGGTGAGGCAAGGCTCTATGCTCTCTCTGTCCCTCCCTTGCTTACTTGCTCATCCGCGCACAACCAGAAACAATCAAGCCCTTCATTTCCCCCCCCCCCCATTTTGTTGTTCCCATGTTGATGCCCAATTGAGCAGGACATATATTACTGCTGCTGTCAACTCTCCATGAACAAGAGGACATTCTGGTCTCAGTCAGTCCAATGCAAATCCAGAGTAATGCTACTGAAATCAATTGAGTTTTAGTAAAACCAGAGGAAACAGTCCCTGAAAAAAATGAATGAAAGGAGAATCTGGCCCACTGATTCTCAGATCAGAGTCTAAGTGATGGTCCCTTTTTAGATGCTCTAGGAGCAGAATAAAAGAGTAAACATATGCTACATATTGTATTAGAAGATTGTACCTCCCTCCTCCTCCAGAGATGCATCACCTATGCAGAGCTGTCTGAGGTTTCTCCTACATCCAGGTAACTGTATAGTATGCTGCCCCTCTTGGCTCCTATTTGAATGTTTAGAGTTAGCAGGACTCTCAGTAACTGACATGTCAGTGTTTAATAGAATATTGAGCTAAACAGAAGCCCTTATCTCAATGTTAATGATTAGATTGGGATAATTGAAGGGATACATTATATTAACTAGTGCTTTTGTGAGCAAACCACTGATTAGAACCAGAACTAAGCATTGTTAATATGATCCAAGATAAAAGGCCAGTTTTCTGTGCTGCAGAGGGAGGGGGAAACTGCTATTATCTGGCTTGTAATGCCAGAAGAGGACAATTAGCTCCATGTAAACTGCTGTACTACACCCTGGAGTGAGATTGCTGGGTGTTAGTGCAGGTAAGGACACCAGGAAATGGAATTTAAGTTACTTGCCTCACTGCATTAATCAATTAGTCATAAAAGGGAAAATCCTACCCTCTTCTTCCCAATCTCCCTGGACATGGAGGGCCCAGACTGCAGCTGAATTAGTGTAGTTCAATGGGTGAGGGAGGGAAGAGCACTGATGCACAAATCCACAAGCAAATTGCCCCCGTCCTCTTATCAAAGGGGAACTCAACAACAGGCATGGGAAGTTCCTGCAACCTGGAGGCTGAATACCAGGGAAAGTACCTTCACCTGGGCACAAGAAACACCTCTGAGCAAAGCTCACTTACTTGGGCTTAACGCCAGTGTCAGGACTGGCCCCTTAGTCACTATGTTTACTTATGTTTTACTCTGTTCACCCACCAATCCTGGACCTTACTGTCACATAGGATATAAGAATAAATATGACTTGAAACTGAGTTAAATTTTCTTTTCACAGAGCCGAAAAACAAAGCCAATGCTAGCAATTAACTGACATGACAGCACAGTCCAAGGGAGAAGAGCTGCAGCAATCTGACAGCCAATCTGACACATACCTTACAGAAGGGTGAAGAAGATTAAGGGATACATGCAAGCAAAGGAAAATAGAATTAAAGAAGTCTCAGCCACAACTCCTACAATAGGGTGACCAGATGTCCTGATTTTATAGGGACAATCCTGATTTTTGGGTCTTTTTCTTATATAGGCGCCTATTACCTGCCACCCCAGTCCTGATTTTTCACATTTGCTGTCTGGTCACCCTATCTTACAACCAGATAAGTTACTTTAATTTTGTTCTTCACTGAGAATTAAGTCAGGTGCTTTACATCTCAGGGAAAGATGACAAGAAACCTGAAAAGAATCAGTCCAAAATCAACTGAGCATTGGCATGAAAAGATTCCCATTGATTTTAATAGGCCTTGGATCAGGCCCTTGAATGCAAATAGGCTCATGGACCAGATTTCTTCAACAGAGCTCCATAGCCCCATATGGACTTCAAACCTGGCTAGAGGCACTTCCTGCTTTTTCCCCACTCACATGGGAGTGGTGCTGTGAAACAACTCCTTTTGGGGTGGGGGAGGAGAAGGAAAAGGGATAGCAAATAGAACAAGGCCCCTATATAAGTCAAATGTCAACAGTGCAGCTCATCAATGCTTAGAGTGAAAGAATGCTGACTCAGGATTACTGGGCTTGAACTGTCGACTTTTCCCGCAACTCCCCCTCTGATGTAAATATACCCTTGGGATCCAAACTATATTGTATGATCCAGCAAGCTGCTTGTTATAAATAAAGGGATCATAGCAGTGCTCAGTGGTGTTCAGACCAAGGTGTCACAGCCATACATCAAAAGTGGACATGAAAAACCACGAGACAGTGCATTTTTTCACCCCACCATGTTGCTCCTTTTGCAGACTCTCTTGGCTCAACATCTGATGGCATCACTTTATGGACTGAATCCAGGCCTCAGCAGAAATTCCAGCCTGTTTCCAGAGGAGAGGGGGAAGGGCGGGATAGTTTTTCAGTCCCTCATTTTTACACTATTCTAAAAAAGGGCCTGTTCCAATAGTAAACAAAAAACAATAATTGATTTTGCCATATTTTTCTGCACTCCCATGCATTCAAGCTATTAGTGGCAATCACCAAGCAGAGTGATGGGAAACTATGGTGAGCAGTGTCCTGAAACCGGTTCTGAAAACACAAACTTTTATGCTTTAGCAGAACTCTCTGGTAGGGTCTGTAACATCAAGGCCCTTTTGAATACAGAGAAGAGTATTTGTGACACAGGAGGATTAATTCAGCATTTTGGATTAAGGTCTAATTTTAGCATCTCGTATGTTAGTTAACATTTTTGACCACTCCAGTGATGAGGTTTTTTTGGTGGGAGAGGGGGTTGCTTGCTGCATAAACCTTTTATTAAAAAATTATTACTATGGGGCCAAATCCTGAAGTTTTAACTGACAGCCAAATTCTGCAGTCTCTCAAATTCACTTTATGCCACCTATGTAATGCAAGTGAACATAAACAGCCAAAGATTTTCACTGGATAATTCACTTTCTGTGCTGGGGGAATCTCTGGCCATGTAAAGCTGCCAGTACTCCACTGCCTAGTTCTCCACTGGAATAAGATCCCTAGGTACATTATTCCAGGGCTGGATGGCTCAGAATCGAGAGCCACAATTAGCTCCCTGTTGGGGGCTGTGGTGAATAATCATCTGAATATGACCTCTCACTGTGACCAAAAGGGCTAATTCAATCCTTGGATATGCTGGGGCAATCTCAAATCGAAGTACAGAGGTTCTACCTCAGTATTTGGCACTAGTGTGACCTCTGCTGAAATACTGTGACCAGTTCTGGTGTGCACAACTCAAGAAGGATGTCAATAAATTGGAGAAGGCACAGAGAAGAGCCATGAGAACAATTAAAAGATTAGAAAACCTATTTTGTAATGATAGACTCAAGGAGCACAATCTATTTAGTTTTAGATAGATGGACAACCTGATCAGTCTATAAGTACCTAATGGGGGAACAAATATTTAATAGTGGGCTCTTCAATCTAACAGACAAAAGTATACGATCCAATAGCTGGAAGTTTAAACTAGACAAGTTCAGACTGGAAATAAGGCATAAATTTTTGGCAGTGAGGGTAATTAATCACTGGAACAATTTATCAAGGATGGGGGTAGAGTCTCCATCATTAACAATTTTTAAATCAAGATTGGATGTTTTTCTAAAAGATGTGCTTTAGGAATTATTTTGAGGAAGTACTCTGGCTTGTGTTATACAAGAGGTCAGGCTAAAGCAGGGATCAGCAACCTTTGGCATGTGGCCCGTCAAGGAAATCCACCGTCGGGCCAGGACGGTTTGTACCTGCAGCATCCGCAGGTTCGGCCCGATCACAGCTTCCACCGGATGTGGTTCGCCATTCCAAGCCAATGGGGGCTGTGGGAAGTGGCGGCCAGCACATCCCTCGGCCCGCGCTGCTTCCCACAGCCCCCATTGGCCTGGAGCGGCGAACCATCGCCAGTGGGAATGGTGATCGGCCGAACTTGTGAATACTGCAGGTCAACAAACCGTCCTGGCCCACCAACGGATTTCCCTGATGGGCCGCATGCCAAAGGTTGCTGATCCCTGGGCTAGAGGATCACAACAGTTCCTTTTGGTCTTGAAATCCATGAATTCATAAATCTCTGAATCCAACCCCCTCTCCTCCATTGCATCTAAATTCTGTTCGAGCACATTAAAAAAAAAAAAAAAAAAAAAAAATCAAGCCCTCAGCCCTTGCTCCAACTGCCATATTTTCTTTGATACAAACTTTTAGACTAGAGTCAAAGAGGGGGACTGAAACTCACTTAAATGTCAGTGATTCAGTATTTTATATGAGTGGGAACATGAAGGCAGTTTTTTTCTTTGAGTCCTGGTGAATAAGTGATATTTGTATTCATTACTTAACTGCATCTGAACTTTAATGACTAGCTATAGAAAAAAAAAAAACCAAAAAAAAAAAAAACCACCATTCATCAGGGTAATAGACCATTTCACAAATATCAAAATCGGCTATTGCAAAGCCATATTTTCATTTTTCTGGCTGTTTTTTTAAACCATTTGCTTCTGACTTGAAAACATACATGAAAAATTCAGTCCAAAAGGATTTCTACCCTGCCATGCCTCCCAAAATTGGAAGAGGGTCAAACAAAGTTTAGATAACATAGGATTTTTCAAATCTTAACTCAGAAGGCACAATATTACACACCTCTGTTAAAGGGAAATCTGTTGAGAACATCTCATGAGCACTTATACAATGATAACTACCTGCCCTCTGCTATCCCAGATAGCCCAAAAGGCCAAATTGCCCCCTTCCACACCACATTGTATATGAGGGATCTTAGGGTGTATCTACACTGTAGTTAGACACCCACAGCTGGCCCGTGCCTGCTGACTCGGGCTCATGGGGTCTAGCTAAGGGGCTATTTAATTGTTGGGTGGACATTTGGGCTCGGGCTGCAGCCCAAGTTCTGGGACTCTCCCACTTCGCATGGTCCTAGAACATGAGATTCATCCCAAGCCCGAATGTGTAAATTAAACAGCCCCTTATCCTGAGCCCTGTGAACCTGAGTCAACTGGCATGAACCTCAGTAATGCAAAGGTCTTCCAGGTCTACTGCTTAAAACAGCATAGTTCAAAAGCAAAGGAGTAGCCCATGGAAAGGAATATCCAGTTGGCCTGGTCCCAAATTCAAATAGATTCCTAATTATTAGAATGCAATAGAGCATTTTCTCTTTCTAATTAGGTATGTGTGTTCTAGAAGTATTATGTGCATTAGTATCTCATGATTGTCCCAGGCTCTTTTTTGACATAACTGCTTTAACTCACAGAGAAATTATCATTCCCAGAAATTAGTAGTGAGACCCAGCTTCCACTTATAATTTTTTTAAAATAGTCTCTGCCAGAGAAACAAGAGCAAGAGCCTTTTAAACTTTAATTTCCAGCTAATAGAACATTCCCTTGTGTATTTCTGTTCTGTGTTTTTGGATGCCTTCAGCATAGCAAAGATTAATTATTGGACAGATGACTCATGTGGACACTTTATTGCAATTTGTTGAAGGTTTGCAGTGGAAAACTTTAAAAAGGGGGAGGGGGAAGGAAAGGGAATCCAAAGACACACTGAACAATTTTGCTTTTTACAGCGTTCTATGTGCCCAGCTCCGTAAACCCTTACTCATGGGTGTTGTCCTTACTTATGAGAAAAATACACTGCACTGAATGGAACTACTAACACATGTAGGGGCTCTCAAAGGGTAAACATTTCCTGGATTGGGCCCTAAAGGAAAGATTTTGCTTGAAAAACTATAAGAAAGGGCTACTTTAGAAAAAAAAACAATAATTCTTATTTATTAGTTTTATGTTGTAATTGCAACAATCATTTCCCCCTATCTACATATATTTAGGGCTAGATTGTGTCATTTAGCCATTGTGATGGGTTCAGTCACAGAAACCCCCTTGGGACAGTCACCTGATGTGCTGAGACTACCTCTGAGCCCATTTTCTCTGCCACTTTGGGCCTCCAGAACCCTGTCTTGTTGAACCAGACACACCAGTCTGCTCCAACACAGACCCATGGTCTGAACCATGCACCCGAAAGCTGCAGACTTAACTGAAAACAGCTTAAGAAGTGCTCCTGTCTCCAGCACCCAGACACCCAGCTCCCAATGGGATCCAAGCCCCAAATGAATCCATTTTACTCTGTATAAAACTTATACAGGGTAAACTCATAAATTGTCCACCCTCCATAATACTGATAGAGAGATATGCACTGCTGTTTGCTCCCCCAGGTATTAATTACTTGCTCTGGGTTAATTAATAAGCAAAAGTGATTTTATTAAATATAAAAAGTAGGATTTAAGTGGTTCCAAGTAATAACAGACAGAACAAAATAAATTACCAAGCAAAATAAAACAAAACACACAAATCTAAGCCTAATACAGTAAGAAACTGATTACAGATTAAGTCTCACCCCCAGAGATGTTCCAATAAGCTTCTTTCACAGACTGGACTCCTTCCTAGCAATCACTCACACCCCCATAGTTACTGTCCTTTGTTCCAGTTTCTTTCAGGCATTTCTTGGGGGTGGAGAGGCCATCTCTTAAGCCAGCTGAAGACAAATGGAGGGGTTTCCAGGGCCATTTATATTCTCTCTCTTGTGGGCGGAAACCCCTTTGTTCTCCTGTGCAAAATCACAGCAACAAGATGGAGTTTGTAGCCACCTGGGCAAGTCACATGTCCATGAATGATTCAGCTTTTTGCAGGCTGACATCATTGTTCACATGTTAGTTTGAACATTCCCAGGAAAGCTCAGATGTGAATTGGCATCTCCCAGAGTCCATTGTCAATTAAGTGTTTCTTGATTGGGCACTTACTGAGAATAGTCCTTTCTCAAGAAGCTGACCAAATGCTTCACTGAGGCTATTGGAATCAAACACATTGAGATACAAGTACAATATTCATAACTTCAAATACAAAAATGATACACACATACAGACAGCATAATCATAACCAGCAAACTACAACCTTTCCATAGACACCCCACTTGACCTCCTCTGTACAAGACCTGGTGTAACCATAGGATCCTGGTTGCAACAATGATCTATATGATCACAGTTCATGTCAATAACATCACAGCCATATCCCGTATATTAAATTGAAGCAGCACTTAGGAAATTTTTCATGTCACATTGTATCAGTCTGAAAACTAACACTAGCAGTTTTCAGAAAAGATGAATTGCTCAGGAATGAGCTAAGTGGCTAATAGCATGTTTTGGAAATCAGAGTAGGTAAACAGGGAATGATCTTAATTTCAGTCAGTCTATTTGCATGAGGAAAGATATGCAGAGTCTGTTTTACACTCCAGCAAGAGCAATTTAATGTGGACTTGTATGTATAGCAACTATCTGGATGATTCAGGAACTTCTAGGATATACAAATGTCTCTTCATCAACCTGCAGGTCAATTTTGCTTTATGCATTTAGCATGAACCAACAGAGCAATTAAGATGAACATTATGGGCCAGCTTCAGTAGCCAGTTGATGGCACAAGTCATAATCCATCTGCACCCACAGATATACAGCAGAGGAGCTCCACATTTGAGCAACCAGTCTATAGTACCTTTATGGCCTCCTACTATGACCATAGCATCTGAACATGTCCCAATCTTTAACATATTTGTCCTGACACCACCCCGTGAGGTAGGTTAGTGCTATTACCCCCATTTTACAGATGGCAAATTGAGGCACAGATAAACTAGCGATGAAATCATGGCCCTATTGAAGTCAATGGGAGACCTGTCATTGACTTCCATAGGGCCTGGATTTCACCCAGACTTTCCCAAGGTCACACAGGAAGCGTGGAGCAGGGAACAAACCTGGTCTGCCAATTGGCAAGCTAGCACCCTGCCCACTGGACAATCCTTCCTCTTCTTTTAATGTGAAGCTAGCCTCATCCTGAACTATGGAACTGCTAGTCATTGCTCCCTAACACTATGTGTGTGTGAAAGAGATCGGGAGGGAGAGAAACAGAGCTCTAACAGTATTGCCAGTATCAACACCCCTAGGGACTGCTAACATCTATACACTTTGTGTAGATGTGTGCGGGAAGGGGAATAAATTAACACCAATGTCCTGCTCCATGCTGTGTCGCCATGTTCTTATGATACTGTATTCAGTAATTTCAATCTGCTCTCTGTGTTCCTCACCCATACATCTAAACTATACCTGATTTTCAGGTGTTTGACCTGTTTTAACCCCAAATTTACCCCCACTCCACACAACCCTGCAGTTATCTCACTGTTTATTACTATGACTTATTGACATCAGCAATGTGTAATCTTGCCAAAAGAGACTGTCTGGGAAACTTTCTATGTGTTATAGAAATGCATCCATATCATGCTCTCTCCTATACTCCATACTTAGAGCCTTTGTCACACACTTAGTCCATGGCATATTTATACATATGTTCCTGTTCCAAATCACTGACTCCTGCTATGTCATACAGATGCTGCTGGGCTGCTGTGTTTAGAACTGGGGTCATTGCTCTGTTGCTGTCTATCTATCCCCCAGAAGATGGAGGGTAACAAATTAGCTCTAGTGTGCAAACAGACTAATGGACTGTGTAATTAGGGATGATGGCTCTGCTTCAGCTAAAGTAAGAATTCAAACCCAAATGTCTACTTGCTTCTAACCTTAGGCCAGAATCACCCCAAACGGACTCTCCAGCACCTCCATGGAGCAAAAAGGCCACTTGATATCTCTCACAGTTTCAGAGTAACTACACCTGTATTCCCCCTCTGTGGTTCACCATGGGCACCCACTTTAGGCTTCCAACTGCCAGCCGTTACCTATCTCAGGTGGAGACCTGAGTCTCATTCCCTCCTGACCAGGGTTTTAAGACTGTGCAGCTCCCTGATTTACACAGTGATATCCCCAACAAGCCAGACTGCCTAAAAGATCATCACCTGCACTTTACTTTCTCTTCAAAGGCTATAAATAGTGCACTGCCAGCAGTTATAAGTTACCACACAACTCCTTCTAAGCAACCACATTTATTTTTAAGGTGAAAGCATTACAGGGGGAAATATTAAAACAATAAAAGAAGCTACACATATGCTAAAAGTTTACCAGAGCTCATCCCCAACCCCAACCTGGTAGGCTTCAGTCCTTCAAAACCCACAACTGGATTTTGCCCATGGTTATAAATTCATCTATCTTAGATCCAGAACCAGGACAAAGGCCCTGAGCCAGTTTAAGCTCATGCTTATTATCCAAAAAGTCCTTTCTTTGTCTGTTGGTCTCTGGAGAAATCAGTTTGAATCAGAATATGTGAGCCTGCTTAGGAGGTGGTACCTCTCTGGAGGTGTTATAATTTGACTGATTTGCCTTGATCATTCTCTGCAGAATGACTAGGCTCAGTACTCCAAAGTGCTAAGCAGTCTGCCCAATGTCAACAGCATGCAGAGCATTCTGTGGCACGGACTTGCTCTTGCTTGCTGCTGCACCCAAATAGAACATTTATGTGGTTACTGTGCCACATTGTGTTCTTATAGTGGCATCCATAGAATCCAACCCTTCTTTTTAAGAATGCTAGTCCTGCCCATTGGCAGCTTTTTTGCATGCACTTCTGTAACACCAGAAGTGATTATTCAAATAGGACAAAAATGATAAGGGAAATTACATGTGTTTAGGGTAATCCCTGATACAGCATTTTGTACCCCTAGATGTCATCTTATTTTACCAAGGTGTCTATAATATTTCATATGGGGAAAGTCATTTTTCTGAGATAAATTTACCAAGCAAGTGGTTTGCTCCCAGGTCTCCTAACTCCCAAACTAGTTCCCTATTCAATTTGCGATGCTGGGTATCTAAAGGGAGCTATTTGACCATATATAACCCTTTCTAGGAATCACCCCTGTATCATGTTTCACTAAATGTTACTGGGAAGATCCTTGTGACACAGTAGCTGGCTGTTAGGGATATTCAATCTCTTTATTGGCTAGTGGAAACTTAAAACCATAGCCTGGGTTTAAGGAGGAGGTATTTGCATAACACACTAACTAACTGAGCTAGTTGGGCCATAAAACTTCGAATACTGTACGTGTAGACCCACAGAGAGCACATTTTGTCTCATTGCAAAATTACTTTAATATTAGCCTCTGTTATGATGCACTGAAAGTTCAAGAAAAATTGAAAGTCTTTAAGGCTCATCATATGGCTATAGAGGCAAATCCATAAGTCTTTTCTAACACTTGCTACTCTGCTCCCCATGATTGAATGGGAGTGGTGGCCTTGTTTATTTACTGAGTTCTTTGCACACACTGGGCCTGATCCTACTCTTGATGATCTCAGTAGTTATTTTCCCATTAATTTTAATGGAAGCAGGAAAGGGCCACTCAAGAGGAAACTATTTGAGATATGCCCTGTTGATTTAGCAAAGCAGAAAATAACTCCTGTGTTGCAGAGGAGTTTCCATTTACTTTAAGTGTTGCAAGCTGCTGGTTTAATTCCTGTACAAATGTATTTTTCAAAGTGCCTTTCCTAATGTTTCAAAGACTATAATTGAAAAAGGTCAATTTCAATAGTCAGATGAGTAACTCTGAGAAAGTGCCTTCACTCTTTGCCACTACCAATAGTCCTGCAGACGTGTAATCACACATTCCCAATTACTCAAGTAGCAAGAGCAAATGCTACTGTTGGCTATTTCCATGCTAGATACTCTTTTGCCCTTATCTTCCAGAGATACCAGTAATAGAGCTGGATGAAAATTGGGATTTCGGGTTCATGGGAAATTTTGATATTTCAGAATTTGGTTCTCATCTGAACTGGGTCAAAACCAAAATAATTCAAAATGTCTCAAGAACAAGAAATCCTGAAAAAAAATGTGTGTTGGAAACACTGACACATGGTGTTTCTCTAACAAAATCTGCTCCCTGGAACCATCAGCTGCTGGCTGAAATTGATGGTCTTGTCAGTTTCATTGCTGCTGGGGTTCACAGGGTCTGCAGCTCTGAGGCTGCCCTTCCATGCAGACTACTCCAGGGGTGGGGACCCCAGGGCTTCTAGACTTCCAGGCCAGCTGGCTGCCTGGCTGCCCACTTAAGAGTCATGCTGCCTAGAGAACCAGCTGGAGGGGAAATCTGAGAGCCCTGGGGTCTCCAGCCTGCCACAGTCTGCATGGTGAGGAATACTCCAGAGCCATAGATCCTAGAAGCCCATCCAGGCTCCCATCTCCATGAGAGTTCGAGTGTCCTGGCTCAGGCCCCCTTATAGATCTGGAACTCTAGCTTCTGACAGCTTCTTCCAGATCTGGCAGGCTCCTGGCTCTAGGGCCATGAATGGGAAAGCCCTGAGATTTCCCAGGGTTTTCAAGCTCTTGTTTGTATGGCAGAGAGACTGAAAGCTCTGGCATTGTGTGGTAGCCACTGATCCTAAAAATCAAGGGTCTCTGCTCTGGTTCTGGGGCAGTTCTGGTGGCAGAACTACCTGGGGGCCACAGACCCTGGAAGCTCAGGCTACCCAGTAGCCCACCAGGTGAGCTGGCAGGGAACCAGGCAGGTTTCCACCAGACATTTGCTTGGCAGACAAGGTTCCATCAGACTCCTGCCTGTGATTCGGTGAAAGTTTATTGAATTCAACTTGCTCTTGCAAGACATTTTGGGGAAATGTCCAACTGTAGCTAGTAATAGAGGGTTCTTTTACACCAACACACAAGATCTGGTATGGTGCATTGGATAGAGGCCTACTTTAACCACTGAATGTAGTGTGGTCTGGCACTTGTATGAACACGACTGTGAATTCAAAGCACCTATCAGCCAACATCTGCCCAAGGTAACTTGTAGTTTTAAAATATTTTTTTCAAACAGTGATCGCAAACATTTGCCACTAATGTAACATCCCCAGGAGTCACAGCTTGTATCCAGGTTGTGTGTTTGACTGCTTGTAAGTCTGAAACTCAGGCTCCTTAGAACTAACTAGGGACTAGCCACCAATATTCTTTCAGAAAGAGTTCCCAGAAACTGCAGGATTTTCCCCTTCTTGATTTTACTTTTATATCTTAGGCCTAGTCTTCACTTACCGGCTGGTCCGGCGGCACACCATCGATGTTCTGGGATCGATTCCGGAAGTGCTCACAGTCGGCGCCAGTACTCCAGCTCGCCGAGAGGAGTACGCGGCATCAACGGGGGGAGACTTCCTGCCGCGTCTGGACCGCGGTAAGTTCGGACTAAGGTACTTCGAATTCAGCTACGTTATTAACGTAGCTGAATTTGCGTACCTTAGTCCGATTTGGGGACTTAGTGGGGACCAGGCCTTAGTCAGCATGCCTGCTGCCCTTGCATTAGGTGTCAGAGGCTTCATCACTATCATCCTCATCATCACAGGTTATCACTCCAAAACCACAACCAAGACTTAGTGTTGTCACGTACCTCGACTAGTTCCTCAGGAATACAGGATGTTAACAGGAGCACTGTATCAAGTGTTTGTCTAGGCTCTCTGGATTCACATTTTGGGTCATTTCTCAGCTTCCACTTGTCATAGTGTCTCCAGTGTTTGCCACCTCTGATCTTGCTTGATTTAGAATACACCAGTATTTTTGTTCGAGGTCAGCGCCTGGAGGGAATTGTTCTGAAGGAACCATTTCCAGCTATTTTGTTACTCTGTAGCTTTCCACAATAGTATTTGGGATAAGGGATTGTCAGAGGCAAAGCTTTTTCTGAACTTCAGGGTGATGGGATGTACCCCTGCAGTGGATGTCTTGGATCAAGTATCTGTTTTTGTATCTGCTTTTTACTGAAGGCATCCTGCATGCAATCCCCATGAGGCAGTATAATGACAGTATAGTGCATTTCATAGTCCCTGTGATGATCCTACAGAACTGATTTTGTTCAATATAAGTTATATGGGCATGGCTTGAGCATGACCATACTGGGGCACAGTACTCTGCAGCTGAGTAACACAGGGTGAGACTGGTTGCTTGGAATGTTTCAGAGACAGCTCCCCATTTTATGTTACTCAGTTTCTGCAGTACACAATTCCTGGAGTTCACTTTCTTTTTCTGCTTCTTGATGTGTTCTTTGAATGTCGGCATTCGGTCTAATGTGACCTCTAGTTACACTGGAGGTTCATAGTGCTCAATAATTGTACCATCCCACAATATCTGGAGTTTTTGCTTGCCCTGGTGGTGTTTCAGATGAAAAGTGCACACTTGTGTCTTACTGAGGTTGGCATTCAGAAACAGCATGCAATAATATTGCCAAGTACACCAAGGAAACCAGTTAGAATGTGTTCAGTGTCCTCAATTCTTTCCAATTGGGTAGCAAGGCAATGATCATCGCATAAACGAATCTTTGCACACCAGGGATTTCTGGCTGATCATTTGTGTAAATGTTAAACTGCAAGGGTGATAGCATTGAACCTTGGGGCAGTTCATGCTGTTGAGTATGCCATCAACTTATCTAACCATCCATCTTGCCAAAGAACTGTCAGTTCTCAAGCAGGGAGAAGATGAGATGGAGCGTCTTGCTATTTCTCAAAATTCTTGCCATTTCAGTAGAAGTGCATGATGTTTCACAGTATCATAAGCAGCTGACAGATCGACAAACACAGGCCCTGTAATTTTACAGGTTTCAAAATCATCTTTCATTTATTGAGTTAGGTTTACAACTTGGCCATAGCATGACCATCTTGGTTATCAGTCAGCTGCCCTTTCACAATTGGTACTATTCTATCCATTATCCTCCAGTCATATACCTTGTAGATTGAGCTGAGTAAAAATACTGGGCGATAAACACCCTAACTCAAAGAGTTATGTGATTTGAGTAGATCAGCCTGTCTTTGCAGCCTATGTATCTGGGCATCTGCATTGTCTCCATTCATGAATTAAAGAAGTCAAGCAGCCACTTCTGTGCTCTCATCCCAAGGTGTAGTAACAGTTTATTAGATGCACAAGCCCAGCTGCCTTTCCACATTTTAGGGTTTTCAGGGCTATTGTCAGTTCTTCACTGTTGAACTGCTCACTGTCAACTTTGCAGTTTCTGAGCCGAGAGTGAAGTTCCTGCTTGACTTGTTTCATTCTGCAATTTGCTTTGCAGGCTTGTTTAGGATGAGCTGGTGTGTGACTTAGTCAGGCAAGACAATAGCGATGCACTTGGTTGTTGTCCATTAGGGTTCAGCTTTCAAATAGCAGGATACTTTTTTGCTATCAAGGCACAGGTTTGTTGTTTCATTCAGCTCCCTTCAGCAATTGCATCCCTATGAATGTTCTTCTGGGCAGTCTTCCACACCAGGGAGACAAATTCTCCATAATGCTCCTTTGTCAGAGTAATACTACAGATGGATCCATCCAATTCAAAGTAAAACCCTCCCACCGTTCCAAAGTTGAATTTTGAGAGATATTTGTCTTTCTGGATTGTACTGCAGCCTCTATTGTCACTTGCACTGGTCTATGCTGTGATTTGGGATCGCTGCCATGACCTCCCTTATGGAATTGCCTCCATTTTCAGAGGTGACAAAGGCTAAATCAAGATTGTACCCCTTGTTCCATCAGGTGCTTTGGAAGGTACATTTGTCATTGAAGTCATAGAGCAAGGTCAAGCTGTTTGTTGATGCCCACTTCTCAACTTCTGTCATTGTTTGGGTATCCCCACATGGTGGTGTGACTGTTGAAGTTGCCTATGACCAGACATAATCCTTATAGTAGGAGAAAGTGGGTTGACCATGCAACTATTCCCCTTATGGTTTTTAAACAGAAGCTACTGCAATCTGATCAAGTTCAACCATGATAAGTTCCATTATATCATAGGGTTTCAGAACAGTGTTTTTCACCAGTCTTTGGTCCCAGCCTGGGCAACAGACTTATGGTAGCAGGGCTTGTGCTAGTGCTGTAAAAATAGCTGTGTAGACATTGCTTTGATGATGCATCTTAGGCTGGAGTTCAGGCTACAAAGCCCACCCAAGCCCCCAGTCTTCAGGATGAGCCACAATGTCTACCACAGCTATTTTTACAGCATTACCGCAAGCCCTGCTACCATAAGTCTGCTGCCCAGGCTGGGAGGCTCACTCGCAGATGCAGTCTAGAGATGCCCTGTGTGTCTCTTACAAGCACATTATGTCTGCTTTCATGCCAGAGAACATACACTTTCTCTGCAGGGAATGCCTCCGCACTGAAACTGAGGATTTTGAGTGTCATCTTTGGCAGAGACCATGAAAGGGGCTATTTATGTTGACATCTTCTATTGCAGTCTCAATGTGTATTGTCACATTTGGTCTCTCTTTCATGTTTAGTTACAGTGGGAAATTCACATGGGCCACAATGTGAACGTATCTGATACGACTGCCAGATGTCAGAGGCATCAGTCTGGACAACTGAGCCAAAACCAATTGTGTTTATGACTAAACAAACCTAAACTAATATATCAATAGCTCAAAGCAAACACCTGTTAAAAACCCCAATCAAAGTTCCTGATACCTAGCAATTGTGCTTACTGTGGAAACAGTGCAAATTCGTCATAAAGAAAACTATCCACTGATAAAACAAGATAGCACCATGTTGGTGAAGAAATCCTCTTGCTCCATCTAGATTTCCATTTCTTTCTGTTTCATTTCAGTGGAAGCTACCTCTGTCATCTCTGTTTCACTGTGTGCTTTTGTTTATTTAAAAATCCCCTGCTGAGATGAAACTTTTCATTTACAGTATGGAGTCCCAGCACTGACAGGGAAATCAGCTTGGTTTTCGTTGTTGTTGTTGTTGTTGTTTTAAGCAATAAAATCCTCAACTTTAAAAGGGCAAAAATGTAAAAGCAATGAAATGGAAAGACACAATCCACAGGCATGAAGGCTCTAATTAGACTTCCTGGCACCTTGTCAAAATCAAACCTACTCATTTTTGCCTTTCTGAAATTGCACCTTAAATTGGAAGCTGTCAGTAATATACATAGGAAGCATCTGCATCCACTGTATGCCTCAAACGTGTGTAGGACTGGGCAGTATGCTATTGTTGTGCTTCTAAGATGTATATAAGAAGGGAGTATGCTATTCAGAGGTATGTTGGAAATATTCTTTGAGTCGGAGACGTCGAAAGTAGGATTCTAGGTCACCACAGAACTGTATCATGTTCGTGGGTCTGGAGGGACAAAAGGAGAGGCCCCGAGATAGGACAGACTCTTCTGCTGGGCTAAGAGTATAGCTGGAAAGATTAACAATATTGCTGGGTGGGTTAAGGGAACTACTGTTGTGGCTCCTTGTGGCATGTAGCACTTTAGATAGTTTAGTGTCCTTTTTCCTTTGTAGAGAGGCAAAGTTTGTCTTGTAAATGGCTTGTCTAGATTCTTCATTCTTCTCACCATTCAAATTCTAACACTCTAGCCACTCACACCCCTTCCATCTTCTGCCAATTTATTCTAGAAACTTTATAACTGCCAGTCACAGTGACTCAGCCTCCAAGGCGAGCCACAGGCCAAAGGATGCCACTTGCAAAACATTCTTCACACATCCTTGGAACTAGCTTTGTCCTCAGCTGTCAGCAATGACAAAAGCTTACTTCCTTACGAGCAGTGCCTCTAGCAGAGAGTTTTATTATTATTAATTATTTGTACTGCAGTAATGCATAGAGGTCCTAGCCCCATTGTGCAAGGCATTATACACCATATAACAAAGGCTCTCTCTGCTGTATCGGCGGGTAGCAATCGATTTATCCAGGATTGATATATCTCGTCTCGTTAAGACGCGATATATCGATCCCCGAACGTGCTCACCGTCGACTCCAGAACTCCACCAGAGTGAGTGGCGGTAGCGCAGTCGACGGGGGAGCCGTGGCCGTCGATCCCGCACCGTCTGGACCCCAGGTAATTCGATCCAAGATACTTCGATTTCAGCTACACTATTCGCGTAGCTGAAGTTGCGTATCTTGGATCAATCCCCCACCCCTAGTGTAGACCAGCCCTGACTTTTGTATTCTCATTTTGCATGAAATAGCAGCTGACTCAGCCACAGTAGAACAAGTTCAGCTCAGTGGCAAACAATTTCAGTCTGAGCCTGCTCTCACTGAAGTCACTGCAAAAACTACTATTAACTTCAGTGAAAATCAATATTGCTGTAGCCTGTGCTTCATTTCATATTATCCTTCAACATATAAATATACATTTTCTTTCAATTTCCCTGTAATAAATTCAGTTTAATTTCTTTCTGATCCTCACCCCTCCCCTTTTTTTCTCAAATGAATTTAACACGTAGTTGGAATAGCTGTAAAACAACTTCAAATATGCTGGAATTGACTTGATAGTTATCTGCCAGATGTTATTCCTAGCCCAGAAAAAAAGGTAAATATAAACATGTTAAATAGTCTCATCTGAATTATGTAAATTAGGCAATTTAGCAATAAAACCTGAAGGGACTTGTTAGCATGTTAAATAACCCTCTAACTTTCTTTACACTATTAAAATACTACCTTTTTACAAAAAGTTAAATATGTCAATGTCAACAATTTAACTGCAAATGGAAGCCTTTTATAAAGTTCATAAATGATAGATTTTTATATAATAAAGGTAATTTACAGAAATAAAAGAGTAGATCCAAAATGGTTACAAATACTTAGATGTTTGTTAGTCTGATTAATTTCTGAGTTGATATTTGGATTTGTTCTGTTTTTCCATATTGTAAGTATATTGTTAGTGCTTGTGAAAGGCAATGGGTTGACAGTCCCGCAACGAAGAGTTCTCCATTTATCCACAAAACAGTTAGGGCAGGATCCATGAAGGGACTTAAGCATTGCAATGCTGAGTATCGTGGTGTCTAACATTTAGGTGCTGAGAAAATAACAGGAACACCACAATCCACAAAGCTGAGTTAGGCACCTAAACTCCTTATACGATGCATGGGGAGAGATAAGTGCCTTAGAATGTGGTCCTCAAAAGCCAATTGCCTAAGCTAGCTCATGGGAGATGCTGACTAGAGGGGTGTGTGCTAAACCCGTTCCCTTCCTCAGAGATAGGTGCCTACGCAGGGGTTCAGGGATGCTACGAAATTAGGTCGATATTATAGAAGTCGATTTTTAGAAATCAATTTTATACAGGCAATTGCGTATGTCCACGCTAAGTGCATTAAGTCGGCAGAGTGTCCTCACTACAATGGCTAGCATCAACTTATGGACCAGTGCACTGTGGGTAGCTATCCCATAGTTCCCGTAGTCTCTGCTGCCCATTGGAATTCTGGGTTAAGCTCCCAATGCCTGATGGGGCAAAAACATTGTCACGGGTGGTTTTGGGTACATGTCATCAGTCACCCCTCCCTCCATGAAAGCAACATCAGACAATCGTTTCGCGCCTTCTTCCCGTGCAGACACCATACCACGGCAAGCATTGAGCCCGCTCAGCTCAGCTCACCGCCACCGCTGGTATTGTGTCCTGGGTGCTGCTGTCAGGACTGCTAACCGTCGTCATCCACTGCTTCCACTGCAACTCGGCTCTCCTGCTCTTGTAAATGTGTTCAGTCTCAATAGCAAATTTTTCTAGAAATCTGTGTGGTGCTAATGGTCGTCATCCACTGCTTCCGCTGCAACTCGGCTCTCCTGCAGATGCCATACCACGGCAAGCCTGGAGCCCGCTCAGCTCACCATCACCGCTGCTGTTGTGAGCATTGTAAACACCTCGTTCATTATCCTTGAGTACATGCAGAACTGGGCTAAGAGACGCCAGCACGAGGAGGATTTTGATGAGGACATGGACACAGACGTTCCTGAAAGCACAGGCTGTGGCAATTGGGACATCATGGCAGCACTGGGGCTGGTTGATACAGTGGAATGCCAATTCTGGGCCAGGCAAACAAGCACAGACTGGTGGGACCGCATAGTGTTGCAAGTATGGGATGATTCACAGTGGCTGCGAAACTTTCGCATGCGTAAGGCCACTTTCCTGGAACTCTGTGAGTTGCTTTCCCCCACCCTGAAGCGCAGGAATACCAAGATGAGAGCTGCCCTGACAGTTGAGAAGTGAGTGCTGATAGCCCTGTGGAAGCTCGCAATGCCAAACAGCTACCGGTCAGTTGGGAATCAATTTGGAGTGGGCAAGTCTATTGTGAAAGCTGCTGTGATCCAAGTAGCCAATGCAATCGTTGATGTTCTGTTATCAAAGGTAGTGACTCTGGGAAATGTGCAGGTCATAGTGCATGGCTTTGCTGCAATGGGGTTCCCTAACTGTGGTGGGGCAATAGACGGAACACCTATCCCCATCTTGGCACCGGACCACCTTGCCAACCAGTACACAAATCGCAAGGGGTACTTCTCAATAGTTCTGCAAGCACTAGTGGATCACAAGGGACATTTCACCAACATCAACGTGGGACGGGCGGGAATGGTGCATGATGCTCACATCTTTAGGAACTCTGGGCTGTTTAAGCAGCTGCAAGAAGGGACTTACTTCCCAGACCAGAAAATTACCATTGGGAATGTTGAAATTCCAATTGTTATCCTTGGGGACCTCACCTACCCCTTGCTCCCATGGCTTATGAAGCCTTACACAGGCAGCCTGGACAGTAGTAAGGAGCAGTTCAACTATAGGCTGAGCAAGTGCAGAATGGTGGTAAATGTGCCTTTGGATGTTTAAAAGCTCGCTGGCACTGTTTGCTGACTAGGTCAGACCTCAGCACAACCAACATTCCCATTGTTATTGCTGCTTGCTGTGTGCTCCATAATATCTGTGAGAGTAAGGGGGAGACGTTTATGGCGGGGTGGGAGGTTGAGGCAAATTGCCTGGCGTCCGATTATGAGAAGCCAGACACCAGAGCGATTAGAGGAGTACAGCAAGGCATGCTGCGCATCAGAGAAGCTTTGAAAACCAGTTTCATGACTGCCAGGCTTCGGTGTGACAGTTGTGTGTGTTTCTCCTTGATGCAAACCCGCCCCCTTTGTTGATTTTAATTTCCTGTAAGCCAACCACCCTCCCCCTTCGAAATAAAGTAGCTATTGTTTTGAAATCATGCATTCTTTCTTTAATAATTACAAAAAAAATTAGATCACGGACAAGGTAGCCCAGGTGGGTTGGGGGACGAGGGTAGGACAAGGCCAAATTGTTTATTGTAGACACACTACAAATCAAACTGCTTGAATGACAGCCTTCTGTTGCTTGGACCATCCTCTGGAGTGTAGTGGCTGGGTGCCCAGAGCCTTCCCCCCCTCCGCCACGTTCTTGGGCATCTGGGTGGGGAGTCTATGGAACATGGGGAGGAGGGTTGACGGTTATACAGTGGATGCAGTGGGGATCTGTGCTCTTGCTGGCTTTCTTGCAGCTCCAACACACACTTCATCATGTCCGTTTGCTCCCCCAATAGATGCTTCAACATGTCCGTTTGCTCCCCCATTAGCCTTAGCATCGCATCCTGCCTCCGCTCTTCATGCTCACTCAATTTTTTCCTGACCTCTGCCACTGAATGCCTCCATGCATTGAGCTGTGCCCTATCAGTGTGGGAGGACTGCATCAGCTTGGAAAGCATGTCATCGCGAGTGTGTTTTTTTCATCTTCTAATCTGCGATAACTGCAGAGACAGAGATGATAGGGGGAGCGTAGAAACATTTGCACCTGGGGGGAGATAAAAAGGGAGAGTAAAACTGGGTTGGCTTCTTACGCCTTCATAACATGTGGGAATGTTTTCAAACTGCAGCGCCCCTCTTGCTCAGAACAAGCAATGGGTTGGGTTTCACATTTAAAAGGAGGGGCTGCAGTATTCGGGTAGATCTGCAACAAACACCTATCCCCACCCCACTGCCTGGCTATTCTCTGGGATGATCCCTTTTAGCCAAGAGCAAACAGCCCAGCATGAACGGGGTCCTTTTACTGTTCCCTTACAAAAATTCCCCTATTTCAACCAGGTGACCATGAACACTATTGCTTTTAAACCCTGTATTGTAGTTACAAATGTGCACTCACCAGAAGTGCTTTCTCCGGCTTCAGGGTCAGGGATTCTGACTTGGGAGGGTATTGGCTCCAGGGTGATGAAAAGTTCCTGGCTGCTGGGGAGAACGGATTCACTGCTTGCCTGCTGCACATTCTCCTCCTCCTCCTCTTCCTCATCCACAAAATCCTCCTCCGTTTTCCGTGAGACTCCCCCTTTGCAGGTGTCCACGGACAGTGGTGGGATAGTGGTAGGGTCCCCACCTAGAATGCCATGCAGCTGTTCATAGAAGCAGCATGTTTGGGGCTCTGACCCGGAGCAACTATTTGCTTCCTTTGTCTTTTGGTAGGCTTGCCTGAGCTCCTTAACTTTCATGCGGCACTGCTGTGTGTCCCTGGTGTAGCCTTTGTCCAACATGCCCTGTGAGATTTTGGCAAATATATTTGCATATCTTCTTTTGGATCAGAGTTCTGCCTGCACAGATTCTTCTCCCCATACAGCAATCAGATCCAGTGTCTCCCTTTCGGTCCAGGCTGGAGCTCGTTTGCGATTCTGGGACTGCATGGTCACCTGTGCTGCTGAGTGCAGCTGAGCTCGCCACACTGACCAAACAGGAAATGAAATTCAAAAGTTCCCGGGGCTTTTCCTGTGTACCTGGCTAGTGCATCAGAGTTCAAAGTGCTGCCCAGAGCGGTCACAATGGAGCACTCTGGGATAGCTCCCGGAGGCCAATACCATTGATTTGCGTCTGCACTACCCCAAATTCGACCCAGCAAGGTTGATTTTAGCACTATTCCCCTCACCGGGGAGGAGTACAGAAGTCGATTTTAAGAGCCATTTAGGTCGATGTATGAGGTTGATTGTGTGGATGTGGTCATTTTTAAATTGACCTAACGTGGCTAAATTTTACCTAACCCCGTAGTGTAGACCAGGGCTAAGAAGGGGAACCCACTGCCTGGAGTCAGGTCACCAGAGGAGGCGGTGGTGCCACCACATACCATATAACTTTTAGCCAGTGGTTAGTGCACTCACTTGGCATATGGGAGATCCAGGGTCAGGGGGAGAGAAGGGATTTGACCGGGGGAGGGGGGGTCTTCCACTGTTCAACTGCTCTAACCACTGAGCTATGGGATACTCTGATATGCAGCTCTCTCAGTCTCTCCTATGGAAGCTGTTCCAGTGTGTATAAATAATGAAAGGGTGATGGGAACAAGGGGACTAGACCTAGGGTCTCCCACTGACCTACAGAGTCACTCTCTCTCACCCAGTCAGTGAACAGTCATTGGGCCAGAGGGAGTGGGGGTCAAGGGGAAGAGAGGACTCTGTAATTCAGTGGTTAGGACACCCACCCACGTACGGCTCTTCGGCGGCAATTCGGCAGCAGGTCCCTCAGTCCCTCTCAGAGGGAAGGACCTGCCACCGAACTGCCGCCGAAGAATGAAGCAGCGGCGGTAGAGCTGCCACCGAAGTGCCACCGATTGCGACTTTTTTTTTTTTTTTTGGCCACTTGGGGCTGCAAAAACGCTGGAGCCGGTCCTGCAGGGCAGGGAGTTAATATTGTCACTTACTATTTTTCTATGGTGTAAATATATGTGGAATACAGAGAAGCATTTCTGGGTACCACATTACCATAAAGACACTGAGAAATTAGAATGAGTGCAGAGAAGAACACCAATTATTACTAGGAGGCGGGAGGGACTAATTTATGAGAAAAGGTTTAAAATGCTAAAATATGAATGTATGGCTTTGGATTGTGCAATGGAGTATATGGTAACAGTCAACTCATATTTGAGGAGCATCAGCACTAAGTCAGGCAAGGAATTATTTTGTGTGGTGCACAGAGATATAATGGAATGAAATGAAGAGAGGGAAAATTAGCAGGGATATCAGGCTTAACTTCCCTGAGAGTATTACTGATCTGGGAAAGCGAAGTCCCATTGCTTGGGACATTCATATCTAGCTGAATAAAACCCTATAAAATGTAACGTAGGGAATAATATCACACTGGCAAGGAGATGGACTGTATAAACTGAAAAGTCTCCTCTAGTTCTAACTTCTATGATTCTTAGGTAGTATGGACCTGATCCAAAGTCTATTGAAGTCAGTGGAACAACTCCAATGGACTTCAATAGGCTTTGGATCAGGCCATGTATTATTTTTGTTTTGTTGTTGGGCTGTAAATGCTTTTATATAGGCAGATTCTAACAGGGAATTGTTTAAGGGACTACCAGAGCCAAATCCTCCAAGATATTAAGCCTCTCTTGGATGGTACTTCTCTCAGCTCCTCTTAACGTCAAGGAGAGCACACAATGTGCCTCCCAGGATCAGGCCCCTAGTTCTTTGAATTGTTGTGTTTTCTCGTTTCTCTGACAAAGTTGCAGTGAAAAGGGTCACGCAGTGGGGATGAATAATGAAAGAGTTCCTCTTGTTAAAGCAGAGTCAGAAAAAACTACGGGAACTCTGAAAAACAGAGCTGCTTGTCACTATGCTCTGATGCTTGACATATTTCCACTTTTACTATCACCAGGCTCTCCACTGGAATATTTTCACTGCATTTTTTATGATGCTATCCTGTGTTAATCTTCGATATGATTGATATGGAGGACATTTTAGAGAGGTTTTTCTAGTACTGTATCTACCTTTTCTTTGATGTTAATCCCATGCAGATGATGTATATGAATTGTTTAATGAGATAAATCAGGGGGTTAAATTAAAGATACACCAGTGAATAAATTCCTATCAGCACAAAGAAAGTTTTTAGCCAGTACCGATGAGAAAGTAAAACTGGATGAGGTTAGATTAATGTGTATGAATTACGGATGGGTTGCAGGGAATTACAAGGAAATTACTCCACAGAGGTTTCGGTGACAGTATAAACCATAGGACTAAAGCTGGACACTGAGATTAATTAATTTCCTGTATCGCTATAGCCCTATTTCTAGTTGATATAATCCCCCACAATAAATCTGGATAAAAAGGCTAGTTTAGGCGCACTTCCTTGCAATGTAAATACTAATAATCATGGAAGCCACCAGCTAAAACACTCCTTAATATCCAGACTAACCAACCTCAAATGGCAGGCCTTTCCACTCAAACATGCTCACAGTTGCCTTACCCCCAAAACAAACATCCCTTCTCTTCCCACCTACAACTACCCACAATGCACATGTTCAGCTGCTCAAAGTCACACTTAAACACACCACCATTCTACTATAAGCAAAGTTAAGAAGATACCTTACTGAAAGACATGTGCTTCCTTTAGAATTGCATTTGTTATTATTACCTACAATACTCTGAGCCTGGAGATGAGATTGAGATTTTCAGGAAATGAATGTGTTTATTATGGGCAGTTGTATATTGGAAGTGGAAAAGGATTTGTTGTGGCAGTGTGGAGTCTGGGACTGTGTTTGGGTATTAGGTGGTTAAGCATGTGACTGGCAGATGGTCCAGATGTCTTAACTAGTGTGACCTCCATAGCAGAGCTACAAACTGTGTTTCAGACAACTTTTCGACAAGTCTTCCCCTAACCCTATTGCCTCCCACCATATTCTAGCCCATAAAGGCAACAAAAGGCTTAGAGATTTTCTCATTTTTCTCCCACTGGGTAGCAACGGAAGTGTCTAATGAATTATAACAGTGCCATGCCTCAGTTTCTTCCAGGCTTTTCAAAATATTTCACACACAAAAGGCTTTCAGAAGTCCAGTCACCACAGCCTTCCTTAGTTGAAGTTCAAAAAACAAACATAAAACGTCTTCCACCCCAGCTTTATGCTCCCCTTCTCCCAAGGTACTGGAGTTGGAGAAGTCACAAGTCTGGTGTTCCCCTCTAAAGAAAAACAAAAATCTCCAGCCAGACTTTCTACCCAGCTACCAGGCCTCTGTTTTTCTCACCCCGGAGGCTTGGTTTAGTTACATGACCATCTACCACATGAGGTAATTCATTCTCTTCACCTGGGGAGGCAAATCAGCTGAGTCACAAGTGGGCTTTAGAATGGAATAGTTCTTTTATAGTGTTTGAATTTTCAGTACTGACCTTATGTCTGAATTATGAGGAGGATGACTGAATGTGTGAAACCTGAGGTGTCTCAGGGGTATAAATGGTATATTTTAAAAGGACTATGAAGAAACACCAAGAGCTAAATTTCAGAAATAAAGGATTTTAAAATATTTCAAATGGGCAGAAAGTTCTTTTCCATAATAGGAAATTTATAGAAAATTGCAGTTATGATATTGTTTGAATTAATGTTAAATCTGGAGATTAAATTCAAGAGCAGTGAATGAAAATTAGGGGATTTAAAACCAAGCAAATCTCAGTGCACCCTCAACTATGCAGTCAAAACAAATGCCTCTGCAGTATGTTTTTTCACACCCCCGATGGACAAAAGTTTTACTGACAAAAGTGCTAGTGTAGAGAAAGCCTTATCTGAAGAAAGGGTGTCACACACCAACTTGCACCAAAATAAGTAAATCATCTCCAATTCACACTCTTATTTCATAGACTAACAGACGTATTGGAGCATAAGCGTCCGATGAAGTGGGTATTCACCCATGAAAGCTTATGCTCCCATACGTCTGTTAGTCTATAAGGTGCCACAGGACTCCTTGTTGCTTTTTACAGATCCAGACTAACATGGCTACCCCACTGATACTCTTATTTCAGGGCATGTTTGTGATAGACCAGCCTTTAGCTTAATCTGGTTGATTAGGCTATACTGAAACAAGCCACTCTTAAACCAAAATAACAGTGTCTACATATAAACTTGCACTGCTTTAACTAAATCAGTTTCAAAATACCCCTTTAGTTAAACCAGTGCAAATCTATGTGTAGATGAGACCTATATGGAGTCTCTACACCTTCTTTACTACATAGCTGCTTTGTTTTGTTTTTAGTAAGGCTGCAACTTGATAAGGGGCCTGATCCAGTGAGGTCCCAAGTGCCCTTAGCTCCCACTGACTTCAACATTTTTATTCTAGAATTTACACATTCTTTTTAGCAGTTGGGTGAAGCATCACAATGTTTTTGTAAAAAAACCTCACTAAATAGGGCTGATATTTGATCATTCCTTTCTATCGTTGTCTAAGGCCTAGTCTTCACTTACCGGCTGGTCCGGCGGCACGCCATCGATGTTCTGGGATCGATTTATCGCGTCTGGTTAAGACGCGATAAATCGATCCCGGATTGATCCCGGAAGTGCTCACAGTCGGCGCCGGTACTCCAGCTCGCCGAGAGGAGTACGCGGCATCGACGGGGGGAGACTTCCTGCCGCGTCTGGACCGCGGTAAGTTCGGACTAAGGTACTTCGAATTCAGCTACGTTATTAACGTAGCTGAATTTGCGTACCTTAGTCCGATTTGGGGACTTAGTGGGGACCAGGCCTAAGTGCAGGTGGATTTTGAATTTTAGAAGGGAGGATGAGTTATGTATCATAACACAAAAATGGTCTGCCTCAGAAACAAGGGTGTGGTAGCAGACTGCTTAATGTGGATTTTTCCCCCCTACACTGTATTTCATTTCAAGCTACACAAGCCCTAGAATAATAAAATAAATTATAATAGAATGGTTGGGTAGCATAGGGACCAGAACATAAAATAACTAGTGCAGCAAAATAGGGTATGAAATTCCAAAACACATTTACCTTCCCTCTTGGGAAGGGACTCAAAGTGCCCCTGTGATGTTGTAACATTATCACCACAGAAGGTTTTTAAGATTTGAATGCTGTTTTCTTGTTTCTCTACACTTAATAAATAAATAATGATAATAATAAAAGCAGAAAAAGCTGCTTGCAACCTATTCTCAAGATTAGTTTTCCATTTCCTAATTATTTCTTTCATCTCTGTAGCATTCAACTTGGCCCTCTTGAGCTGCAAAATACATCCATTAAACATGCAAAATATTGTGAGCAAAAAATCCGATCCACCTTATCATCATTTGCATTGTGTCCCCAGTTCAGCAATGTACTTAACTGCTTAAAGTTTAAGCATGTATTTGAGTAGGCACGTTCATTTCAAAGGATGCTTAAAGTCAGGCACAATGCTAGTACAATCTGGGTCTCTGTGAACTTTTCCATAATAAAACCCGAGATTCATTTAGAATGTTTTATTCACTCTGAAAGTGAAAATAAGTACAACTTCTCTATTTGTGGACATTTAAAGACTCTATAACAGGGAACAAAAAGTAATAAAGGCATCCTTTCCAAATGTACAGAGAGAGCATTCTTCAATTGATTCTGTCACTCTGCTGATGGGGAGAATTGCTTGAATGTTTTATAAGGAAAGATTCTGTATCAAAGCTGATTTTACCAATCACTCTTTGAACAAAATAGTGCGTAGCTGGTTCTGGACAATTAAGAAGAAAAAAGCCTTCCATTCACTTCCTGCTTTTAGTGCTTCTCCCCTAATTTGTGTTTGCTTTTTCTGCATTGTCTGCTACGTCAGCAACATCTACATTGTGTTCTCCTAATTCTTCCTTACATCAGAACTCAAATAGCAAAATGTTTCAGATACATCTTCACCATGACTGTTTGGTAAAGTGGAGCATATACTTCACCATCACTCACAATATAGCACCTTAATGAACTGCTGTGTCAGTACTTAGGAGGAAGCTTTTAAAGACATTCTATTTAGTGCTACTTCTGCTTACGAGTCATACTTGCAGCACTGCTGCTCCCTCGATCTTTAACACCAAAGACATTTCCTTGAAAAGATAATTTTTTTGTGTTCAAGAGTTCATCAACTCTATAGGGCTGTTTCACAAACCATTGGGGAACTGGAATGGAAAGGAGCATGGGAATATGGATCATAAGAAAGCTTTTTTCCCCCTAACCCATTGTTTGTGTTTCTGCATCCAATCCATTTCCAGTCATATACTCTTAACTTTGATTATTGATCCCTCACCCACTTACGCAAATATAGTTTAAACTGTGGTTCTCTCCCCAAATATATAGTTCAGATTTTGTTAGTCTCTTCATTGTAAAACCCTTTAGTTTTGAGGTTGTATTTGAAATCCCAACCCTCTGTCCGCACTACTTGGTTGAGCAGCAGGCGGTAGTGTTTGGGGAAGAGGAGAGGGAAAGAGTGGGTCAAAAGTATTTCCTTATCTCCATGTTAGGAATCCTAGCCGAAGCTCAGACCAACATGCACTGTCTGGATGCTGCTCACGTAGCCTGACAGGTAAAAGCAATAGTATCCCAAACTCTGCCCTAGGACGGAGTATCTCAGAATTACAAATACAACCTCAATATTAACTGCTTTTTTTAATAGGGTGTTTTATATGCATAATTGGATTTTACCAGAAAGAGTGTAATCTGAAGAGATTTGATCAAAAGATGATGAAAACCATGCTGTAAAGTGTTTGCCTGTGCAGGGCAGGGGGAGAATGCTCAGAAACATTTCACAGGGGGGAATGAATCATTTTGGAATTAAATTATTTAAAAAATAAGAAAGAAGACATGAAGGACCTGATCCTGTGAGGTGCTGATTGCCTCCTGCTAAGTACCTTAGCTCCCATTGGAGTCAATTATAGATCGGGGGATGTGCAGAGTTTGAGTGGGAGACAGAGCACCTATATGATGAGAATCAAAAAGGAGAAAACTGCAGTTTCTGACAATGAGCCAGCCCCTGGAAAAGTTAATCCACCTCGTTCCTCAAAGGCTACTTCCATATCATAATTCCTGTCCTTCTATTATCTGTAGACCCCACAATGGCACCCCAGCAGGCTTTCAGCCTGGCTTCCCCAGTTGATGGTAGGAGCACAAACTTCAGGACTGCATTACTGGTGGTCACTGCTGCTGGGCTGTCAACAAACAGAAAACAGACACACTTAGAAGCTCTGGAAATATTAACAGTGCTACAGACCAGCAGGGAGTAGAAAACGAACTCACCTAAACATCAAGGAAAACGTTTTGCCTATTTAGGGCCCAGTTCTACAAAGGGCATATCGGGGTGGGGAACTAATCCAAGCCTGTAGGGATAACAGCTTTACTCTCTCCAGAAAATCATACATATTTCTCACTTCAGGCCATAGTTTACATGAGACCTCATACTTAAGGTTGCCCTTTGTCCTGAAATTGGCAGGATAAAGACAATATTCATGGGTCTGTCCTGCAAACAGGACAGATTCGGTTAGGATTAAAGATTTTTGGAATCCAGACTGTATGATCCAAAGGGAGCCAGGAGGGAACTGTAAGTCAGAGACAAAGTAGCAGGTGGAAGCACAGTTAACAGCTGTCTGCTGATGGCTGACTATATAATTGCTGACATTTGAAAAAAAAAATCTATAGACAATTTCCCAAATAAATCAGGAGGCCTGAGCCCTGCTGCCCCCACCAGAGGCATGTCTGTCTTCTTGGAGTTTTAGGATGCTTTTAAAATATATATCTATACTATCTCAGATGAGATCTCAAAACAGTTATTTTTAGGCTTTCCTTAAATCTTTAAGCAAGCCAAACATCCATTAAATTCTTCATTATTTCCACCAGTCTATGATGCTTCCACACTGTGATTCCATGCTATGGCAGCATACTCCTCTGTGACTAAAGCAATAACTAAATATCACTCAAAATGAATGCTGAGGAAATTCACAAGGTTCAAGTCTGGAGAATGTAGATTCTTATCCAGACCTATGGAGGCTCCCAGCACACCCTATGACAATCCCACACAAGCCATCTCTCCTCTGAGCACGCCTTTGACTTACCTCTCACCTGTTATCTTCTCAGAGGAGAAACCTAGTGGCTATCTGGGTAACTGGGGCCTCTTGAAAGGCTTGCTCCCTCTTATTGCATCTGCATGCCCCCCTTCACTCTCTTTCCCTGTTCTGTCCTTCCTCCTTCCAGAGGCTGTCAGAGAACTTTCATTAGCTTCTACCTTTGGAGCATCCATCATCCATTGAAGCCCTCCTCTCATCTCCACCACCATTGGGTTCCCCCACTCTTCTCTCCCTTTTCCTTTCTACCACCCAGCATGGGGATCCATGTTATTCCTTCATCCCCTTCCATGTTGTACCTTGGGACAGACTTACAAAGGTATTTTAGAACATGCCTGAAAGTCAATAGGAGTTCTGCTTCTAACTCTGCTTCTAACTTTTGTAAATGATGTGCCCAAATACTTTTGTAATATTTGACCCCTGCTGTCTCCTCAATATTGAGGTGCTCAATTGCTGACTGCCTGAGATGCTGGCAGGCTAGTAGTTCAGGACACTTTTGGAACATAAGGAAATGCTCAGAAGCACTTGGAGCAGCAGCCTCTGTTGGCTAAATAGAAGAACTGCACCAACATGTTTTTATACCCAGCTGCTCCACCCAGAAATAAGTATCTCGGACAGAGATCAAGGATTCAAGAGTAGACATATGACAAGAGTCCATCTAAGGAGGCTGGGAAGGAGGGTAGTGGGGCAGAGAAGGCTGAGATGGAAATCTGTCCATAGGTCTCCAAAATTTTCTGTGGAAAAGCCTGAAAGTTTGATGGATAAGGGTCTCATTTAAACTTAATATACTTATGTGTACAAGAGCATTTGAAAAGCCAGGACATAATTTTTGGGTTGGGGACATAAATTATGATTTTGTCTTGCTGTTCTTAACTGGCTGCTGCAGAAAAGTTTGAGGTCAGTGAGGAACAAGCAACAGGAAATACTCCCAATGAACAATATTCCTGGTTTCATGCAAATAACCTTTGAGCCGAGTAATCAAAAGTGAAGACATAGAACTAAAGTAGGACAAATCCACAGAATTATTTCCAAATGGAATGTCTTCAAGCTTTCAGTAAGTTTTCAACAGCTCTTTAACATAATGGTACAAATTAAAGAAGATGTACATTAATGTGCCTTTAATTTATTTCATCACTGCAAACAGTAAGGAGGCAAGTGATGGGACATTAGCTAGGAAGGGCTCTGAGTTACTACAGAGAATTCTTTCTCAGGTGTCTGGGTCTTGCCCTCATGCTCAGGGTCTAACTGATCACCATACTTGGAGTCAGGGAGGAATTTTCCCCTGGGTCAGATTGTCAGAAACCCTGTGGCAGGGGTCACCTTGCTCTGCAGCATGGGGCATGGTGTCACTTGCAGGTTTAAACTAGTATAAATGGTGGATTCTCTGTAACTTGAAGTCTTTAAATCATGATTTGAGGACTTCTGTAATAAACCTATAACCTCTGGCTGAGTTACTGGAGTGGATGGGTGAGTAATGTGGGTGTCCTGTAATGTGCAGGAGGTCAGACTCGATGATCATGATGGTCCCTTCTGCCCTTAAAGTTTATGGGGTAGTATGGTCTAGTGGTTAAAGCTGGGGACTGAGCATCAGGAGACCAGTTTTATTTATTTCTGGTTCTGCCAAAGACTTCCTGTTGACCTTGGGCAATTAACTCATTTAATCTTTCTCTGTGCTTCAATTTCCTTATCTGTAAAATGAAGATTAAAAACATCACTTATCCAGCTTTAAGGGCTTTGAGATCCTCAGGTGCCAAACATAGTCTAAGTGCAAACTATTATCTTTATTATAAATAGCAAAATCTCACAGGCATCTGTAAGAGCCTTAGATGTTTGTCAGAAAGGCACCAATACCAATATATTTCCAGTGAAGAACACCACACTGCCTTGGTACAGCCACAGGATCCTTCAGGCATTAGCTTAGTGAGGATAAAATTAATTATAGTATTTTGAAATCATAGTATGCAATGCTGAGCTTTACCTGATTCCCTTAAGCTCCATCACAAAGGAACGGCACATTTTTTCTCCATTGAGACATCTAAGGCATTAGTTCCCGGTTAACATAAAGTTGTTCTTATTTTTGCAGTTTAAATATAAAAATGTTCTCATTGCCATCAGTAGTAGCAGCAGCTATTTATTCTTCTCTAAATCAGCACAAGCAGAGCCTGACCCTACGCATAGGAAGCTCTCCCATCGGCGTGGTAGCATCTTCACTAAAGCGCGACAGCGGTGCCGCTGTGTCACTGTAGGGCTTGCCTTCACGTATAGCGCTAAGTAAGGCAAAACATCCACCGAGGCAGCAGGGCATCATTCATTTTACTACATGGGAGCAGGGAATCGTTCCATTGACTCCAAAGGGGGTTGGATCAGGCGCTGGTCTTGGTGCACCCATTTAAGCAGAAGTTCTGTGCCTCCACACTTTGCAGGCACCCTATATGCCCTTCCAGCTTCCTGCAGGGGGAAAATATATAATCAGTATATTGTCCTGATGGAGATCTTAAAATGTTAGAGACTGGAGCTTCTAGCAATGGTAAAGGAGTGGATTAGGACTCAGAAGCTGATAGCTATCCATATATTCTTCCCCTGAAGAGAGATAGAAAGAAAAGTAAGAAGCCCCCACAGCCAGCCAGCAGGCACAGATCCTCTGCTTAAATGGGTCTAACCAGGCCTTGATCCAATACCCTTTGGAGTCAATGGAATGACTCCCTACTCCCATGCAGTAAACAGAATGGGGCCCTTCTGCCTCAATGAATACTTAGCCTGATTTAGAAGCATCAAGTCAGGCTCAGCGTATTCTACAGATTTAAAGAAGAATAAATAGTTGCTGCTACTTCATATGGCAACAGAACATTTTACATGTAATGAAACTGCAAAAACAAGAATAGAGCACTCATTTCTCACCCCCCAATCAGTGGGGCTTCAGAGCAAAATGTCCCATTGGAGGGGGCAAACCTACCTCTCATAGAACAGTCTGGAAGACACTTGTCAGGGGATCAGCTTCACCAGTGATGGTGTTGGCCAGGGATCGGCAACCTTTGGCACATGGCCCACCAGGGTAAGCACCCTGGCGGGCCTGGCCGGTTTGTTTACCGGCCGCGTCCGCAGGTTCGGCCGATCGTGGTTCCCACTGGCCGCGGTTCACCGTTCCAGGCCCATGGGGGCTGTAGAAGCGGCAGCCAGCACATCCCTCGGCCTGCGCTGCTTCGCGCAGCCCCCATTGGCCTGGAGCAGCAAACCGCGGCCAGTGGGAGCCGCAATCGGCTGAACCTGCGGACGTGGCAGGTAAACAAACCGGCCCGGCCCGCCAGGGTGCTTACCCTGGCGAGCCGCGTGCCAAAGGTTGCTGATCTCTGGTGTAGACAACATAGCATTCTCACCCTTCTACTAACTAGAGCCATCTGGAAAATGGTTTTCCCAGCCTGTTCTCTTTTTTGAGATTTCAAAGATTATTCCTGGCTCAATATGGGATAAGAAAGGTCATAAAATCTCAAAAAAATTCACGAACCAAAAAAAAAAAATGATTTGGAACAATCAAAATGTTCTGTTTTGATTTTGACCATTTTTAATTTTTTAAACTTAAATTTCAAAACAAAATATTTCAATTTAGAAAAATTGAAAACTTAAGACAATTTCAAAACTTTATTTTTTCAAATTTTTTAGTTGAAAAATTAATCAAAACAAAACTCTTTCCCATAAAAAGTTTTAGTTTTGACGAACTGGCATTTTCCTATGAAAAAAATTTCATCAAAAAATTTCTGACCAGCCCTACTACTAATACAATATACACTGGATATTGTCCAACTCTAATGTCTCTCTGTTGTATCCTTGTTAACATAGGCCCTTACTTAGGCAAAGCACTTAAACATGTGTTCAATCTTGTGGGACTTAGGTACATGCTTAAATTTAAGCACCAACTTAGATGCTTTGCTGAATTGGGGCCTTAAATAATAACTAACAGACTCAAACTGAGATTCCTCCTGTGTTTCATAGTTCCTAACCTGGCTTCCTGAAAGATCTCTGACCCCTTTCCTTAGAATGACCCAACCATTTTATGCTCCTGAGTTGGAGTTAATATATCCCACCAGGCCTAGCTGCCAAGGTCACATAACAGAAAGCAGGTGCATCTCCAAACAAGGTTTCTAGCATCCCCACATGCTGTCACAGCCTTTACTTCAGTAAAAGTATTTCCCGGCAGGTAAGTATGCAGAAGCTATTCCTGAAAACAAATTCTTTGATTATAAGTAAATAGCGGAATTAAGTTTATGTGAGCTAAACAATATGTAATGCTGTAAATAAGGAAAGGCCTTGAAATCCAATGCTTTGAGGAAATGTTTTCTAGTCTGAAAAAAAGTTTCCAAAAATAAATTAGTATTAATTCTTCATTCATTTAATTTAATCTGGGGCTGGGGGGAAATGTGGTGGTTTAGCTAAATATATGTATATGGCAGCATTTTACACTTACAGGACAACCCTTACTTACAAAACACCATACAACTGTATACAGTTATGTATCCCTTTACTGGGAATCATGAGGGTTCTAGCATTTGTATTTGCATTGTTGTTAATATAATTTAGATTGATGCTTCTGTTCTTCACAGAATTTAAACACATTTCAGGTACAAGATGAAGCTGCTGATAACTTCTTCCTTTCCTGTCACTCTGACCATACCTCCCTCCTTGGCTGAATATCTTCTTAGCTTTCTTTTTTCTATTGCATCAAGTCCTTCTTTTCAAGGCCTTCACAGCCATTTCCATTGTTATTATTGTACCTTACTGCACTCCAACCCATTTGGCCACTCTGCCAATGATGTCAACCTTGAATAACCATTTGTCTACTTTGCACACAATCATCTTCACACTTCCTTATTTGAATTCCTGCACAGCCAAATGTACACCTCACGGTCTGATCCAGTGAGGTTCTGAGTGCACTCAGTTCTGAGACTTGAGGTTGCTCAGCACGTCCTGACTGGGTCCTTTAAATCACTGTATGCAGAGAAGAACAATCCAGTAAAAACTAAGGGCAGTCAGGGCCGGCTCCAGGCACCAGCCTGGCAAGCAGGTGCTTGGGACAGCCGCTCCGGAGAAGGGCGGCACATCCAGCTATTCGGTGGCAATTCGGCGGACGGTCCCTCACTCCCGCTCGGAGGAAGGACCTCCCGCCGAATTGCCGCCGCAGATCGCGATCGCAATTTTTTTTGGCTGCTTGGGGCGGCCAAAACCCTGGAGCCGACCCTGAAGGCAGTAAACGAAAATAAAGACCAGCCCCAGGAAACATTACACCTGTGCAGCTTGCTGAAATAAATGTGGTGCCCGGATGTCTCTCCAGAGTGTTTGTGCTGTTTCAGTATCATCAGGATTTGTTACTGAAATGTTAGTGATAAAGATAAACAATGGGATCATATGATCTAATGTGATGAAATTCTCAGATTCAACTAATCATGTCACCTTCTTTTAAGTTTATATACTCTAGAATGTCATGTTCTCCAGCTGAACCATTCCAGGGCAAACAAAAAAACCATCATTTGAAATGGTACTGGAAACAAAGACATAGAATTATATTGCACCTTTTATTTAAATGTTCCCTCCTCACAGCCCTTTGTCACCCCTCAAACAACATGAATAGCTTCTTGTCACAGGTGGATGTAGCTGTTTTATTGAAAGATGATGTTATCCTTCTTTCTGCAAATTTAAATATAGAAGAGTCTATCTACTGCAGGGACAAGCTGCCATTGTGTTCTCTCCCTAATGGTGACTTTACAGTTACTCTTTCTTTCCTTGCCATTTTCCGTATCTGAAAGAAAAGCAATATTGACTGAAACATACAAGTTTTGCTTTGTTTGTAGGAGAAAACTTATCAATGTGGCTTTTTATAAGAAAGATAATTAGCATTTCCAGTAAATTTATAACCCTTAGATTATCTGTTTTTCATTAATGAGATTAACTCAGTCAATAGACATAATGAGATTTTATTATTGTACGCAGTGTTGTAGCCATGTTGGTCCCAGGATATTACAGACAAGGTGGGTGAGGTAATACCTTTTATTGGACCAACTTCTGTTGGTGAGAGAGACAAGCTTTCCAGCTACACACAGTTGTGTGTATTTAGCTATGACACTCTAAGTACATTTCCCAGATCTGAAGAAGAGCTCTGTGTAAGTTTGAAAGTTGTCTCTCTCACCAACAGAAGTTGGTCCAACAAGATATTACCACACCCACTTGTCTCTCTAATAGCAAAATTCTATCAGTTGCACAAAAGATCATGCTACAAAACAGGAAAATAATTTGAAATTTAATCTTAATACTATATATCTTGTAGTTAAGTTTGAAAATCAGCCACAGAAAACAATGGTCTTGTATGTAAATATATTTGGAGTTGTGATTTTTTTCTCTCATTAGTAACTTACTGTACTCATCTTTGACTATTCCAAAGTCTAGTTTGTAAACTCTTCGAGACTTGGATTGTATTTTACCTCTATTTTATAAAACATCACATAGTAAATACCATTTAACTTTTGTAGAGCATTTTATGGGCTAAATTCTCTTCTGACTTATACCCTGTACAATGCCATTAATTTTAGCCAAATACACAATCCACTAGACCACAAATCAGTTTTCATTTGAAATTTGTACTTTATGTTTAGTGTTCTATTTTCCATTCCATTAACTATAGTATATTTATATTGTTTTTATTTCCTTTATTGTTTTTTCTCTCATTATAGTTTATGACTTTGTTTTCTTATAAAACCACTTAAAATGGGATCATAAAATAGTTTTTATAAGCCAGTGTTCCAGTACCGGGAATGCAGGAGAAAGAAATTAGGGTAACGCTGATGCTTAGGCTTCCTTTCCTGCCTTCAACAGTACCTGTCATTCCCTCTTTTTACACACAAAAAAGGGGGGGATTACATGGTCAGAGGTCCACTGGTTTTTCAGCAGTATTGTAAAACAATGTTCACCTTCTTCCAGGAACAGATCAGAATAGGCAGGGGCATCTCAACAATTTTGGTCTCAGTTTTCTTAGTCATGGGTCTCAATGTTGTGTGGAGTTAAAGTATTGCATCATTATATAGTGATGGGATGAAGCAAGGGCAAAAGAATAGGAACAAAGCAAGGCCTGGTCTACACTAAAGGTCAATGTTTCATTGACCTAACTCTGTAAGCATCTACACTAAAAAATAACTCCCACCGATGTAACTCACCCACTACACTGACTTAATAATGTCACCTCTGTGAGAGGCGTACTACTTAAATCAACGTACTTAGGTTGATGCAGTGTCAATGTAGACACTGCATTGCTTACATTGACAGTTGCTGCCTTTCAGAAACTGTCCCACAATGCCCCACACCAGCAGTTAAATCGGTGCAAGCACTCCTGGTGAGGACGCACACCACCAACACAAGGAGTGTAATGCTTACTGCAGTGGCTGTACATCGAAGTAACTTAGGTCAAGTTAATTTTGTAGTGTAGATTTGCTTCAAGAAATGTATCTGGGAAGATAATTGTATCCAGAGCAGAGCCAAGCAAGCAGAATTATGTGAATGTGTACAGTGTCTGGAGGTGGGCTTAGTTGGTCCCTGATGTAAAAATGAAGGCTCCAGGGAGAGGAGGGGTCCTTCCCTGGAAAATTTGAGAATATTAATATGATTTCCTTGTTCACAGCATTTTGGAAGGTATATCAAGACATCACAAGAGCAAGTGATATGCAAAGCCCATGTTCCACATGTCTGATTTTCCATCAGAAGGGAAAGGAAGCTGGCAGCTGGGAATGGGGTTTTCTCCTTCTCTTCTCCCACTAAAGAGGCAGAGCCTGTGGGTGGGACAGATCTTCCGTTGAAGAAGCAGTGATGGATGTGGAAGCCTTTATATGGGACACTTCTCTTTTCAATCCAACAAATGCTTTGGATACTCAGCATCCCTGAAAATCAGGACTCTTACTCTTACAGATGAAGGTGCTTAACTTTAGATCCCCAAGTTTAAACATTTCAGCCCTGATGGCTAGGGTTTGGATGGGCGAGTCCTGCTCTGGAGTTCATGGAAGAAAGTAAGCGAAACAGCTCAGTCAGAGATGGAGGCACAGAGGAAAGGTGGGTCAGTGGGGAGCATGAAGAGGAAGCTTAAAGTTTTTGATAGATAGTTTCAGTTATTTTCCTTGTACTGTTGTGATAATGAGCAGTGAAGTGAGGCTGTAGGGAGACTGTGGGCAGGAAGATCTGTAGAAAGAGCCAAAAGCAGGAAAGAGTTGACGGGGTTGTAGGTATTGAAATGTATCGGGAAGGGAAAATAGCTTATGCAAGATGGCAGAAATGAATGAGGAAAAAATGGAGTATATGCAGGGACTGCATGGATTTTTCTCTGTTAAAAATGCAAACATGCTAAGGTGTTTTTTTCAGCAGTGTGCTTGAAAAATATATAGATCCTCCCACATGTTGGATGTTGGTTGGGGCATAAATTGAGTTGTTACTACAATATAAATATATTCCTTATCCTACAGTGATCACGCTTAAAATCTTTCGAAATTGTCATAATGTATCTCACTATGACAGCACTCTCTGTGTTCCCTGCACTTTTTGGATGTGAAGATAACGTTAACTAGTTATCTAAAAGAGTTGAAAAGTGTTTTTAAGCATGACTACTGTGCTGTGGATTTCAGATTCATATTAGGCTGAGAAAGGCATGGTAGGCAAGCAGCATTTTTCAAGAGGAGGCCTGAAAAAAGGTGAAACATTCCCTGGTATACAAAAAGGGCAGTGGTGAACACTAGGAGAGGAAGCAGAGCTGCAGTATACAACAAAGAAAACAACAGACACTATTATATTGAAGAGATTTGTCACAGTGCTGTGCTGCATGCTGCAGTGACACGGGATCCTCAGTCACCTTCATATCTGTCTAATGTGTGAATTAGAATTTTTACCACAGGTAACTTCACATCTCAGAGCCCTTGTGTTTCATTTAAAACCCACTGGCTTGAAGCAAAATTGTAGAACAGCCTCAATTTCCCAAGGTCATTAAGCCCAGCTTGGAAGGGATGCATCTGCCGTTGGGAGGTATGAAATTGTGCCACTTGCCACACAGTAGGTTTCTTTATGGACTCCTCTCCCACTGACATTTGGCATAAACTCTGTGATCGAAACTATTCACCATGTCCTGCCCTCCCATCGCCTCTGCACAAAACGCTGAGGGAGGGAGAAAAGGATTAACGGGGGAGGAAAGCACACAGAAATGCTATAAAAACACCAAAGCTCTCTTATATTCTATACAGATAGAGAGATAGTCATGGCTTCTGGTACTGAAACCATTTAAAGTAGGATAAAAACCCACAGGAGTGTCTTTTTTAAAAAAGACTGGTTATTTTTAATGATTTGATTCTGCTGCTTAATGTGCTTATTGTGTCAAGCTGCTAATGAAACAATGCCACAGAGGCCTTTTTGTGCTTCTTCTGAGTTCAGTGATCTGTCCAAAAGTGACTCCATAGCCTTTTAAACAGGGCCTGGAAGTATGTTAATTTAAAGGAATGCTGCAATTTTGGGGCAACCAGAAAATAGCCACTTGAAGCTAATGCAGTCAGATGGGAGAAAGGTGAGTACAAAAAGTGAGTACAGTATCATACTACTAGGTATTTAGAGTACTTTCCATCTATGGGTCCCACAGAACTTGGCAAAAGGAAAGTGAGCCTGGTATCTCCACAGAAAGATTAAAGCCAAAACTTAAAATGGCTCCCTCAAGTTAGGCACCTAAATATGCTTTTCAGTGTGGTGTTCACTCAGTGCTCAAAGTGCTTGCAAGAGCTCTGCTTTATTCTACATCCATCCAAATGAGTGCACATAACAGAGCCAGCTCCAGGTACCAGCGCAGCAAGCTGGTGCTTGGGGGCAGCCCATGGAAGAAGGCGGCACGTCCAGGTCTTCGGCGGCGGGTGCCTCAGTCCCTCTCAGGGGAAGCGGCATGGTAGAGCAGCCACCGAAGTGCTGCCGATCGCGGCTTTCTTTGTTGTTGTTGTGTTTTTTTTCTCTTCGCCACTGGGGCAGCAAAAAAGCTGGAGCCGGCCCTGGCACATAAGATCTTCACAGCTCCCTGCCCCGATTCTCTACCTTAATGTCATAGACCCCCAATACCACATATTCCCTTCCATGCCAAAACTTACCACCACCACTTAAAATCCCAATATTAGCATAATACAATTACAAATACATATAACCAGCTTATTGACAACTTACTAATAATGTTCACCTAATCTTTGAGGTGCTGTTGCTTCAACCTGCAGGGTTCCCCTGGAACCTCAGCACTATTGCTGTCAGAGGTCAGTCCCCCTGACAAGTCCACTTATTCTGATTGTTCCATATTCTGGGGCTCTGTTGTTTCAACCTGCTGTGGTTGTTGCCTACCTGTGACACCCTCAGGAAAAACAGCAGATTTACTGCCCCTTATTATCCTACTGGGATTTGGAGAAGGTCACCTATTACTTTGTAGTATGTGTCTGGCTGGAGTGACAACATTATACAACCTCTTGGAACACCAGTGCTGTTTGTGAGAATTGTTCCCATCATAGAGATGCACAGTGTAATTCTCACGATATGGTGGCACATCCCAGGATCCCAAACTACATTGTCTTAGGGCAAGGGGAATTTTCCTAGAGGTGTGAATTGTGGGGCAGTTGGGCTCTTTCTGCTCTTTTGTTGTTACACTGATGAGAGATTCCCTATCACCTGGAAGATGTCCTCAAACTCTTCCTCAATCATTTTAATCCCCTGCCCCTTTAATGAGTTCAGCCTTTTGGTGAGACCAAGACTTTACATGCTTTAACCCAACATTGGGAGCTTTTTTCTCTGGTATTATTACAGACTGTATCTTTTCCAGTTTGTTATTTGCCCTTACATCTAGTTCTCATACTGATTTAGAGGGGTTAAACTCACTACTGTAGGTCCTGAGTTTTACCCGTTTACCTGCTAATACCTGTGGCTTTTCTTTTAATGCTAATAACACTGCTTCTGGCAACACGTTGACTTGTGCACCAGTATCTGACTTAAAAATAATAAATGTCCCATTTGCTTTCAGGTTAACAATCCAATTACTTTCTGCTGAAACACTGTTCATTATTCCTATGAAGATTCATCTCAGTTAGTGGTGCAGTCATCATCCCCTTTGTCTATGCTGTGCACACTCTTCAGGTGTGTGCAAATTCTTGCAAAGTGATATAAGCCATTTCACATCTTACATCTTTTCCCATATGCTGGGCATTGTCTTGGCTTGTGTTGGTTGCCACAGCATGTGCAGCTCCATGTGATGTTTCTGGTGGACTCTGACTTTGAGATCTGCATGTCTTTCTGCCTGAGGCCTCTTTTTCTTGTGGTATTTTGGATTCTCCATCAATTCTGGGTCTCCCAGTAGTCTCTCTCTGAATTTTTTGTTCCAGATTCCAATCTGAATCTGGTCTCTTATCAAGGTCTCAGTTAGCCCCACCAAAATTGCAAGATTGGCTCTTCAGCCTTAGATCATTCACAGACTCTGCTATGGTTTCCTCTTTATGTACACTGTTTAAAAACATCTGTCATATGTTTCAGTTTTACATGGAATGCACTATTCCTCAGATTTCTGTCAGACATTTTCATAGTTAGCCTCCTATGCTGAAATTAACTAAAAACTATTAAACACTGTTTAAACAAAGTGAAGTGCTGATTAAACTTCTCCAGTTGTTCTCCACATTTCCAGAGAGTTTCAGTTCTGGTAGGGCTTTTTTACTGCTCCATTCTTCCAAATCAGGTTAACTTAGTTCCTCCATACTCCTGATATCATGTGGTGTTCAGTGATCATTTGCTGTTTAAGCTGTTTGCAGAGCTCTGCTTTATATTGTCTGGTTCCAACTGACTGTGCATCACAACAAGAGCTTCACAAAGCCCTGCTCAAACTCTGCTGGGACGCCCAGTCCATAAAAGCACATCTCCATAGGTGCTGGAACTAGGGGTGCTGGGGGTGCTGTTGCACCCTCTGGCTTGAAGTGGTTTCCATTATATACAGGGTTCAAAGTTTGGTTCAATGGCTCTCAGCACCCCCACTATACAAATTGTTCCAGCGCCCCTGCACAGCTCCTCACTAACACATTAGGGTGTGATTTTCAAAGCACCTAACTGACTTAAGAGCACAAATTTTGATCCTAAGACACTTAGGTGGTTTTGAAAATCCCACCCTAAAATCGTATTTATGTGCCTAGATTTAGGCAGCCATTTTTGAAAATCTGGGTCCAGGTGACTTGTCCAGGGTCACACAGCAAGTCAATGGCAAAGATGGAAAGAATTCTAGGCTTTGGAATTCAGTCTAAGGCTGTGTTTAATAGATAATGTTGCCTTTGTTTTAAGGATTAGAAGGATATACAGAAAAATTAGGGTGGGAGCAACTTTTAAAAAGTTATACATAATATTTGGACATTTAATTTTAAAAGTAAAGTCTGGTTCTTTCTTTTGCTATTAACACCAGCAAACCTCAAGCACACTGTTTGTGACAGAATATATCCCCTGGGTTCACACCCTACACACTATTGTAGTAATTTTTGTACAAGGCATGCCTTGTAAGGTATCATTTGAAAACTCATAATTTGCTGATCAGTGTTTTCCTTTGTAACTCTTTGCAGTCTGTTTTGGACTTAACTATCTTGAGTAATTTTGTACCATCTGCAAACTTTGCCACCTCACTGTTTACCGCTTTCTGCAGATCATTTATTAATATGTTGAATAGCACTGGTCCTACTACAGACCCCTGGGCTATACCACTATTTACATCTCTCCATTCTGAAAATGGACCATTTATTCCTATCCTTTGTTTCCTATCTTTTAACTGGAGTGACCAGGAATGCTTTCAGGATCATCTAAAGATCCTCAAATTAAATTAATGACAAGCCTTTTGTTATCTTAATCACCCCACCTCTGTTTATAAACAAACTCCCTGCCCCAAGGACAGAAGTTGTTAGTAGCACAGAACTCATCACATTCCACACTCAATCTCTGGCTCCTGGGTGCTAAGCACCCACTATTTTTTTTCCTGGGTGCTTGACTCCCGGAGCACCCACGGAGTCAGCGCCTATGTTGAATCTAAAATAGTTTGTTAAGTTACGCATTAATAAAGTCTAATCTTTAATTTCTCTTAACCATTTCTGACTTTTATGCCTCATTACTTGTACTCATTTAAAATCTATCACTTTATAGTTAATAAACTTATTCTACGCTTTTATCTAATCCAGTGTGTTTAAATTGAAGTGTTCGAATAACTGAATAATAATCATAATTATCTGAATAATCTGAGATAATAAGCTGGCATATTGTTCCCTTACAGGAATAACAAACTTAAAATCTCTCTGCTGTCCGGGGGAGAACTGGGCAGCACAGGACATACATTTTGGGGGTGGGGGGTGGAATCTGGGACTGGGGGTATGTTGGGGTCACCCTGCAATATAACCAAGGCTGGTGAGAGCCAGCATGTAACCTGTGTGTGACTGGCAGGCTGCAGTTACACACAGACACTCAGGGTGTGACTTGCATGCTGGAAGCCTGTTTGTGAGCAGCCCAGGTGAGAGTATTGCAGCAAGGCATTGTAAGAGACCCAAGATTTCAGGAAGGGGTGACACAGCCCCCGTTCCCCCCCCCCACACACACACTGGTCTGGACTATATCCTAGCATGTCACATTGTTCTCTTATCAGTTTGAGTCTACTGATCCATTTTTGGTATGTTAATGCAGTATGGTACTGCGATGATTCTGCAGTCAACACACTTGCTTCAGTCAAAATGCTTTACAGGGCTGTTGTAAGTATCTGAGATAGATAGATTTTAAGAGTGCCTTTCAAGGTCTCAGCTGAACAGAGTTTAAAGAACAGTTTTGCTACTGAAATATCACATAAATCAAGAGCCAAAAAATAAATTCAGTAAACAAATAAAGGATTCCATTAAAGGGGGGAAGAGGGATTTGCATTGCCGTAGCTTTTATCTACTGCCCTACATATGCACAACGCCTAAAATGACACATTTTCTCTCTCTCTCCCTCCCCCCCACATTTTCTTTTGATTTCTACACTGCCTGGGGACTATTCAGAACTGTGGAAGAGGAGCTATAGCATCTCTGAGGCTCTTTATATTTCCTTTGTCTCTGAATTTGAAGACCAACTCTTCAGGGTTGGACCAGCAGCTAGAGGTCAGTTTTCTAATTATTTTTCTCTGTCAAAGATAAAGGAAGACACATACACACCTCATTTTAGCAGCAGTAACAAATCATTCTCCTACTCTCTTTGTGGTCACTGTTATTTTACCCTTCCTTAAATGAGACATTTTTAAAAGCTCATTTGTGCTAGCAGACACACATGCACACACAATGAATTAGTGCTATGACATCTCTTTAAATATTAGCTTCAGCTATTTCTTGCTGCACTGCCTCAGAATTTCCTTTTAATATATAATTATCTTGGAAAACATTAATAGTGTGCTATAACAGGAGGTAGCTATCTGATTTTTTTACCAGTTGAGTAAATGAAGGAGTCCATTAAAACAATGTTGGCTGTAAAAAGCCTGTAATAAAATTTATGCAAAGGTCATGAGGGAAATCATACAAAAAGATTTTCAATGTACGCTATCAATGTTTAATTTTTGTTTTAAAATAACACTGTGTCTGTCTCATTTTGCACTCCCTGCTACCACTTTCTACCTATACTATGTGTACTTTGCTATACACTTTTTATTTTAGACCTATTTAGTTATCAAAATATACGACACCCTACTTTACTGAGAACTGTTCATTTGGGAAATCTATGTAATCACGTCCCCTTCCAGGGAAGTTAAATGAGTGACAATCACTATTGCTTAATGGGTATGGAAATTTTGTTTAATTGGGACACCTTCAAGTGATCCAGTAGTGCTTAGGTTTTTGCACATATCTTCATCCTGTGGTTCTGTCCATGCTGGCAAAGCAATGGAAGAAAGACAGCGTGGGAGAGGGGCAGACAGAGGTGGGACCAGCTATGTACATGTGGAACCAGCTATGTGAGGGATACTGGAGAGGAGAGTTGGGGAAGCTAGAGGCAAGCTGAGGAAGGGGAGCTGGGGCAAGGAAGGAAGAGAGAAAATGGAAGGTTTGGAGATGGGGAAAATCTCAGAGATACAGCACAAAGCCCAGAAAACAGAGAAGGGGAATGTCAGGGTGATTGAGAGAGTCACAAGTGGGATCTTGGGGAAGAGAGGGGATGATGTCATGGGTGAAAATATCAGAGAGATCTTGAAGAACCAGGAGTATTTGCAGAGGCACAGCAAGCAACTTGGGACTTCGGGGTAAGTAAAAGCAAGGGGGTATCTAGGGGTGAAAGAAAGAATGGCCTGATTTCTGGGAAGGATGTCTCAAAAAGAGTAAGAGAATGGGTTTGAGGGAGGAGACCACAATTGCTGAGGCAAATGAAAAGTAGACAGCGACAGCTGGGCATTAAAGGCTAATGGGGCTATGCCACACCAATTAGCACTACACCTGTATAGAGTGGATGATTTACTGCAGGGGACAGCAACAAATGCTGTTGGGGTGAGACCTGTTCCAGTGCTCTTAGGCTGCAACCACTGGAGACTTCTGATCCTGCAACACATAGGGTGCATCTACGGCAAAATAAAGTGTGATTGCAATGCTGGTAGTCATAGAGTGAAGGCAGCAGAAGTAAGAGATAATAGCAGGGTATATGGGCTTTGGCGGGGCTAGTCAAGCAGAGGCAGAGTGTTTACTGCCTGCGTATTCCTCTGTAGCCTCCAGCCCATGAGCTGCAAGCCACAGAGGGAGGTGGCACAAAGCAGGGAAGTGGGGGGCAATTTTAGTTCAGCATTCCAGAGACAGAGCACAAGGCTGTCTGGACATGCTTCTTGCTGCTTCTACTCATGGCTGCCCTTGCTCCTGCTTTTCCAAACCCAGTTATAAGTACCAGGGCAGGAGGGAAGTTTCTAAGCTGGAAGAGAGAGCCTTCTAACACTGGTCAGGTAGAAAGAGGAAGGATTCTGAAACTGAGGATGGGTTTTCCCATGATTGGGTGGGAAGGAGGGTGTATTAGTCATCTCAGCATGTCAGGGCGTTAATATGCTGATATCTTTGGCTCTTCTGTGCAGAGCAATAAATGTGACCCTCCTGCATGACAGACTGAGGGAGACACACAGCATCATTGAAGTCCCACTGCCTCTGATGGAACGCCATTGAGAAGTGACTGCTTCTGGGAGTGAAATAAGACACGGTACTTCAGACCCAGGACTCTTGGAGGAGCCTCTTCCCCCAAAATATGGCACAGGAAATGGGAGGGCTCATTTCACCAAGTCTCCCTCAGCACTCAAACGCATTCCTTTCCTCAGGGAGCAGCAAAGGAGAAGCTATGTGGATTCGAGTACTAAGAGAATTTTTTTTTTTTTACAGTTTCTCCTGGGGGTACTGCTGGCATGGCTATTGACAAGAGCAGGTATGTGGAGTAGTTGGAGAAATGAAGATTTCATGATGTTGAACCCCTGTGATAGCATGCAGGGGGAGGGGGCAGAAGGAAAATATACTAGGAGCAGGTAATTGACTTAGCAGCACCGGCTGACTGTGGCTAGTGGGTTATGGACAAGAAAGAAGCTGGTGTGACAGGAATGGAAGGAAGAGTTATTTTCAATATTTAAAACAAAAATAATTACTATGATCAATCACCATAGCAGTCGGTTTACATTTTGATGTTTATCTTTGCCAAGAAAAAGCCTAAACCCCATTTTTTTTAAAATGGAAGCTTAAGTCTCCACCAGTCATTTTCCACAATAAAAGTCCAATGTAGCCTGCTGGACCTTTCTGACATTCCTCATTCATGACTGACAACCCAAACATACCTTTCCCTATCTCAAAATTGGCCCTGCACCCCAGATCTCAACAGGCTCTTTCAAATAAATCTCACTTCAAGTTTTTTAAAAAAGCCATTTTTGAGATAAGGTATGACAAGAGCATCAGAAAATAATCTTTTTTCCCTACATTTCATATTTCAAAATAAGTTTGTCCAAATGACATCAACTTATTTGTTTATTGAGGGTAAGCAGATGTATTTTCCACTAATCATGTGCAAACTTGAAATTCATTTTGAGGATTTATGAGAGGAGGCCAAAATCAGACATATAATAGTTAAACTTGAGATTGCATTCTGTCTGCTCTTCTTAATATATATATTGTAATTCCTACATAGTATTTATTTGGCTTTCTAGCAAATGGAATTTTCCTTGTAATTTTTCTTATTTAAACTATTGTTCTTCATATAGTATCTTGCCATGTATGGAAAATGAACACAATTTATTCATAAAAGGCCACAAAGATAGGCACTGTGGGTTCACTCTTGCAAAAAACATTGCTCACAGGACTTGGATTCCAAGTTGTGTGTGCAAAACCATGTCTAAAGCATAATTGCAAATAGTGCATTTGAAATTATATCGCTATATGCACCAAATGGGTATCTCCACGTACTACACTACTTAATTAGTGTACAAATGACCCATTTTGCACCTACTACTGCATATTTTGTGTGCACAATTCCTTGTTTGTTCCCATGCGTGAATATTTCATGTATGCAACATACGTGTTTAAAATTTCAAAATTTGGCCCAAGCTGTTCATCCCAAAGATCATCTGTAGCATCATTCTTCCAACTCTAACCCCTGAAAATGTTTCCCCAACTATAAAATCTTCCACTTTGCAACTCTTTTTCCTTGCAAATATTAACTTATTTTTAAAACTGTGCCGCTCCACATCAGAAGCTGTGCGATTGGTCTCCAAATTACATTTCAACCCCCTTAATTGAATGGTTATTGAACTTCAGCATATTACCAGCCCTTGAATTTTTGCCTGCCACTTGCCTCACACTAAACCAGTTTGTCCATTTTGTGTTTCAAGTCATATACCTCAGTGCCCAGCCATAGAACTAAGGTGGTTCTATTTTGACTATAACACTCAAATAACTGCATCATGTCAACTTGTATCTTCAGCACATTCCAACCATCCTCCATCACTGAACATCAGGTATCTGGAGAGAGATTGTAAATTGCTGTTCTTGTACACCTTGTCCCAAGATCCCCTGGAATTCTGAATACCAGTGATTCCTATTGTCCCCTAAAGCCCTTTCAGCTTTCAGAAAACACTGGCTGAGACATTTACCAAAACCAGAAATAGACTAACATATAACAAACTCTAAAATCAGGTTCAGAAGAGGAAAAGTCAGTTTGCTGATGTTCACTTTGCCTTTCATTTGCCAGCTTCCCGAAGTTCCTGATTGTTGTGCAACTCTATCACTGGGTCTGCTCACTTTCTACTACTTGTAACCAGGTAGCATGACAGCACTCAAAGTCATAGGTGACATTGACAGAGAGAGAAGCAGAGTGCCTGACAAAAGGTCAAAATTGGCAGGGAGTTACACAGCATTCTGAGGCCCAGAAGTGAAACTGACAGGAAAAGAAACAGTAATCAACAGTAGGAGTAAAAGTCACAGGGGGTGAGCCAGTAGTCAGGAGCAGCAAGAAAATGATATAAAGCCTTTCTGTCTCCCTAACAGTTAAACAAAACAGCAATAACTGAATGTTTAACTTGTTTTACTGTACAATCATTGCTGTAACTCTTATAGCTTAGTAATTATAAAACATTTAATTAGCAATTTTATTCCTTTTATTATACTTCATACCAAATCACAAAGCATATAAATAACTCTCTCATACTTTCTCTACAGCTTTATTTTTAACTCCAACCATATAAACATGGCTGGAATCAGTCCACAACACATAGAAACCACCAAATATCCTTCAATAATTTACTTAGTGTTTCCAAAAGTCTCTGCCAAAGTCTTTCACAGTAGGCTACTAAGGAAACTAAGTAGTGGTGGAATGATGGGTACATTGCTGTAATGGATTAGAAACTAACTAAGAGCTTGAACATAAAGAATTGGAATAAAATGTCAATTTCCATCATGGCAAAAGGTTAATAGTGGGCCACCACAATGTGGAAAAGGGTGTGAGGTGACAAAACATGCATATGACTCAAAATTATTTAGCTTAGTCAAGACTGGAGATAACTGGGGAACTTCAGAGGTACCAAACCAGGCTAATTATATAGACAAGAATGACATAACATTCAGTGTCAATCATTGCAAGACAAGGCACACTGTAGGGAATAAGTTGAACCACTGGGACACCTTAGTGGATTCTATCAAACAGAGGACAAAAGATTATTAGAGAGCCCTACCAAACCATCTGGAGAGTGGCCAATCAAAAGAACAACCTTTTCCTTCAAGGCAGCCTGGTGATTACCTCATTCCATCTAACGTGGATAGTGGACCATCAAAATAGGTACATTGCTCCTTCAAGATGGGGTGCACCTCAATGAGAAACTATAGAAGACCTTGGTCTGCCCATGACACACGGATAATATCTATCCCTTCATTCTCCTCTCCCAACCCACCCATTTTCCTCTTCTATATATCAGATCCAGAAGATGTGCAACCTTATGAGAAGGGAGTACATCTATAAGAGACCAGGTCCATGACAGTCATTGCTTCTGGATCAACTCAGAATTCCATGTCCTTTGTGCTGGCTCATCCTCACAGGTAACCATAGTTCACAGAAGGCCTCTCCCCACAAATCCAATTGCATAAATATTGAGAATTGACATTATATCACAAGGGTTCTGAATAAGGAGGGTGAAGGGAAGGCAACATAAAACTGTGCTTGGGAAAACATTTACAAAAGGATTCAGTTTTCTTTTATTTTGTTTCATGTTTTCTTTGGATTTGTTTGGTGTATTCCTATATATCCAGGTGCAGAAGAGGGAGCAGTTAGCACCAGAACTGATATTAGTGACAGAAAGCAAGCTGAAACTAGTGTGTTTTGAGCAGTGTTTTCATGGAAGAGAAAGTGGTCATTTTAAACTAGTCTTACTTCAAAGTTCTTTCCTCAAGTGTGCTACAGACTACTGTACTCTTATTTTTTGTGGCTATGTGTAGAACAGGATGTCACAAGTTTAATCTTCTGTGAGATTTTGTTTTTAACTAATGTCTATATTAATGGACACTAAAGTAAATTGAAAGCTTTGTGGAAACAGAATCTTATGGAAATGTATATATGCTACATATGTTTCCATTAGGGAGGTCGGTATCCAACTGAAAACCTGTGACTCTAAAGCAATGGTTCTCAACCCGCGGGCTGCTGGCAGCCCAATCAGCACACAGCTGCAGTCCGTGTGATATCATCAGGACCATACTGGTAGTATATATATTGTGTGGATGCAGCCCAGATAACACAGAGAGCTGCATATGCAGCCCACAATGGTAAATAGGTTGAGAATTGCTGCTTTAAACATTCAAGGAAGTAGTGAATGATATTGTGTGAAAAGTGAATGAGTGTTTGGTGTATCAGACAACTGTCAAAACATTTGCTTTATTTATTCCCATTTCCATTAAGAAGGTCATTTTATGAAACAAACAAACAAAAAACTTTAAAATGGTAATAAATCACTCCAATCTATCACACCACAGTTATATGTCACAAGCATATGATAACCATGCTACTGAAATAATGTGTGTTTAAAAAGAAAGAAAAAGGGAGCATTCTGATTTACTCTATTTTTTTAAAGTGATTTAAAGCTGTACATTAGTGCAACCAAAGAATTCATGAAACAAAGCAAAATAAATCTGGTGTGAGAGCCAAGGAAAATCTGATAAGGGATGATGAAAGGGAAAACTCAAACCCAAAGCTTCAAGTAGGTTATTGACTACCCTTTAGATTTACTATCCCTAAGGAGGACACAGTGGGGAGGAAAATCCCCAGGAAAATCAATACACTAATATAGTTTCTAGCTGTTCACATTTTTACCTCCCTCAGGAATTTTTTTTTAATTTAGCAGATGTACTCTGCTATCTGAAACTCTTTTGAAGTCCAGGTCTTGCTGCTGTCTGTATAGAATTTTTCTCGGCTTACAACCCTGAGACCTCTTTAGAAAAATGATCATATTTGGTCAATTTTATTAACAGATTATATCTTTGGACTTGAAAAGGACTTGTACAGCTAACTCTTTAGAAGTCAGTGGGAACTTGTGTTGCTGGATCTGAAAATATCCAGCCTGCTTTTTGATGGCCAAGCATAGATAAAGAGTTCAAGACAAGCTTTGTGTGAGTAAAGGCAGTCACAAAGAATCAAGGCAAACTAGTTCAGTAAAAGTCTACTTCCCTTTCAACTCAAAGACAGAAGCCATGTTTTCCCACATATATACTGTCCTTGAGGTCAAAGGACAAATAGCAATAATTTCCATACAATATCTATTTTCAATTTAAAAGTCCCTCACTAAAGAATGCAGATTGGGTGAAAGTATCATAAAATTATCTGACATTTTTTACTATGACTACTGTCATTAAAAACAAAACAACATTCACCCATCTAAATCACTGAAGAATCCAGAGGGCCCAGAGGAAAAGGAAAGTTTGAATGCATCTGTAGAGCAGGAAAAAATCTCTTTACTTTTAAAGTCCTTAGTCTATAAGATGAACATTAAACTATGTTTAACCTTTTTATACCTGACAATGTGCCTTCATCCATATTTTTCTCTCACATAGGATAAGAATATACCTTCATCCCACACAGATGAGCCATTAATTTTAGGGAAAGAAAAGGACTTCTGTTCATTTTATCCATTTTCTCTAGATCAGTGGATCTCTAGATCCAACTTATTTGATCAGGCCCCCCTTCTTTGTGTCTGTAGTCATTTATGCCCCTCCTCTTCCCCCCCCCCCAGTACATATACCGCCATCCAGCTCTGAAGGCAGAGCGGAGACAGAGCCGGCTGCAGGCACCAGCCCACCAAGCTTGTGCTTGGGGCAGCACCTGGAGGGGGGCGGCGCGGTGCGGTGCTCCGGCCGCCGGAGCCACAGCCGGGCTCGCCGCCCTCCTCCCGGCACTCTGGCCGCCGGGGAGAGCGGAGCCCCGGCGGGGCACTCCGCCATCCTCCCAGGGCTCCAGCCGCCCTCCCCGCCAGCGCCCTCCCCACGACCGCCGGGGAGAGCGGAGCCCCGGCCGGGCACTCCGCCCTCCCCCCAGGGCTCTGGCCACACACCCCCCGCGCCCTCCCCTGCCGTGCTGGGGGGGGCGGCTGGAGGCTTTTTTGCCTGCGGTGGCAAAAAAGCCAGAGCTGGCCCTGAGCGGAGAGCAGCAGCAGCTGTCCAGGCGCCCAGCTCTGAAGGCAGCACCATGCCATGGCAGCACAGAAGTAAGGGAGACAATGTGAAAAGTTAAATTTGTCAATATCACTTTTCATAGCAGACTTAGTGTGCCATTGCCACCCTTACTTCTGGGCTACTGCTGCCACTCTGGGTCGGACAGCTGGAGACCCACCAACTCCAGGTGAGGGATGGGGGTGGGGGAGGACAGCCTGAGCCCAGACTGCCTCCCAGGAGGGATTGAGGGGGTGGGGAGGAGAGCCCAAGCGGCCAGGCTCTGGCTGTCAGCCCCAAAATGGTGGGGCTCTGGCTGTCCCCTTTATTCCTGCCTTCTGCACAGCCACCCGGGGCTGACAACCAGAGCTCTATATATTAAAAAAAAAAAAAAAAAAAAGAGCACACATCTTGTGCCTCCCTTGACACATTCCTGTGCCTCTCTTGGAGGCCCATCCCCATAGTCTGAGAAATGCTGCCCTAGATTAATTTGTTGGTGTGAGCCTCATTTGAGTCCTTTGTCCCACATTAATAATGAAATCCATTCATTGTTGCTAGTGCAAAGGCTGCACAATGTACATTGGTTAGAAAGATACACATAGGTAAATTATGACAGTCACCACACTTTACTCTTTTCATAATATATTTTCATATTATATAAGAATCAGATGCAATAGTGATGAAGGGCATATAGTTACCTAGATAGATTTTTGACTTGTCCCAAAATTAGGACAGTTTAACTTCATTAACCAATGCTATCATTTAGAATGGATGTGTGGGGCAAGTTTACACTTATATAACATACACCTACACATAAAATAGGAATCAGCTCATGAAGCAGAGGTAATTGTGAGTGCAAATGGTTACTTGCACATGCAGGTACCCATCTGTGCACCTAGATGCAGGGTGTGCACATGTAATGAGATGGTAGAACTTTAGGAAAGCTGTCTTTGATCTGTTATCTGTGCTTCCAATTGTTTGATCGGGTTTCAAATATTCTTAGCAATCACCCATGCAAGGAAGGTGACAAATAACAATTAACAGTGTGATCAATTGTTCATCCTTCTATTTCATAGGTTTATAAAACAAAACAAAACAAAAAACTCTTGTCTTAAATTACAAATAGCATTATGCTAGAAGGCAATCAGGTGAATACTGTCAGTACAGTATTTTTCTGAGTCAGGTTTGACTTGATGGTATCTCTGATAGATTGCTGTATCTGAAGATAGAAATCAAATTCAAAACTATCCAGTATAAGCCTATTCCTATCATCTTTATATGACTAAATTGCACTTTTGGTTTTGACCATTAATCTCCTGAATTGTGCTTGGATAACACATCGAGCCTCATTTCTCAGTGCGTAGACTGAAAACTTCTCAAGTTGAACTGAAGACTGTCATGACTATACATGCCAAACTGGGACTGGTATTTAAAGAGAATATAGTATTTTTGTAAAATTGATTACAGGAACAGACATTGTTAAGCATTAATTATCAGATTTTAACCTAGTATCCAAAAGAAAAGGTATTTTATTTGATTGTTCAATGAGCAGACTTCCATAATAGAGATTATTATCTTGTGGTGTAACTAGAAGAGGAGTCACTGGACTGATTCAGATTTTACTGGTCTGGTTTCAGATGGTCTGACTAAATGCCATCCTCTATATGAAATGTAACATTTGTTAATTTAGAATAAGGTTCTAAAACTGAAAGAACCACCTTTGTCAGAGCCATCTCTTTGGCAACGATGGCAGTGTACCAATTACCATGTATGTTCTAAGCTGAGAGAAAGAAATGAATGTGCTTGTTGAGTAAGAGCAAAGACTTTGCTGTTATAAAAAAAAAAAGTAAATTTTAACTAAAGCCAGGGGCTTATCTAGTAAAGCTTTTAATGATTTTTGATGATTAGCATGTTTTCACCCTCTTGTTTTTATTTAATAATCCTCTCTTTTTATAATCTGTCAATTAAATCTGTCTTTATCTGGGACAGCTGGAATGGGATTATTCTTTTAAGTGGGGAATAATCATTCTTCAGACAGAAGCTCTGCCATCATCTTCAATCATTTCTTTTAGCCTCCCTCAGCACCACACAAGTGCCTAATCAGAGTTTTTAGTGCAGGGATGTCCAAACTTGGCAACATAAAGGCCACACCAAGTACTTGCAGGCATATGAGGCCAACATCTAATTTGCATATTTCACTACTAAAATCCACAGAAGTTGGGGGCACTGAGTACCTTGCGGTACTCTGTCTCCATATAGTAGATGCTTATTTTAAAATATTTATAGTCTTCAGATGCAGCATCAAAGCTGCATTTCCAGTGCAGCATCAAACCCTGCAGACTTCTACCTTGAGAAAGCATTGACCCTGCACAAAGCAAACAAAGTTGGCCCTTCAGATCACTGAAGGGATGAATTAAGTCAACCTCGTAACTGCACCAATGAACCTTTACCTGACTACAGTTGTCCTGTATAATATCATACTCCTCACATATAAAGTGCAGGAAAATATATAGGCTACCAGAATAACAGCTATTGCACCTGCAAGCAGACAGTTCTGCCATCAGTGAGGAAAGAGCTTTTAAAAACAGATATTTGGTGGATGATAGAAAGATTAAAGGTCCCGATCCTGCACACTTTTACCCAAGGGAGCTGTTCTTACTCACCTGAGCAGGCTAAAGTTTGCTGTTCTAAATAGGTAACAGTTTACAGGACAAATTAAATAGGTTTGTATTTCAGCATATTAAACACAAGAATTGTTACAGTCACATGTGGGATTCCCCATCTATACTGACTTTTTTCCTACATGTATAGTATTTAGAAGCCCCTTATGTGTCCACTCCTTACCCTCCATAGTAGCAATTGGTTCCGGTTAACAGATGATATGGTGACTTGCTGACACAAGGGTTATCACTGGATAAATCCATCTCCCTTGTTGTTTTTTTAAATAATTATTTAAAATGGTTATATAGCACTATAGATATGCATTACATCACTGGCAATTTCCCAGCCTGTAAAACATTCTCAAATAGCTCACATCTACCTATCTAGCATTCTAGAAAGCTTTTCCTGAGCCCAACTCTTCAAATGTACCAACCAACCTGTGTTTTCCATTCTCCAGGCAACCAAGGCTAACATGCTTTGACTGTTCTCTCAGACTTTTGCACATTACCTTGCTTGTATTGCAATTATTCCCTAACTACAAACTCCAGATAAATCAATTCATTGATCACTTTCACCTGGAGCAACCCATAATGACTGTTCTACTCTCAGTCTCCCATTATTCTATTCTGCCACCCCGCATTGTATGTTTTTGTATAGCACCTAGCACAATGGGGGCTCATTTCTCATTGGAGCCTATGGACACTATCCTAATACAAATAAAATATCAAACAAGTAATTAGCTGATCCTTTGCTTTCTCATTCAGCTTCAAGAAAGTACAAAACCCAACGGTTAAACCTAACTATCTGGTAGGGTGACCAGATGTCCTGATTTTATAGGGACAGTCCTGATTTTTCGATCTTTTTTTTATATAGGCTCCTATTACCCCCCACTCCTGACCCGATTTTTCACATTTGCTGTCTGATCACCCTACTACCTGCATAGTGCAAACTCCTCTCAGGTTTAGAATCCAAACAATCCAATCTCTGTGGTAGTGCAGAAGCAAGATTCATGTAGCCAGCAGACCAAACTTCACAGAACATTTTATCATGATAAGAAGCAACTATTTGAATTCAAGATGGTACCGAGGATGTACCCACTCCCTATACCCTGAAGACTGGTTTTTGGTTGTTGGGTTTTTTTTGTTTGTTTTTGTTTTAATCATCAGTGGGCACCAAATGTTCGCTTCCTAGAGATCTTACAGTGTTGTCTCTCATGCCTGTCAAGAGCGCTAAGCTTTTTTGCTGGTATGCTCTTCTTATCCTTCTAAACCTTACATTCACATCCGCAATGGGTTGGGACCTAGTTAAGGGACAATACTGTAATATGGTCTGGTCAGCCAATGCAGAAAAAAATCTAAGTAGCATCAACAGTTTTTTTCACAACTTCATTATACCTAAGAACACCTGATGTCTAATGCACTCTGAGAAGCCCACCTTTTGGTCACATTTATATAAATCAGATAATTCACACTGAAACACAGTTAGGACAGGGCCACAGTGGGGCCCCTCAGATTCTTGAGAAACCATAATCTTACCAGCTAAAAACAAGTTTCTTTTCCAGTCTGTCAGGGTTCTCTCTTACACCACCTATTTCTCTAGGAAACTTTCCCTCCTCCAAGTACCCCTGATCTTTCCAAACTGATATTTGCATCAAATATTTTAATACCTTAAATCTACCTCAATTCTGAACTCAAGTTAAAGATTCTAATAAATCCTTGCCTACTATTAAAAACTCCAGCACTAGCTTGAGAGTATTTTTCTTTTTAATTCATAGATTCATAGATTCTAGGACTGGAAGGGACCTCGAGAGGTCATCGAGTCCAGTCCCCTGCCCGCATGGCAGGACCAAATACTGCCTAGACCATCCCTAGTAGACATTTATCTAACCTACCCTTAAATATCTCCAGAGACGGAGATTCCACAACCTCCCTAGGCAATTTGTTCCAGTGTTTAACCACCCTGACAGTTAGGAACTTTTTCCTAATGTCCAATCTAGACCTCCCTTGCTGCAGTTTAAACCCATTGTTTCTGGTTCTATCCTTAGAGGCTAAGGTGAACAAGTTCTCTCCCTCCTCCTTAAGACACCCTTTTATATACCTGAAAACTGCTATCATGTCCCCTCTCAGTCTTCTCTTTTCCAAACTAAACAAACCCAATTCTTTCAGCCTTCCTTCATAGGTCATGTTCTCAAGACCTTTAATCATTCTTGTTGCTCTTCTTTGGACCCTTTCCAGTTTCTCCACATCTTTTTTAAAATGCGGCGCCCAGAACTGGACACAATACTCCAGCTGAGGCCTAACCAGAGCAGAGTAGAGCGGAAGAATGACTTCTCGTGTCTTGCTCACAACACACCTGTTAATGCATCCCAGAATCATGTTTGCTTTGTTTGCAACAGCATCACACTGTTGACTCATATTTAGCTTGTGGTCCACTATAACCCCTAGATCCCTTTCTGCCGTACTCCTTCCTAGACAGTCTTTTCCCATTCTGTATGTGTGAAATTGATTTTTCCTTCCTAAGTGGAGCACTTTGCATTTGTCTTTGTTAAACTTCATCCTGTTTAACTCAGACCATTTCTCCAATTTGTCCAGATCATTTTGAATTATGACCCTGTCCTCCAAAGTAGTTGCAATCCCTCCCAGTTTGGTATCATCCGCAAACTTAATAAGCGTACTTTCTATGCCAATATCTAAGTCGTTGATGAAGATATTGAACAGAGCCGGTCCCAAAACAGACCCCTGCGGTACCCCACTCGTTACGCCTTTCCAGCAGGATTGGGAACCATTAATAACAACTCTCTGAGTACGATTATCCAGCCAGTTATGCACCCACCTTATAGTTGCCCCATCTAATTTGTATTTGCCTAGTTTATCGATAAGAATATCATGCGAGACCGTATCAAATGCCTTACTAAAGTCTAGGTATACCACATCCACCGCTTCACCCTTATCCACAAGGCTCGTTATCCTATCAAAGAAAGCTATCAGATTGGTTTGACATGATTTGTTCTTCACAAATCCATGCTGGCTATTCCCTATCACCTTACCACCTTCCAAGTGTTGGCAGATGATTTCCTTAATTACTTGCTCCATTATCTTCCCTGGCACAGAAGTTAAACTAACTGGTCTGTAGTTACCTGGGTTGTTTTTAGTTCCCTTTTTATAGATGGGCACTATATTTGCCCTTTTCCAGTCTTCTGGAATCTCTCCCGTCTCCCATGACTTTCCAAAGATAATAGCTAGAGGCTCAGATACCTCCTCTATTAGCTCCTTGAGTATTCTAGGATGCATTTCATCAGGCCCGGGTGACTTGCAGGCATCTAACTTTTCTAAGTGATTTTTAACTTGTTCTTTTTTTATTTTATCCGCTAAACCTACCCCCTTCCCATTAGCATTCACTATGTTAGGCATTCCTTCAGACTTCTCGGTGAAGACCGAAACAAAGAAGTCATTAAGCATCTCTGCCATTTCCAAGTTTCCTGTTACTGTTTCTCCCTCTTCACTAAGCAGTGGGCCTACCCTGTCTTTGGTCTTCCTCTTGCTTCTAATGTATTGATAAAAAGTCTTCTTGTTTCCTTTTATTCCCGTAGCTAGTTTGAGCTCATTTTGTGCCTTTGCCTTTCTAATCTTGCCCCTGCATTCCTGTGTTGTTTGCCTATATTCATCCTTTGTAATCTGTCCTAGTTTCCATTTTTTATATGACTCCTTTTTATTTTTTAGATCGTGCAAGATCTCGTGGTTAAGCCAAGGTGGTCTTTTGCCACATTTTCTATCTTTCCTAACCAGCGGAATAGCTTGCTTTTGGGCCCTTAATAGTGTCCCTTTGAAAAACTGCCAACTCTCCTCAGTTGTTTTTCCCCTCAGTCTTGATTCCCATGGGACCTTACCTATCAGCTCTCTGAGCTTCCCAAAATCTGCCTTCCTGAAATCCATTGTCTCTATTTTGCTGTTCTCCCTTCTACCCTTCCTTAGAATTGCAAAGTCTATGATTTCATGATCACTTTCACCCAGGCTGCCTTCTACTTTCACATTCTCAACGAGTTCCTCCCTATTTGTTAAAATCAAGTCTAGAACAGCTTCCCCCCTAGTAGCTTTTTCAACCTTCTGAAATAAAAAGTTGTCTCCAATGCAGTCCAAGAATTTGTTGGATAGTCTGTTCCCCGCTGTGTTATTTTCCCAACATATATCCGGATAGTTGAAGTCCCCCATCACCACCAAGTCTTGGGCTTTGGATGATTTTGTTAGTTGCTTGAAAAAAGCCTCATCCACCTCTTCCACCTGGTTAGGTGGCCTGTAGTAGACGCCTAGCATGACATCTCCCTTGTTTTTTGCCCCTTTAAGCCTAACCCAGAGACTCTCAACACTTCCGTCTCCTATGTCCATCTCTACCTCTGTCCAAGTGTGTACATTTTTAATATATAAGGCAACACCTCCTCCCTTTTTCCCCTGTCTATCCTTCCTGAGCAAGCTGTACCCATCCACACCAACATTCCAATCATGTGTATTATCCCACCAAGTTTCAGTGATGCCAACAATGTCATAGTTGTATTTATTTATTAGCACTTCCAGTTCTTCCTGCTTATTCCCCATACTTCTCGCATTTGTATATAGGCATCTAAAATACTGGTTTGATCTTTCCTCCCAGTTTTTTCCTGACTCTCCTTTCTCTCTGCCAATATAGCCCACACTCCCTCTTGTTTCCGACTCATTTCCCCGGTCTCCATGTTCCCCACTTACCTGTGGGCTTTGCTCACCTGTCCCCGTCGAACCTAGTTTAAAGCCCTCCTCACTAGGTTAGCCAGTCTGTGTCCGAATAGGGTCTTCCCTCTCCTCGAAAGGTGAACGCCATCTCTGCCTAGCAGTCCTTCCTCGAATAGCATCCCGTGGTCTAGGAAGCCAAAGCCCTCCTGGCGACACCATCTTCGCAGCCAGGCATTCACCTCCATGATGCATCTGTCTCTGCCCGGGCCCCTACCTTTAACAGGAAGAATTGAAGAGAATACCACCTGTGCTCCAAACTCCTTCACCCGTGCTCCCAGAGCCCTGTAGTCACTCTTGATCCGCTCAGTGTCACACCGCGCAGTATCATTTGTGCCCACATGGATGAGTAGCATGGGGTAGTAGTCAGAGGGCCGGATAATCCTCGACAATGCCTCCGTAACGTCTCGGATACGGGCCCCCGGCAGGCAGCATACCTCTCGAGATGAAATGTCAGGGCGACAGATGGGCGCCTCCGTCCCCCTCAGCAGAGAGTCTCCGACCACCACTACCCTACGTTTCCTATTCGCAGTGGTGGCAGCAGACTCTCCAGCCTTAGGGGTACGAGGCTTCTCCTCCTTTACTGTAGGGAGTGATTCCTTCTTTCCTGTATCAAGAAGAGCATAACGGTTACCTATAACCACGGCAGGAGGGTTCGGAGCAAGGGTGGAGCACTGCCTGCTGCCAGAAGTAACCAGCTGCCAGCGTCCACCCTGAGCCATCTCCTCCTCCACCAGTGGTGTATCAGCAGTCCTGTGTACTGGGACAGCTACCTCAGCTGTCTCCACATGGACACTGTCGAGGAATTGCTCGTGGATACGGATGCTCCTCAACCTAGCCACCTCCTCCTGTAGCTCTCTCACCTGCTGCCTGAGAGATTCCACCAGCAGGCACCTTTCACATTGGATGGTCCCCCCAGCCTGGATATCCGTAAGTGGAAATTGCAAGTTACAGTCTTTGCAAAACCACACCAGGATCTGGGTAGAGGCATCCATGCTTAGGCACTCTGTCTGGCTACAGGCACAGGTGGAGGAGACAGTAGCAGTGCTGGCACAGGTGTTGCGGGTCTTCCTAACCATCGTAAGCCTCCCTCTGTCAAACTCCCGTCTGCAGCCCCCTGTCAGCTGAAAGGGTTGTTTAAGCAAACAGTTAGAATGTAGTTGCTTTATAGGTATTAAGGGGAATCAAGAGAAAACAGATGGAACCGGCAAGGGACCCTCGCCCCCTTCCTGCTCCCCTTCCAAACTCCCTTGCGAAACTCCCTGTTAGCAGCCCCTGGTCGCTTGTGCGCTGCTTTATAAAGCCCTGGCCTGTATGAATGCCCCGCCCACTGATTAAGGCTCAGCCACTTACCAGAGGCTTCTAGCTTTCAAACCTTCCTTTGAAGCTCACAGCTTCCAACTGCCAGCCACAGCACACGGTCCTTCAAACAACCAAAACAAACAAACAGACTGACAAACACAAGCTCAGCACACAGCAAGTAACCCTCAAACACAAACAAACACACACTACAGACAGTCACTTACCCCAAAAGGTTGCTGTATTGCTCCTCCTTCACCTGGAGAACTCCCTTGCGAAACTCCCTGTTAGCAGCCCCTGGTCGCAAAGCTCCCTGGTCGCTTGTGCGCTGCTTTATAAAGCCCTGGCCTGTATGAATGCCCCGCCCACTGATTAAGGCTCAGCCACTTACCAGAGGCTTCTAGCTTTCAAACCTTCCTTTGAAGCTCACAGCTTCCAACTGCCAGCCACAGCACACGGTCCTTCAAACAACCAAAACAAACAAACAGACTGACAAACACAAGCTCAGCACACAGCAAGTAACCCTCAAACACAAACAAACACACACTACAGACAGTCACTTACCCCAAAAGGTTGCTGTATTGCTCCTCCTTCACCTGGAGAACTCCCTTGCGAAACTCCCTGTTAGCAGCCCCTGTTCGCAAAGCTCCCTGGTCGCTTGTGCGCTGCTTTATAAAGCCCTGGCCTGTATGAATGCCCCGCCCACTGATTAAGGCTCAGCCACTTACCAGAGGCTTCTAGCTTTCAAACCTTCCTTTGAAGCTCACAGCTTCCAACTGCCAGCCACAGCACACGGTCCTTCAAACAACCAAAACAAACAAACAGACTGACAAACACAAGCTCAGCACACAGCAAGTAACCCTCAAACACAAACAAACACACACTACAGACAGTCACTTACCCCAAAAGGTTGCTGTATTGCTCCTCCTTCACCTGGAGAACTCCCTTGCGAAACTCCCTGTTAGCAGCCCCTGGTCGCAAAGCTCCCTGGTCGCTTGTGCGCTGCTTTATAAAGCCCTGGCCTGTATGAATGCCCCGCCCACTGATTAAGGCTCAGCCACTTACCAGAGGCTTCTAGCTTTCAAACCTTCCTTTGAAGCTCACAGCTTCCAACTGCCAGCCACAGCACACGGTCCTTCAAACAACCAAAACAAACAAACAGACTGACAAACACAAGCTCAGCACACAGCAAGTAACCCTCAAACACAAACAAACACACACTACAGACAGTCACTTACCCCAAAAGGTTGCTGTATTGCTCCTCCTTCACCTGGAGAACTCCCTTGCGAAACTCCCTGTTAGCAGCCCCTGTTCGCAAAGCTCCCTGGTCGCTTGTGCGCTGCTTTATAAAGCCCTGGCCTGTATGAATGCCCCGCCCACTGATTAAGGCTCAGCCACTTACCAGAGGCTTCTAGCTTTCAAACCTTCCTTTGAAGCTCACAGCTTCCAACTGCCAGCCACAGCACACGGTCCTTCAAACAACCAAAACAAACAAACAGACTGACAAACACAAGCTCAGCACACAGCAAGTAACCCTCAAACACAAACAAACACACACTACAGACAGTCACTTACCCCAAAAGGTTGCTGTATTGCTCCTCCTTCACCTGGAGAACTCCCTTGCGAAACTCCCTGTTAGCAGCCCCTGGTCGCAAAGCTCCCTGGTCGCTTGTGCGCTGCTTTATAAAGCCCTGGCCTGTATGAATGCCCCGCCCACTGATTAAGGCTCAGCCACTTACCAGAGGCTTCTAGCTTTCAAACCTTCCTTTGAAGCTCACAGCTTCCAACTGCCAGCCACAGCACACGGTCCTTCAAACAACCAAAACAAACAAACAGACTGACAAACACAAGCTCAGCACACAGCAAGTAACCCTCAAACACAAACAAACACACACTACAGACAGTCACTTACCCCAAAAGGTTGCTGTATTGCTCCTCCTTCACCTGGAGAACTCCCTTGCGAAACTCCCTGTTAGCAGCCCCTGGTCGCAAAGCTCCCTGGTCGCTTGTGCGCTGCTTTATAAAGCCCTGGCCTGTATGAATGCCCCGCCCACTGATTAAGGCTCAGCCACTTACCAGAGGCTTCTAGCTTTCAAACCTTCCTTTGAAGCTCACAGCTTCCAACTGCCAGCCACAGCACACGGTCCTTCAAACAACCAAAACAAACAAACAGACTGACAAACACAAGCTCAGCACACAGCAAGTAACCCTCAAACACAAACAAACACACACTACAGACAGTCACTTACCCCAAAAGGTTGCTGTATTGCTCCTCCTTCACCTGGAGAACTCCCTTGCGAAACTCCCTGTTAGCAGCCCCTGGTCGCAAAGCTGATAAGGAAGATAAAGTTTGAGGGTTGAGTTTTTTAAAACTCATATATACTTAGTAATTAGCTATGAAGTCCAGGTTTTCTGTAGGGAGTGAAACTGCTAGGTTATTTGAAGTAACTGGATGTTGTTGGTTTTAAAACATGTCAGGTCAATTGTTCCTCCAAAAGCCCCAATTGGCCTTTCCATTTCAGCACACATGATGTCTGTTATACCTCCCGCTTGGGAGACAGCAGCAGGCCGCGACCGGCCTGCTGACTCACCAGGCCAGCCGAGCCTACCCCTCGCCTGTTGCCCCGAGGACTGGCCAAGCCTGCCCCTTTCCAGCTACCCCGAGGAGGAGAGGAGCCTGCCCCTTTCCAGCTATCCTGAGGAGGAGCCGAGCCTATCCTTCACTACCTACTCAGAGGAACCGATGCTGGTGGAGAGTACCGAGGACACTAGTACGGCCCAGGTACCCTACAAGGGGGATTGTGGAAGTAGCCCAGGGGCAGCCAACCCCAGTCTGGCTGCAGCACTGCTAGAGCCTATGTCAGTGTGTTGCGGCCAGGATCCCCACTGACAGCAGCGAGTTTCCGCCACTGCTAGGGCCCCGGGCTAGGACGCAGTGGAGTGGGAGGGCCTGCGTCCCCCCTGCCACCCACTCCTTGGGTGGCAGACTCCCCCTTTTTCCTGGCTTAGCGAGGCTGGGACCTCTCGCTCATAGGCCTGGGTTCCTGACTATTTGATTGCTGCCCCGCCCTCACCTAGGGCCTGGGCTGCTACAAACATTGACTCAGCCCCTGCCTAAGGTTCTTGACTATTTGATTGCTGCCCTGCCCTGACTGAGGGCCTGGGGCTTTTTCTGACCTATTGGCTCAGCCCCTGCTTAAGGGCCTGAGCCCCTAACCGTGTGTTTGCTATCCCACACTACCGCTGGACCAGGACTGATGGCGGACCAGAGCGAGGCGGTGGGATACCCCACAGCCCCACTGAGGGCTGAACCTCGGCCGAGACTTCTACATCACATCACATTTGATTGTACGGGGGGAGGGCAGACACATGCCAACACTTCTACATTCATTTTAAACATGACAGATTGTATTATGGTTATTTATTACAGCACCAGTTTTAAGTATGAGGGGAAATGTGTTCAAGAATAAAAAGCTTTTTCAGAAAATCTCCTGTGTAGTTTTCTTTCCTTTCATTTTATATTAAATGATTTTTTTTTTATTCTAAAGACAGATATTAAAGAGGAAAAACAATCAGTCATAATCTCTCTCTCTCTCTGGCTAAGACAGAGTTCCTATTCGCCATGGTCATTAGATCTAGTTATATTTAACTCATCCCCCTGGCTTTGCCACCTGGGGCTTACGTTCTGCTTGCTGGGCTGCTTTGCTTGTTGTGTGAGAATCCTGACAGCAAGATGAATGAGTGCAAGCCCTTCTGCATTTGGAACTCATCTGATGTTGCAGAATATGCACTCAGCAAAGTGGAACAACATTCCCAACAGCTGCTTGGAAAACTAACCACTTGGCACATCTTCCACTGCTCAGACTGGCTAGGCTTCTCAAAAAAGAATCCTATAACCCATCATGTTCATCATCTTACCTCATATCCGCACTGCACATAACTGATTTTTGGAATCACCTTTACAGTTGTGGGGTTGACAGCAGTTCCCACAGTAAGGTCCAGAGGCCTTTTGGCCCTGTTCATGAGCTAAGCAGTTGGAGAAGGTGAAGGATCCTCCCCGTTATTTTTCCTCATACAAAAATGACAGACAATCCAATTAGTGTGCATATATTGTTCTCTGCTAGTTTCCACAAAGGGGACAGGAAAGGCTGGGTTAAGGCAATAGCTGTATCTCCTTTACTCACTAGCCATTATAGCTGCTTGGGCACTGGAGGGAGAACATGATGCAGCCACTGCAAGGATGGTGTGGGCTCCTGAGAAGAATCCAGGAGTTATTCTGAGTAAGTCCTGGGAATTCCTGGGTCTCCTGCTGAAGTTTGACCCTGTGCAAAAGCCAGAAGCTAGTCTGAAACTGTTAATTTACCATCTCTGCTACCCTTGCAAAAAACTGCATGTTGTCAATACTTGGGATTAGTCCAAAAAATCAGTAAAACAACATTGCAAATTTTTTTCAAAGTTTTGAAAATAATCAATTAATTACAAAAATTCAACCAGCTCTACATATGATCTAAATAATCCTCAAAACATACAAGAGCAGGAGGATTTACCACAGCACACAAGATTTCAGTGGAGTTGAACAGGTATAACTTGGCCTGTTGCATTACCTAGTCAGAAATCTGTCAGTTAAACTGGTTGAATCCTGTAATTTTAGCAGATATTTACTCCTCATTTAAGGCCAAGTCCATATATGCATCACACAACAAAAGTATGAGGGAAAATCAGGTCCACTAGGCAGATGATTTGGGGAGAAGAGAGGAATCTTGCCCCCAGGCTATGGAGCAGCTGCAGAGCTCCTTCACAGCAGCTAAGCTCCTTACACTCCTCTGCTACAGAGTGAAGAAATGGAGGAGTGATATGGCACCACTGCCCCTGTCACCCAACCCTACCTGAGTATTCCATCCACTCCAGCCCTTCCACAGAGAAATAACACTGATTCCACTGCCAGGAAACACTCTGTGACCATGGACATGGGGGCAGGATTTGCCTTTTAGTGTTAATCTCAGCTATTATGGCAGCCTATGTTATGTCCAGTAGAGAAGTCTCTCAGAACCCAGTTCTGGACTGGACAGAACACAGTTCATGGCCTATAAAAATCTTTGTGTATTTTGGGGTATATGTGTGGATTGGACACTGACTACTTTACCAGAAAGTCAAATATAGAAACATTGCCCAAAGCAAGAGCCACAAAAAAATCAAAAAGCAATATATAGTACAAACTTTCCTGCCTGTAGAGTGAGCAAGGAACTGCCAAAGTATTTCAGTCCTTTTTCCCCCCAATCAAAAGAGCATAATCTGGCCCAGTACATTTGTTATCCTGTTCTGTTTCTTACTTCACAACGCAAAAATAAGGACCATGAATGTGACTTTTTAAATTCTGTCAGGCCTAAATTCTCCCCTGTCCACTGCCATCCCAAGTGAAGAAACTCAGGTCTCCTCGGGGAGTATGAAGTGAGTACTGTCTGGCTATTATATTCTGTTCAAGTTTTAATCACTGTGGGATCTGAGAACTCTGCCTATGTTTAGGGGGTCCAGTTATCATAGCACATAGACTCTAGAAGCCGTGTAAAATCCCAGGGTCCACAAGGAAATCAACATCCAACCCTGAGGATTCTAGATCATTTCTAAATATAGCTCGGTCAATGTTCTCTCTCTGCTGTTAACATAGTTCATGAAACAACCATGCCATTTACTGACCCTGCCACATCTGCATCCTGCACAGTGGGGTAAGTAACAGTTACAGCATTAACTGTTGCAGCTTTCTCGGGTGATTTTCATGAGTACATAAGGGAGTTTGCTGAATAAGGCAGCATCTCCACCACTCTGTCCTTCAAATCCACAATTGTTATGCTGAAGGGCTTCTGTGGATGGCACCTTTAAGATGGTTCAGGAGCTATTACACCCCTACCCCCGCACACTTTTGCTCCCTTCTCTACACCAATGGAGCATCTGGACCTTCATTCGTATCAGTCAGCTTCCTTTAAGCAGAATAACTAGTCCCAAAGTATTTGTACTGTGCTATTTCATCTCTTCAAACTGGTCTAAAAATAGATGAGGAAGTGGAGATAAATTTCCACTATTTTCACAGTGGTGTATTGTAAATGCACATTGAATTTACTTGATCTTAATCTTTAAAAAAAGAAAATCCTAAAGATAGATTCTCCAATTACAGTGGCAAACCTATAAACGAAGCTCTGCATTGTCTGTACTGCTCTGTCAGCTTGGAGCTGAAGTGAGTCATGTAAGCATCTGGATTTGGCATCTACTGATTTTTTCACTGTATTGACATAAGAGGAGGATTATCATCATCTGCCCAACGTCCTACGGGGAGAACATCAAAAACCCTCTAAGGCCATCATTATTTAAAGGTCTCTGGCCTTTGGCCAAAACTTTTGCTTTCAGGCTTCAAAGAGAACTGGAATAATAATGCACTTGTGCTTTCTTTTTATTATTTTAGAGCAACAAATGGCAAGTAATCTTCTTAATTAAACACATGGCAGAGGCTAGGGACTGGATGTGAATCCCTAGGAGGAGGTGTTTCATCAGTTATTATGGTAATGACAGGGGTTTTAAATTGAACAGGGAATTAATGTGCCAGGTGACTGAAGATTATTCTAGTGAAATGTGTTTCATCGACCTGTACAGGAGATTGTCTGGCACAGAAATTGCACTTTGCTACACTCAACTTTATGCTGCATTCTTTATTTATACAAAAGAAAAAAGAAATAAAACCAACCACATTCAGTAGGAAGGATGGAGTTTTTATTTTTCCTGAAGGGAACATACCTTATAAGACAAACGACAATGGCCTTTGGAACAAAAAGTACATCAAATCAGATGCCAGGTTTCTATATTTCAGCTTGGATCCACCGATTCAGAAGAAAAGAGATGGCATCCCAAGAGAATGCTCTCCATACCCCAGACAAGAATAGACCTTTTGGAATAAAGCTAGAGAGTGAGAAAGTTTTGTTTATAGAACATAATGTCATGCTCACTGATATGTTGACACAACCTAGTAATAGCCACCTGTGGCAAACAGGGGATTGTAATCTCCATATGCACCTGCCATCTCCCTAGAGGGAGCATACACAATATGACATGGTCTGCTTTTATTGCTGGCAAATCACCCTACATGCTGCCCAACAGTGCCTCACCCCTTTCATAGCAAAGGCTGCCTCTGAGAAGCAGTGTGGCCCACTGGATAGGGTACTTGACAGGGAGGCAGGAGACTTGGGTGGGATTCATAAAGGTATTTAGGCACCTAATTTCCATTGATTTTAATAGGTGTGAGATGCTTAAGTAACCACTGTGAATTCCATCGCTGGGTCCTGTGCACAGCTCTTCCACTGACCTGCTCTTTGACCTGGGGCAAATCTTTTAATCTCTCCACACCTATTAATTTTGTGAGCTCTTTGTGACAGGGATTGTGACCCAGATCCACAAAGGCATCCAGACACCTAAAGTGGAAGTCATAAAACTACTTAGGTGCCTAAATCTGGGTTTAGGTGCCTAAATCCCATTTTAGGGCCAGAAAGAGAGGGAATGGCTATGGCCCAGTGATTAGGGCATCCACCTGGTAAGTGGGAGAGCCAGGGTCCAGTCCCCCTGCTCCAACCATTCTTGTTTAGCCACAGTGCAAAAACTTCAACAGGAGAGACTGAGGAAGAGCCACATCAGAATAACCCATGGATCTCTAAGCAGAGCTAAGTGCCTCCCTGCAGCCCTGATTTAGGCCCCCCATCTCATCTCTGTGAGAGGGAAGGGCTTAGCACACAGCTGTCCAGTCAGCATCACCTATTGGCTAGCTTAGGCGGCTCCCTGCTGGGCATGCTGGCTTTTGTGGATGGAATTCTAAAGGCATCTATCTCCCTCCACCCATTCATTGTATATGAACGTAGGTGCTTAATTCCGCTTTGTGGATCACAGCATTTTCCTGTGATTTTCTAGGCTCCTAGAAGTTAGTCATTGCAACAGTGTCATGGTGCCTAAGTCCCCTTGTGGGTCCCACCCTGTCTGACTATGTGTTTGCATAGTGCCCTAACTGGAGCTTCGTGGGACTCCTGTTACACAGATAACTCAGTAATTCAGAACAAAGAAGTTCCTCTATCTGAAATCAAATCAAGTATGGCTCATTACACCCTAACCCCCAAAATAGTCACACAAAACCATTCATCCATCTAAGCAGCTTCCCAACATCAGCCCTTCTGAGAGCTCAAAAACATGAGGCCTCTTTCAGGCCAATGGTCAGAGAAGAGAAATAGTTTTAGGGCTAAATCCACAATGTCAAACTGCCACTTTGGACACCTATGACCAATGTTTAGGGGCCACTGAGATCCACCAAACCCTCACTCAGCAGCCACCTAACCCTGTATGTGCCTATGTTTCCACCAGTGGGCAGGTACAAAACTACCTAAGTCCAGACACCACCAAGTTGCTTAGCACCTAGCTTAAAGCCAACCTGCAGCAGGATTCACAAACTAGGCATTCCCTGATCTGTGCTGCCCGCAGATCCCAGTCTCATCATATTCAGAGCATGCGTAACGGATTGTGCCAAATAAAGACACCAGGGAGGGCAGGAGTATATGCCCAGTCTGCGGTACCCAGTAGGCCAGTAGTTAGAGCTTGTGACATAGGAGAGCCTGGTTTGACTACCTGCTCTGCCTGATTTGGAGCAGGGACTTGAACCCAGTGTTCATTGGACAAGATAAGAATGACTTTATAGATGAGTGGTTAGGGCACTTGTGTGGGAGGTAGGAGACAGGTTCCACTCCCTGCTCCAATGAATAGTTAATGAATACAAAGTGGAACAGCTTCAGCAGGAGAAGATTGAGAAAGACCCACCCCAGAATACCCTATTGCCCTAACCACCAGGCTAAGTACTGGCTTGGCTTTGGTACCTAACTTCAGGAGTGGGCTCATGGTTGTGAGTCCTGAGCAGAGGCAGGCACCTCCCTTTGGTCCAGCATTAGGTACCTAACTATCCTCTCCTCGGCATTTCCTACTGGCTAGCTTAGGCAGCCTCCCCATTCATCCTACTGGCTTCTGAGAATCCCATTCTTAGGCACCAACTCTCCCCATGCATTGTATAGGGAGCCTGCATGCCTAACTCAGGGCTGTGAATTCCAGTGGGTGGTAGGGTGCCTAAGAGTTAGGCTTAGTAATGCCTAAATCCCTTTTGAGGATCTAGCTCAGTCCTCCAGCCCACTTCAGTCTCAGAACTTCAAAGAGTTCTCAGGAATACTCACCTTCCCACAGCATATTTCTCATAGACCTCCTTCCCTCTCCTCATCCCCCATTAACTGAAGTCTTGCACTGAGTAGGGGTATATCTACACTACAAAATTAGGTCGAATTTATAGAAGCCGGTTTTATAGAAATCGGTTGTATACAGCCGATTGTGTGTGTCCCCACATAAAATGCTCTGAGATCCCAATGCCTGAATGATGCAAGACAGTGTCGCGGGGGTTCTGTGTACATGACGTCAGGCACATCCCCCTCCATCAGAGCAACGGCAGACAACATACCACGCCAAGCATGGAGCCTGCTCAGCTCAGCTCACCGTCACCATATGTCATCTGGGTGCCGGCAGACGTGGTACTGCATTGCTACACAGCAGCAGCTAATTGCCTTTTGACAGTAGATGGTGCAGTATGACTGGTAGCCTTCATTGGCGATCTGGGTGCTGGCAGACATGGGGCTGGCAGATGTGGGGCTGCATTGCACACAACAGCAGCCTCTTGCCTTTTGGTACAAGATGGTATATTACAACTGATATCCGTCGTCATCGTACTGCAGTGGCTGTCAATCATGGGCACCTGGGCAGTCTCGACGATGATGGCTATCAGTCGTAGTATGCTATTTTCTGCCGAGCGCCCAGTATTTTCTGCCAAGCACCCAGAAGATGCCGAGGGCTATCAGTCATGCTGCACTGTCATCTGCCAGCTTAAGATGTAAAAAATAGATTTGTTCTGTATTCATTTGCTTCCCGCTCCCTCCGTGAAATCAACGGCCTGCTAAACCCAGGGTTTGGAGTTCAATTTTGGGGGTGAGGGGCCATTCTGTGTGACAGTTGTTTGTGTTTCTCCCTGATGCACAGCCACCTTTGTTGACTTTAATTCCCTGTACCTGTACGCCATGTCGCCACTCGCCCCTCCCTCCCTTTCTTCCTCCCTCCCTCCGTCCGTCAGATACTAGTTTCGCGCCTTTTTCAGACCAGATGCCATAGCACTGGGATCATGGAGCCCGCTCAGATCACCGCGGCAATTATGAGCTCTATGAACACCACGCGCATTGTCCTGGAGTATATGCAGAGCCAGGACATGCCAAAGCAAAACTAGGACCAGCCGAGGAGGCAACTGCAGCGCGGCGACGAGGGTGATGAGGACATTGAGATGGACATAGACCTCTCACAAAGTACAGGCTCCAGCAATGTGCAAATCATGGTGTTACTGGGGCAGGTTCAGAACGCCGATTCTGGGCCCGGGAAACAAGCACAGACTGGTGGGACCGCATCGTGCTGCAGATGTGGGACGATTCCCAGTGGCTGCGAAACTTTCGCATGCGTAAGGGCACTTTCATAGAACTTTGTGACTTGCTTTCCCCTGCCCTGAAGCACCAGAATACCAGGATGAGAGCAGCCCTCACAGTTGAGAAGCAAGTGGCAATAGCCCTGTGGAAGCTTGCAATGCCAGATAGCTACCGGTCAGTTGGGAATCAATTTGGAGTGGGCAAATCTACTGTGAGGGCTGCTGTGATCCAAGTTGCCAGGGCAATGAAAGACCTGGTGATATCAAGGGTAGTGACTCTGGGAAACATGCAGGCCATAGTGGATGGCTTTGCTGCAATGGGATTCCCAAACGGTGGTGGAGCGATAGACGGAACCCATATCCCTATCTTGGCACCGGAGCACCAAGCCACCGAGTACATAAACCGCAAGGGGTACTTTTCAATGCTGCTGCAAGCCCTGGTGGATCACAAGGGACGTTTCACCAACATCAACGTGGGATGGCCGGGAAAGGTACATGATGCTCGCGTCTTCAAGCACTCTGGTCTGTTTCAAAAGCTGGAGGAAGGGACTTTCTTCCCGGATCAGAAAATAACCATTGGGGATGTTGAAAAATGCCTATAGTTATCCTTGGGGACCCAGCCTACCCCTTAATGCCATGGCTCATGAAGCCATATACAGGCAGCCTGGACAGTAGTCAGGACCTGTTCAACTACAGGCTGAGCAAGTGCCAAATGGTGGTGGAATGTGCATTTGGATGTTTAAAAGCGCGCTGGCGCATCTTACTGACTCGCTCAGACCTCAGCGAAAAGAATATCCCCATTGTTACTGCTGCTTGCTGTGCGCTCCACAATATCTGTGAGAGTAAGGGGGAGACATTTATGGTGGGGTGGGAGGTTGAGGCACATCGCCTGGCTGCTGATTACGCACAGCCAGACACCAGGGCGGTTAGAAGAGCACAGCAGGGTGCGGTGCACATCAGAGAAGCTTTGAAAAGGAGTTTTGTGACTGGCCAGGCTACGGTGTGAAACTTCTGTTTGTTTCTCCTTGATGAACCCTCCGCCCCACCCCCCCACCCGGTTCACTCTACTTCCCTGTAAACCAACCACCACACCCTCCCCTCCTCCTTCGAGCACCACTTGCAGAGGCAATAACGTCATTGTTACTTCACATTAATGCATTCTTTATTAATTCATCACACAACTAGGGGGATAATTGCCAAGGTAGCCCGGGATGGGTGGGGGAGGAGGGAAGGAAAAGGACACACTGCAGTTTAAAACTTTAACTCTTATTGAAGGCCAGCCTTCTGATGCTCGGGCAATCATCTGGGGTGGAGTGACTGGGTGGCCAGAGGCCCCCCCACCGTGTTCTTGGGCGTCTGGGAGAGGAGGCTATGGAACTTGGGGAGGAGGGCTGTTGCTTACACAGGGCCTGTAGCGGTGGTCTCTGCTCCTGCTGCCTTTCCTGCAGCTCAACCATATGCTGGAGCATATCAGTTTGATGCTCCAGCAGCCAGAGCATCGACTCTTGCCTTCTGTCTGCAAGCTGACGCCACCTATCATCATCAGCCTGCTACTTGCTCTGTTCATCCCGCGATTCAGCCCGCACCTCTCCTCTCATTCATACTGTGCTTTTCTGTAGTCTGACATTGACTGCCTCCAGGCATTCTGCTGTGCTCTTTCAGCGTGGGAGGACATCTGGAGCTCTGTGAACATGTCATCCCAAGTCTGCCTTTTTCTCCTTCTAATCTTCACTAGCCTCTGTGAAGGAGAAACATTTGAGGCTCGTGGAGGAGAAGGGAGAGGTGGTTAAAAAAGACACATTTTAGAGAACAATTGGTACACTCTTTCACATTAAATTTTGCTGTTCACATTACACAGCACATGTGCTTTCGTTACAAGGTCGCATTTTTCCTCTTATATTGAGGGCCTGCCAGTTTGGTGTGAGAGATCACTCACGCAGTGCCAGGCAACAGATTTCGGCTTGCAGGCAGCCATGGTAAGCCACAGTCTTTTGGCTTTTTTCACTTTCTTAACATGTGGGAATGGTTTCAAACAGTAGCGCCCTCATTTCTCATACCAAGCACCCATTGGGTTGGCCATTTAAAATGGGTTTGCAATGTAAAAGGAGGGGCTGCGGTTCCCGGGTTAACATGCAGCACAAACCCAGCTAACCCCCCTCCCCCCACACACACCCAATTCTCTGGGATGATCGCTTCACCCCTCCCTGCAACCGCGTGGCTAACAGCGGGGAACATTTCTGTTCAGCCAAGCAGCAACGGGCACCTCTGAATGTCCCCTTAATAAAATCACCCCATTTCAACCAGGTGATCGTGAATGATATCACTCTCCTGAGGATAACAAAGAGCGATAAGGAATGGATGCTGTCTGCATGCCAGCAAACACCAGGACCATACGCTGCCATGCTTTCTTATGCAATGATTCTAGACTACGTTCTACTGGCCTGGCGTGGTAAAGTGTCCTACCATGGCGGACGGGATAAGGCAGCCCTCCCCAGAAACCTTTTGCAAAGGCTTTGGGAGTACATCAAGAAGAGCTTTCTGGAGATGTCCCTGGAGGATTTCCGCTCCATCCCCATACACGTTAACAGACTTTTCCAGTAGCTGGCCGCGATTGCCAGGGCAAATTAATCATTAATCATTAATCATTAAACCCGCTTGCTTTTAAACCATGTATAATATTTACAAAGGTACACTCACCAGAGGTCCCCGGTGTGCCCTCAGGGTCTGGGAGCACTCCTTGGGTGAGTTCGGGGGTTACTGGCTCCAGGTCCAGGGTGATAAACATATCCTGGCTGTAGGAGAAACCAGTTTCTCCGCTTCCTTGCTGCTGTGAGCTATCCACATTATCTTCATCCTCCTCTTCCTCGTACCCCGAACCCTCTTCCCTGTGTGTTTCTCCAGTGACGGAGTCATACCACACGGTTGGAGTAGTGGTGGCTGCACCCCCTAGCATGGCATGCAGCTCCGCGTAGAAGTGGCATGTTTGCGGCTGTGCCCCGGACCGTCCATTTGCCTCTCTGGCTTTGTGGTAGGCTTGCCTTAGCTCCTTAATTTTCATGCGGCACTGCTGTGCGTCCCTGTTATGGCCTCTGTCCTTCATGGCCTTGGAGACCTTTTCTAATATTTTGCCATTTCTTTTACTGCTACGGAGTTCAGCTAGCACTGATTCATCTCCCCATATGGCGAGCAGATCCCATACCTCCTGTTCGGTCCATGCTGGAGCTCTTTTGCGATCCTGGGACTCCATCACGGTTACCTGTGCTGATGAGCTCTGCGTGGTCACCTGTGCTCTCCAAGCTGGACAAACAGGAAATGAAATTCAAACGTTCACGGGGCTTTTCCTGTCTACCTGGTCAGTGCATCTGAGTTGAGAGTGCTGTCCAGAGCGGTCACAATGAAGCACTGTGGGATAGCTCCCGGAGGCCAATAACATCGAATTCCATCCACACTACCCCAATTCTGACCCGCTAAGGCCGATTTTATCACTAATCCCCTCGGAGGTGGAGTAAAGAAACCAGTTTAAAGAGCCCCTTAAGTCGAAAGAAAGGGCTTTATCGTGTGAACGTGTCCAGGCTTAATTCGATTTAATGCTGCAAAAGCCAACCTGAACTCGTAGTGTAGACCAGGCCTAGGAGAAGAGCTGTATCCACTCCCTCCTGAGCATTGCTGCAGAAAGGACAGACAGCTGTAGCCCTAGTTAGAGCAATTATGTGTTTCCCTGCCAGCCCAAGCTCAAATGCTCTACAGCCCATCACAGTAGCTCCTATCTGAATGAATGGCAAGTTGGCTGGAGGCCCTTATACTCCTTTTTCCTCACCTACCACATCTATAGCTTTGATAAAAGAAGTTACTCAGAGGGTGTGAGCTAACATTTCAAAAGACTCAATTAAGAAATCTTGAAGGAATAAACATGAATTACTGAAAAGTAGGAAGGAACATACATGTAACATCTGTATTAATGATTAGGAAGAGGGGATAAGTAGCACATTAAATTCATGTGGGCAGGTTATGTTCAGCAACACCATGCATCCCCACTGAAGGCAATGGAATTATAGGATATGGTGAGAGCAGAATATGACCCATAGAGGTTACTCATTGTGAGATGTTGCAAACACCAGTGCAGATAGAGGAACAAGGCAAACGAACAGAGAGGAGCTAGCACTATGAATAGGAAACAAAACAATGAAATCAGTCTGGAAAAAATGCAATTCATATGTGGAAAAATAACCTCAGACAGAGATAGGTGGTTGGGGGAAGGTGAATCTTGGAATTTAGTTATCCTGAAAGAGGACTGCTATAGAAGAGGGGGGAGAATGATTTGGGGCTGTGAATATAGGAGCATTATATAAGGGAGGTGCAGGGATAGGGACTAGCCACACTAGTCCCTCTTTATGCAACTCCAGAGAGACCATATCTACAACACTGCATACAGCTCTGAACACCTCAATTTTAGGGAAACCCGGGGTAAGGACATAACAGACTACAAGTATTTTAAAGAAACAACAAGGAAGGAGGGTGTGGTAGTGCCAGAGGCAGGACAATAAGAAGGAAGATTTACCGCATGCTCGGGTTCAAGCACACCTCCCTTTCTCTGGGTTGGGTTTTATTACAGAGGCTGCTTTATCCCAAATTGACACCAATTTGATAAAAAGGCTCTTCTGTGTTCATTCCATACATGTTTACATATAGAAAATTCAAAACTTCAGAAACAAACCAGGGAAGGTCTCATTCCTCCCTCTGCCCTGGCTTCTGATCAGCCCAAGCTTACCTTCCCCTGGGACCAAAGCATATCTTTTGTAAGGTGTTGAGCCTAAACAGGTGCAGCTGCACCTAAATAGCTCCCAGGTGCTTTCCTGAGCTACTTCTGAACCTTGGCTGTCAAACCACCTCCAGAGTTCCAGCCTTTGTTTGGCTCAGCAGGGGCTCCTAGGGACATACCTGGTGTGGAATACAATAGGACTTTGGGGGCTTCTCTTGGGGGGTACCAAAAGATCTGTATATCCCATCACAGAGAGTGGAGTTAGGGTGGTTATTATAGGAGTAATGGGATGAAACTGAATCAAGGAGAAGAAGTGAGGCTCTTGGCTTGTCTACTTGGGGAAGTAAGCATGCAATAAGCTAGCATGTGAATTTAAAGTGTACCAGGTACTCATCACTCCCTCCTCCTGTGGATGGTCTTACTGCATACTTAGGCCATGTCTACACTATCACTTATGTCAGCAAAATGTATGTTGCTTAGGGGTATGAAAAAACCCACACCTGTGAATGACATTTTCGCTGGCATAAGTGGTAGTGTGCACAGCGCTATGTCGGTGGAAGAGCTTCTCCCGCCAACCTAGTTACTGTTGCTCATAGAGGTGGTTTTATTATGTCAACAGGAGAGCTCTTTCCCATTGGCATAATGTGGCTACACAAGCATAATGTGGCTACAGCTGTGCCACTGCAAGTTTGCTAGTGTAGACATGGCCTAAGAGTGCCCTTGGGCAGGTCAGCTTAATGTACTTCAAAAGTTCATTAAGCTAAAGTTCACAAAAGCAGTAGTGTGGAATAAGGCCATGTCTACATTACAGACTTATATAAGTATAACTACATTGCTCAGGGGTGTGAAAAAAAATCACATCTCTGAGCCATGTAGTTATACTAACCTCACCCTCCCCATATTGACACCGCTATGTCGACTGGAGAGATTCTCCCACCAACATAGCTACCGCCTCTTGGGGAGGGGGATTAACTACACTGACATAAGAACCTCTCCCATCAGAATAGTAGCATCTTCGCTAAAGTGCTGCAGCAGTGCTCTGTGCCACTGTAGTGCTGTGCATGAAGACAAGCCCTAAGAGTGTCTACAATGGGAGTTTATGCAGGATACCTAGTGTGCACTAGCTATGGGGGGAGGAAGGGATCTCCCTGTGTAGATGAGCACTGAATCTCAGAAAATGCATTGTCTGTTATAATAAGGAATAATCTCCTAAAGTGATAGAAGCCTCATCTCTTGAGTCATTGAGCTTGTGTCTTTTTCTCTATACAACATACATAATATGAAGGAACCATATGGACAGGATGGGGTCCAAATAACAGTGTTTACTAACTATAGACAGCATGTAGTGACTAGCTAGATATACATACTGCTGCTCTAGCTGGCATCTGAAGGCTTCTGAAACATAGAAGACAGTGAGGGCCACTCGAGGAATTAAGCTACTTAAAGAGATAATACTCAATTCCTATACACTACACTGCTGAAAAGCATACTAGCTACATGTATCACACACACACACAGCCAGTGGTGCCCTACATGGCCGGAGTTAGGGGCAGGAAACCCATGCAACTGCCTGGGATGCCAGGCTTCGGGGGCGCTGGGTTTGGGGTGCTGTTTTTGTTGTTAGTGACAAAAGGGAAAATAGTGTTTGAAGTAAAATGTTTCAAGTATTCAGTATGTGGATTCATTTTTCACTATCCTCCTAGAATGTTCTGGACCTTTGTAGAATCTCATGGAACCTTCCAGAATTTCTGAGAACTACATTTTCCTTGACTCTCCTAGAAGGTTGTCAACCATGCCCTCACATTTATATAAGGAGCAGAGCATCACCAGTCAGTCAGTGAGATATAAGAACAAAGTGAAGTGAGAACCCAGATGCGATATTGTGAACCTTGTTTTATTGCGTAATTGTGAAAGTGTACTTGTGTTTTAAGACTTGAAGAGCATAAGTAGTGACTAACAAAGGACATATTTAACAAGACACCAGAGATATCTATAGAACCCCTATCTACACAAAAATGTAAAAGAAGTACTGTTACTTCTTTTGCTATGCTTATCACTTAATGTTTGATGACTTACTAAGACTGCAGAATATAGGCTTTTGCTCTTAAAATTAAGAAGTTTCTATAAGCTTAGAGGAAATGAATATTTTTTTATTTCCTTATATATGGCATGAATAAATACAGATTTACAGATCCCAGCATGCAAATTTATCATCTTATATGACAGCGATAAATCATGCATCAAAATCATGAAATGGGCTACAAATGCAAGAAAATATAAGGTACACCTTTACCTCGATATAACGCTGTCCTCGGGAGCCAAAAAATCTTACTGTGTTATAGGTGAAAACGCATTATAGCACACTTGCTTTGATCCACCGGAGTGCGTTGCCCCACCCCTCTCCCCCCGACACCACTTTACCACGTTATATCTGAATTCGTGTTATATTGGGTCACGTTATATCAGGGTAGAGGTGTATTCAAAAGCTTAACAAATGAAGGGAGGGATGCCAAAGACGCTCCTTGCCTGGGCACCATTTGGCCTAGGGCCGGCCCTGGTGCCCTACTATCAGGGATATGCCTTTTTCAATAGCATATTGTTGCTCTACAGGAATGTTATCACATTTTGCAGTCAAAAGGGTTAAAAACTACTTAGGACTAGGTACTGAAGTGGAACTGTTCTGCATTTGCTGGGAGGGGGAGTAAACTGACAATAAAGGCCTTTTCCCCCCTCTAACATCTATGATGTGTCTGATATTTAAAATGCCTTAAACATAAAAACTGGATCATTCAATAGCAAAATGTTAATAGATACTGTGAAGTATGAAAGAAATACATCTTCAATATTATGTTCTGTCAGCAGGGAAAGTAATATATAGAGACAACTCCTGGAGAGACTGTCCTACTAACTAAAAATATGTATACATAACAATTGAAATTTGCTTTAAAGGAAACCTTCAAACATTTTACACATAACAGAAAATATTTTCCTGAAAAATAATGCTGTGAAGATTAGGAAGGGACTAGCCAGGCATCTTATAATTACAGAAATTGAAAACCAGGTATCACACTGATTATGAATAGTTTCCAACAGATACTTTTATTTTAGAAGACTGCTGTTAGAAAAAGAAAGACAGTAAGGAGTAGATAATAAGTGACAGGACATTAAAACTGCTTGATGTAAGAATCATGGTCACATATGAATATATTTTAAAAGGTGTTTTCATGTAAAAAGAGTGTTGACAAGAAGCATGGGGGAAAGAAAATTGAACACCGTTACAAAAAAATACAGAAAATAAGTTAGATAGAAAAGAGACCAAAGAAACATGAAAACCACTATATATTCTGTTCTTCTCCATATTTAAACACATACAGAGATAACTGGATACAAACGGGAACTATATGGAGTGGTATAAAAAAATTCCTGGGATTTTGGGAATGGTGCACCACTTGTGAGTGGAGAAATCATGAACAAGTTATGAAGGTGATTCCAAAACACTTTAACATATAGGATCTTGAGACCTTTGAGGGCTAGAAGAGGGTGTTGGGCTCTGTTAGGAAGCCGGAAATCTTTGTGCCTTCCCTGTGCTATAAAGTTCCTGGGCCTGATTCTCACTTCCTCCTAAACTTACTTAAAGAGTCCCAGATTCATCTGTGAAAGTGTCATTAAAGCCTGGAATAGAGAGAGACAAAGGAGTGTTTCTAAGAAAGTAAATATAACCTTGTAAGTTTCTTCTGTTAAATCTTTTATAGTTATGCTATTCCCAATGAATATATAAATTTATCCAATAAAATTCAGGAGACCCAATAAGAATAAAGATGCATCTAAACAGTAAAAAGGCCCCAAACTCCAGTTGACTCACTTGTAATGTCTGCTCAGACATAACAGAAGCTGCAGCAGCAGAGAGGAAGTGGCAGCCTGGAAACAGAGGATTAAAAGTCTCCCTTTGTTAATGTTGATTCAGTCTTGGATTTTTAAAAGTAGATGTCCACATCTTCAGAGGTATTTTAGTCACCATCTGTGCTGCAGTTGACAGCTTTCACTGTCAAAGAATTTACCCTTCATTGCCTAAGTGCATCCAAGCAATATCACTATATTCTCTTTAACCCTGTGATATTATACATTGCAGTGGTATAGATAGTATCAAACCAAACCAATCTTCTATGGGTATTTGTTGACTCACTTGAGTTACCGCTATGGAAACTGGTTGACTGACCACCCACTAAGCTTTTAGGGACATTCAGAATATCCCAAACCAATAGAAGGGAGGGTTGGAATCTCTTGGAAGAATAATACAGCCCTTGGAATGGGACTCAGCTGAGACTCAGCATTCAATTTACAAATTTACAATGCTTTGGTACTCTTCCAAAGCATTTGTCTTTTCAACCCCAGAAATGATACCTCTAGCCAGTTTGCAGTGCTGCTGTGTTGGTCCCAGGATATTAGAGAGACAAGGTAGGTGAGGTAATATCTTTTACTGGAACAACTTCTGTTGGTGAAAGATGCAAGCTTTCAAGATACACAGCTCTTCTTTACTTTTAGCCAGTGACAGGAATTCCCAATCATAAGATGGTCTTGAAATAATGGTCTTGAATTTATGATCTGCAGACCAGTAGTGGCTGCAATAATAGTTATGGGGAGGGATTTTTCAGGGGCATAAACAGCAGTTGGGTACCAGCCAGTAACTCCCGCTGTGTAGCCAAAGTCATCATACAGTGCCTAGCACAATGGAACTAACAAGTAAGAGAGTTGCTGCTTCTAAGAGTTTGCAAGCTAAATAGTCAGGAAAGGAAACAGGTAATGTGTGACATTGAGTAAGTGACAACAGGTCAGTAGTAGAGCTACGAACAGAACCCCGCTCTTCAGAATCAGAGTCTGCTACACTATCCACGAGGCTGTTACCTCCCTTAATATATTCCTCTTTCTGAGCCATTTTTCACAAGCATTTTTGAAAGATGTTAGACTACAGACATGTACCCAAAAAGGGTAATTGTACATGTGAACATGTCACCCACTGCAGTCATTCATTTGTGTGCACTTACCTGCTGTGTATTCACAACTGAATATTTTATATTTGAATATAACTTTCTCCTGCAATCATAGTTTCCATGTGCAGAGTAGGTGGCTAGGTTTGAAGATGTGCTCCTTGGAATAATTTTAAGATCAAAATCATGTAGTTGCTTTGAAAATGTTAATGCTTGCTAAAACATTTTAAAACAGCCTTGTTCCTGAGTGCACTGTTCTTTGAAGCACATGGGCTCAAACCTTTTCATAGTGTGAATCACCTCTTAACAAGGAAATTGCCTCATTGGCCACCTCCTTTCCCACTGGCATTTGCATAACATGCCCATGGCAACTGCAACAATTGCTTACTAAAAATACTCAGGAAGCATTTAATGTATTTTTAGCTTTTTCAATACTATTTGGCAGCTGGAAATTAGGGGAGAGCCAGCACCATATGATGAACTAGCTCACCCCACGCCAGTTTGGGAACTTCTCTGTCAGCACATGGAGTAATTTCTTCTGTGATGATTCCTGAAGGATATAGCTGCCCGTCTCTGAAGCTACGATGATTTTGATAAGGCTGTGACAGAAGTGTAGAACACAGATGTGAATTAGTCAAGCACTGAAGAGCTTTGTGATCATGAGGACCCTGAAAAAATATCTGGAGCATCTGGATACTTAACAGGTGGGACATGACAAAAAAACCCACATTCTAGAGAACTAGAATTTCTCCCAAAACTAAAATAACCAGTTTTAGGTCAGCTCTAATCACAGTGAATTGCAGCCTAAATCCCTTGTTTAGAGATTCGTGGGAGTCCTCCCTGAGAAATGTGACTGGTAGAGGCCCTGTACCTAAGTAGGGTGTCCTCAAGGAGGCCATAAAGGATCAGGAACTGTGAAAATTAGTTCACTGCTAAATCAGAGGAATTAATACCTCCTATTCAATCATCTATACTATTTTTAGCAGGAGCCAATGTTCTCCTTAGTAGTCTCCCATCCAGGCCTGACTATTTAGCTTAGAGAGCTGACAAAACCACACATAGCAGCTATATGGCTGCCTAGAAGGTGGGAACATGAAATGAGAAAAAAGTCTGAAACATTCTCAGGCATTATTGTTATATAATCAAGTGAAACCAGTCAAAAACTGCCTTGGTTGGTCCATTCACTATTAGAAACAACAACTTACCTCAACTCCGGACAATGTGACTATGTTATCACCCAGTAACATGGAAGGTAACATGTCACTCACTGCACTAGTCTTCTTACTTGCTTAACACACTGCCTCTGCAGTCTGTGTGTATTTTCTGGTCCATTTCCCATTCTTAACCTTAGTGCCTCACCCACCTTTCAGTTTGTACATTGTTCCATTTAGCAATTATTATGGGTATACTTTATTCATTTTCTGTGTGTTAGCTTGTTCACTCACTGATGTGATTTTGTTTTAGAGAATAGTCAGAGGCTACAAAAAGAACAGATGAAATAGGGTTTATAGTTATAGAGTCTCAATGATAGGTCTGTATAAGCCTTTTTTTCCCTTGCATTTTTTTCTGGTTTTTGTGCCAGGTGAATCTGCATAAAGATTTATCACTTCATTTAGTAAAATGGCAGTCCAAGAGAAAAACCTTCTTGCTAATTCCTACGTAACTAATTTGGAGCATCATCAATCCTGCCCTTGTGATTTGCTTACAAGGATCCTTAGCATTTTATATTCATCTTTTAATATTAATTCTGTGCTGTCTAATCTAGAATGTATTGTGCACACAGTGTTCTGGAATTAGCAGTCAGCACAACAGGACTATAATTGTGTGTAATCAAACCGCCAAAGAAAATTGCAAAGCAACTGCAAGTATGGCACTCCAAGTCCTGACCTGTCAATACTGCAGTTCTCATTTCCATCTCCATTTTCCTTTTCCCCTTCTGCTGACAAGCCCCTCGGTATTTCATTCTGAAATTCGCTCACCTCTCTTGGGCATTGTTACTGTCCTCCTATTTCTTCCACCACCCTTCAGGAAACCAAAGGAAGAATGGAGTAGTCTATTCTTCATGAATGGAAGCCAAGAACTCCTGAATTCTAATCCCAGCTCTATCCCACACTTGCTATACTGCATGAGCAAGTCATTAAACATCTGTGCCTGTTTCCTCACCTGTAAAAATCAGGTTTAGTCTTACTAGAACAGAATGAATGATTCAGAGTGAATATTTTGATGAATTTCCGTATTTGTACCTTTTCATGAAAGGACAGACAGGTTGCAAAATTCTCAAGTTTGTTATTCAAAATTATTCACAAGTTTCACTGGTATTTTTTGGCTTAAACTAACCAACAAGTCAGTTTGTGACTAGAGAATAGTACAAGTAAACATACAATTTAAAAATCATGCCCTGTTGGTTAGTTCCATGAGTCATCCAATCAGGCAAAAAACAAAAGATTTATGTAAATACCTAACAATGCACATTGAGTGTTTTTTTGCTATGGCCCCAAGGAGCTGATATACTAGCTGGCAATCACACTCATGTCCCTTTCTCAGCCAGCCCTGTCACTTGAAGGGCTAGGAGGGTTATGGTATAGTATTTCACTATACAGGGGAAATCATCAGTTGGAAATTTGTACCTACTTTCTGGTACATTTGTGCCATGGAGTACAGATAAGCCAAGCCAAGGCTGAGGATCTGGTCCAGAAAGTCCAGTTGTCTCAGCTGTGCTTTTCATATGATATAGGATTTCACTATAGTAGGGAAATCATCAGCTGGCAATTTGTACCTACTTTCTGGTACATTTGTGCCATGGAAGTACAGATAAGCCAAACCAAGGCTGAGAATCCGGTCCAGAAAATCCAGTTGTCTCAGCTGTGCTTTTCATGCATGAGAAAAGAGAGTATCTGCATAATTTCATCTTTAGCAGGAGGTAACCTACACCAAAGAGTGCATACCAGTACCATCTCCATGTGTGCTTTTATAACCAGCGCAACGTGCAAAAGAAACTCATGCCACACTCTGCCCACATATCTACACCAGCAACACCATCACAGGACCTAACCAGATCAGCTACAACATCACCGGCTCATTCACCTGCACGTCCACCAATGTTATATATGCCATCATATGCCAGCAATGCCCCTCTGCTATGTACATTGGCCAAACTGGACAGTCACTACGCAAGAGGATAAATGGACACAAGTCAGATATCAGGAATGGCAATATACAAAAACCTGTAGGAGAACACTTCAACCTCCCTGGCCACACAATAGCAGATGTAAAGGTAGCCATCTTACAGCAAAAAAAACTTCAGGACCAGACTCCAAAGAGAAATGAGCTCCAGTTCATTTGCAAATTTGACACCATCAGATCAGGATTAAACAAAGACTGTGAATGGCTATCCAACTACAGTTTCTCCTCCCTTGGTGTTCACACCTCAACTGCTAGCAGAGCACCTCACCCTCCCTGATTGAACTAACCTTGTTATCTCCACACTGATTTATACCTGCCTCTGGAGATTTCCATTACTTGCATCTGAAGAAGTGAGGTTCTTACCCATGAAAGCTTATGCTCCCAATACTTCTGTTAGTCTCAAAGGTGCCACAGGACCCTCTGTTGCTTCATGCCACAGAAGTGTGCTCAAGAAAAAGTGGTCATGACTAGCTACAGCATAGTGTGTCCAGCACAGCAACATGGCACTCTTCCCTAACCCCATTGGGTGTGCTGAGCTGGCTGTGTAGGGATATTAAAGAAGGTACTAACAGTGATTCCCCCAAGTGACAGTGACCCCCCCCTGTAATTTGTCCCCCACACTTTAAAATCCAACAGTTTCACCAAATACAAAAATCTCTTGGGTCTTCTATTAAAACTTGTAAGCTACTGTCTATAGAAACCATTGATTGTATCTGTCCTGTGAAAGATACTTTATCACTATGTAAAACTTACAAACAAGTTAATTGACTTTGTTCTTGAAGTAATTGATACAATGTAAACAAACGCTATAAGCCGTTAAGTGACTTTCACTTCATTGTAACAGCGAGGGCTCCTAGGAATAGACCCCCACCCTCTGTGATTAAAGGGCCGGGAGTCTCAAATGAATTAGCACACACCCCGAAAGTGGTGGAGATAGTAAATTAAAATATGGTTAAGATATGTAATGTATGTTGATGAATGCTTGATGTACATGAATGGTTAGGGAGGTGCCAGCCTAGAAAGGGAGTATCCATCGGCCGAAGAATGTGTCAAGTGGACCACCAGACAACCCCCAGAGGGTAAACTGGGATCCACCCCATCACCTGGAAGGATGAGAAACACAAACTTTGGACAGTGTGGAGCCACCAGGAATGTGCCACTTTGGACAGGAATGTGCCATCTGCTGATTGAGTCAGCAACAGCAGGATGAAACAGCTCCCATAGACTAACATAGGAATTAATTCCTATAAGAATGGACTCTAAAGATTGAGGACTTTGAGTCTCTGGTTCTGCTGCCAGCCTCCAGGAGCATCAGGTGCATCTGACACAGACTCAGCTCCATCCTCATGACCAAGATACCTGGCCAGTAACTTGGCATGAGCAACTTCTAGGCTGGTAACTATAACACCTATACAGAACTTGAATGAATGATTGTGTGAATGAATCTATATATATGTGTGTGTGTGTGTGTGTGTGTGTGTGTGTGTGTGTATAAGGAATAAGTAGTGATAGGAATAAGTAGTCAAACAACGTTGTTTACTTTTATCTTTTGCTTTATCATTATGTTTACAATAAATGTGGCATCTTTGCCTTATCCCTCTTCCCTCTTAATATGATCCTGCTGGTTTTTATTCTATTGGTATAACAGCTGGCCTTGCTATTAACAAAGTAGACATGCTCCTAGTCCAAACAGCCTCCTTCCCAAATACACCACATGGCGCCATAAATTGCCTCTATTCTAGTGGGAATTAGGGTGCTCAACATCTCTGAATATCAGACTAGTTATTGAGGGGCCTAAATTGGGAAACCAATGTTTAAAAAGTGATTAAATACTTCCAAATAAAATATTTCAAAACACCTTGGTCAGTTACACTCGGCAAGGTTATCAGTATTACTGAAAAAAATAGCACAAGGTCTTATTACAGTTCTTGACATTATATGAGTCAGACACTTAACTTTACCCCTAAGAGAGATGATGGGCATTTAAAGCTTGCAAGGTTCTGTATTCTCTGTTTTATTGTAAGCTTTATGGTAACAATTTATTTTTATGGAGATTAATGTGTGAATACAAATACATTGAGGACACACTCTCATTAGGGGATCACTAACCTCTCCTATAGGTGACATTAAGACAAGTATTCGATTATAAGCCCCCACACACACCCAAAAAAAACCTCTTGGAAACCCTAAAATAATTGCCCTGAAATTTCATATGCAGGATCTTTGGCTGAGGTAGAATATATTCCTCTGTAATGAAATTAAACAGGAACAAAAGCAGGTCAGTGTCTGATGCCCATAGTCAAACCACATCAAAGTTCAAACAGTACAGGATGCTTTATTGCCTTGCAAAACGGTCATGAAAATGTACCCACCAGACACAAAAGCCTATTCACCCATCCTTTATCATGAGATTAGACAATGAAAGTCTAATCTCTTACTTACCCAACAGAAAACACAGGACTGGGGAGGCAGCAAGGTCTAGAGCTCAGGAGACCAGAGCTCTATTCCTGATTCTGCCACTAATGTGCTATGTGACCTGGGGCAAGTAACTTCATTTCTGTTTCCGTTTCCCCTTCCATCCCTTGGTTTTTTTAGATTGTAAGAGACATTTCTGCCCTGAAAAGCTAGGTGTAGGTACTGTGAATTGCAGAGTGAGGCTTCGATTTCAGTTGGGTCTCTAGGCACTCATATATAACAAATACTAAAGAAGAATAGGTATGTAGAATTTTGCAAGAAGCAATGCAGCCTCCAATAGAAAGAAAAACAAAAGGAAAAAAAAAGAAAACCCACTCACCATTGATGAACCAGGGAACAGTCAGTCCTGCTAATCTTCTTGACACAGAAATGTGACTAATTAATCAAAATATAAAAGGGTACTGATTATTGGCAAGATGCTATACTCTATTGATAAGGCTATATAGAAACCCAACACAAGTATTGGTCTATTAAGGGTTGCTTATGGATCAGATGTTCTTTAATGTTCTCGTTAATGGTAGTCTGTCCATGTAATATCTGATCAAGTTTATTTATAGATTTCTACTTTTGAAAAGTCTGTAAAAAAGAAGATTAGTCTAAGTGACAGCAACTTCTGGTTATGATTCACCCTGAGTTAGGGAGGAACAATGCAAATAGTTATTGAGAGACATAGAAACAGCTGTTTTATAGCTCTGATATTCTCTGACTAAGCCTCCCACTGAGAGTAGGAGTTTGAACAAATTCCTATAGGACATGAAACACCCTGTCAAAGCTAAAAACCCTGGTGCCACTAATAATCACATGGAACTCTGATAAACAAGATATAGCTTGTAGCATAAAACATGTAATTGTTGCTGACAGCCCTACTTTTGTTTCTAGGTTCTTGTATTTTTTCTGTTTCCAGAGTAGCTCAGATTCTCTGTGGTTAATGACATAAAAATGTGGCTAAGACATTGAACAGACATTAGTATACCCATTGCCTCACTTCTCTTTAGGATTTCACATTTGAATTTGCCCTGTAGTTTGCTGTCCTCTGAATATTGCCTACTGAACTGTCATAAGAATAGTCATTAGAGATGAACTCAGCCATCTCCAGTCTGAGTATTAGGATATTTAGGGAGACTGTCTGAAGTACACAGTTAGCTGTGCTTTCTTCAGTCAGTTCTTCCCTTTAGGGGTGACCAAGTGAGAACAGCTCTCTAATGCGGTCAGTAGCACCATCCAGCTCCTGTCTATGGTAACTGGCCAGGGAAGACTGGAATGATGTGGAGTCTTGGGAGAAGCCATGGGAAAACTTTTGAGTCTATTGCGGTTGGGAGGGAAGAAAGGAAAACATTAAGAATAGAAATATATATGTTTTGTACTTGAAAGTATTAGGTTCATCTTTAAATAAGTAACACCTGCTTATTTCAAGAAGGCAGACTTTAGCAAACTCAGTGAGTTGGTAGGTAAGATCCCATGGGAAGCAAGTCTAAGGGGAAAAACAATTGAAAACAATTGGCAGTTTTTCAAAGAGACATTTTTAAGGGCATACGAGAAAACTATCCCACTGAGTAGGAAAGATAGGAAATCTGGAGGGAGACCACCCTGGCTTAACCAGAAGATCTTCAATTATCTAAAAATCAAAAAAGAGTCCTATAAAAAGTAGAAACTAGGTCAAATTACAAAGGATTAATATAAACAAATAACACAAGTATGTAGGGACAAAATTAGAAAAGCCAAGGCACAAAACGAGATCACACCAGCTAGAGACATAAAGGGTAACAAGAAAACATTCTACAAATACATTAGAAGCAAAAGGAAGACCAAGGACAGGGTAGCACCGCTATTCAATGAGAGGGGGAAAATAATAACAGAAAATGTGGAAATGGCAGAGGTGCTTAAGAACTTCTTTGCTTCAGTTTTCACCAAGAAGGTTGGTGGCGATTGGACATCTAACATAGTGAATGCCAGTGAAAATGAGGTAGGCTAAAATAGGAAAAGAACAATTGAAAATTACTTACACAAATTAGATGTCTTCAAGTCACCAGGGCCTGATGAAATGCATCCTAGAATACTCAAGGAGTTGACTGAAGAGATATCTGAGCCATTAGCGATTATCTTTGAAAAGTCATGGGATACGGGAGAGATTACAGAAGACAGTAAAAGGGCAAATATAGTGCCAATCTATAAAAAGGGAAATAAGGACAACCCAGGGAATTACAGACCAGTCAGCTTAACTTCTGTACCCAGAAAGATAATGGCACAAATAATTAAGCAATCAATTTGCAAACATCTAGAAGACATGGATTTATCAAGAACAAATCATGTCAAACCAACCTGATAGCTTTCTTTGACAGGGTAATAAGCCTTGTGGATAGGGAGGAAGCAGTAGACATGGTATATCTTGACTTTAGTTAAGCTTTGATACTTTCTCTCATGACCTTCTCATAAACAAACTAGGGAAATGCAACCTAGATGGAGCTACTATAAGGTGGGTGCAAAACTGGTTTGAAAACCATTCCCAGAGAGTTGTTATCAGTGGTTCACAGTCATGCTGGAAGGGCATAATGAGTGGGATCCCTCAGGGATTAGTTCTAGGTCCGGTTCTGTTCAATATCTTCATCAATGATTTAGATAATGGTATAGAGAGTGCACTTATAAAGTTTGCGGACAATACTAAGATGGGAGGGGTTGCAAGTACAAGTGCAAGGATAGGATTAAAATTCAAAATGATCTGGACAAACTGGAGAAATGGTCTGAAGTAAATAGGGTGAAATTCAATAATGACAAATGCAAAGTACTCCATTTTGGAAGGAACAATCAGTTGCACACATACAAAATGGGAAATTACTGCCTAGGAAGGAGTACTGCGGAAAGGGATCTGAGGGTCATAGTGGACCACAAGCTAAACATGAGTCAACAGTGTAACACTGTTGCAAAAAAAGCGAACATAATTCTGGAATGTATTAGCAGGAGTGTTGTAAGCAATACACGAGAAGTAATTCTTCCGCTCTACTCCATGCTGATTGGGCCTCAACTGGAGTATTGTGTCCAGTCCTGGGCACCACATTTCAGGAAAGATGTGGAAAAATTGGAGAAAGTCCAGAGAAGAGCAAAAAAAATGATTAAACGTCTAGAAAACATGACCTCTGAGGGAAGATTGAAAAAATTGGGTTTGTTTAGTCTGGAGAAGAGAAGACTCAGAGGGGACATGATAACTGTTTTCAAAGTACATAAAAGGCTGTTACAAGAAGGAGGGAGAATAATTGTTCTTCTTAACCTCCGAGGATAGGACAAGAAGCAATAGGCTTAAATTGCAGCAAAGGAGGTTTAGGTTGGACATTAGGAAAAACTCCCTAACTGTCAGAGTGGTTAAGCACTGGAATATATTGCCTAGGGAGGTTATGGAATCTCCATCATTGGAGATTTTAAAGAGCAGGTTAGACAAACACCTGTCAGAGATGGTCTAGATAATACTTAGTCTTGCCATGAGTGCAGGGGACTGGATTAGATGACCTCTCGAGGTCCCTTCCAGTCCTATGATTCTATGATTTATAACTCTCAATATAAAGTGATAAAACTTTTAACATTTCTGTATTCACCACACTCAAGCTAGAAAGAGCTTAAATATAGTCCCCCAGGGTTGGAGCAGTAAAAATATTTATCCAAACTTTAGTGAGACTGTCAAAACATGCCATAATCCAACATTTAAGGCTATGAGGTTTGAGTATTTTATTGATCAGTTCACCAACCATTCTTTTTGGCATTAAAACGAACCATACACAGGCAGCTTTGGAGCTAGCTCCACATATCCTCAGATTCTCTTATGCCTGCTTTCAGCATTTTGATGCTTAAATAATGGCCTCCTTTCACTCTCTTGTTTGTCCCTCCTGGGGCACATATCTACTGGGCCATCCCAAGATGGTTTGATTATTCTATTTCTAAAGTGTGATTACTGTAACTCATCTATTGTTTGTCTTCTTGACATGATCAGGTGCCACGTGGAAGTGGCTCAGTACTGAATATATGCTATTTACAGGTATTCATTTCTAAACATACCCATTTGAAATCCTGTTATGTGGTGTATTTAATGATATAATATCTCTTTTGAGCACCTAGTCATTGTATGGCCTTTGTTCCTCCACAAGACTTAGAGAAATCAGCAGTGAAACAAGGTGAGAGAGGAAATATCTTTTATTAGACCAACTTCTATTGGCAAGGGAGAGAAGCTTCTGAGATTACACAGAGCTCTTCTTCAGGTCTTCAGAAGAGCTCTGTGTAAGCTCAAAAGTTTGTCTTTCACCAACAGAAGTTCATCCAATAAAAAAGATATCACCTCACCCACCTTGTCTTTCTACTATCCTGAACCAGCACAGTTATAACAACACTGTATACAGAAATCAATAGTCTCAGTTTGGTTAACAAAGTTGATTGCTATCACTAATAGGAGAATGATTATTATTCTGTTTATTTTCATTAGCATGCACTGCCTTCCATGGTATAATCATTTAGCCATAATTGTCAGATAAATTGGCTGTAAAAGAGTCTAAAGACAGGAAAACAGGAGACACGGCATTTTAGTCTACCATATGTTTGGAGCCAGGTTTGTAGAAGGTTTTGTACTTGGTACGTAGATGCTCAGAACTATTTTTGATACCACTCTGCTGATGAGTCTGAGCCAACCCACTAAACCTCCATCTCAGTATGTACTGTCACTCAGAAGTGCTGCTATTCTGTCTGGCCCACCAAACATTTGAAAGCAAGTTATAAAACCACAATGTGAACTGAACATTTTCATCTTGAAGCCTGTTATTGTGTTGTTTCCCTAGAAGGCTGGGAACACTACTGGAGCAACTTTGACAGGGGAAGATTAAAGCAGGTAGTAGGCAATCAAGAGCTAGTGGAAGGTAAGGAGAGGCTTTTGGGGAATGAGGCAAATGTTCAAAATGTGGGACAGTGTTGCTTCAGGGAGGAGGAGATCTGATATACATGCAAGTCTGAACTGGAAAGATCACATGAAGTGGGCTGTAGAAATGTGAGTATATTGCACAGCACAGGATTGTTTCTATTTCAGCCAGCCAGTGGTGTAACTTCACATTTTGAAATTTACTCTTCAGTATGAGCTAAATAGGCACACAGAGGCTCAAGAAGAAGAGCATGCCTTCTGGGGGAATGGTATTAAGCTCACCAAGAGCTTTGAGAGGTTGATTTGCAACAGCTTTTTTCCCCCCTTTTTTTCTTTTTTTAGCATCAATGGACTAGTTCCTACCTTTTGTGTGTGCTCAAATTCTGCCTGCAGGATGGGGAAGCATCCTATTAAAATAGAGGATCATCTCCTCCTATTCCACAACCTCAATTCTGAATTGCATCTTGAACCTTTGTATAAAAGTTATGTAATCTGACCACATTTTTTTTTTGTTTTCTCCACTTAATATAGGCTGCACCTTGTCTGTACGAGTGCTAGCACTCTTATTAGAACTAAACATCTGAATCCATGTAATACTTTCATACAGTATATGGGAAATGGATTTAAACTACATATAAATTAAGAGGAAATAAACCCAGCTGTCCAATACAAGCTTTATCAGAAGCACACTTAGCTTGCCTTAAAATTGAATATCAAAAGGCTCTTTGCAAACCTGAATATCTCAGAGATATCTTTGCATTTAAAATGTGTCAATGACTGAATATTAAACAGCAGCTTTCTTTGAGAGTGTCATTAAGTTCTTCATTTGGAATATATTTTGCAGTGTAAAAAGCAATGCAAATATAGATCTTTGAACAAGAGACAGCCCTACTATTATAACTCACTAATGAATCATGCTTCTCCAGTTCAGTTCCCAGCAGCTGCACCCACAAACCTCACACTGATCCCTGGCTGGACTAGCAAGAACTTATCCTATGATCTAGCAGTCCCCAACATGGTGTTAAATTGCTCATGTAGCCTTTATGTCACCCCCCATCTTTAGCAATCTATAGCGATACAGTATGAAATCAAACTCTGCTAATTTCAGGGAACTTTATTCTTGTAAGTAGCAGGCTAATAACTGTATCAGGGGTTCTACATTATAACTGACAGAACGCTTTGAAGACGGAATTGAAGATTAGATATACATGAAAAGGCTCAAGAATTTACACCACCACCAGACCTCTACTCGGATAAAATAAGGATTAAATAGACGCTGTCTGAGGATGCAGTGTTTTGATCTCCATGTGAATTAATTTTTGATCAGTGTCCAGGTTAGGTTTGAGCATGACTTAATTAGGGCTTTGGGTTCAGGTTCAATAGAACCAAAATCTGAATCCTTTTGAGACCTCATGACAGCGATAGGAAAGATGATCTTTCAGTTAAGGCAGTAGACTGGCACTCAGGAAATTTGTTTGATTCCTCAGTCTGCCACAGACTTCTTGTGAGACCTTAGGCAAATCAATGTTAGCCTTGGGTAGGATCCACAAAGGGACTTAGGCATTGCAATGCTGAGCATCATGGTATCTTATATATAGGTGCCTAGAAAAATCCAGGAACAATGTGATCCACAAAGCCAAGTTAGGACAATGAGACAGATATGCTGTAGGCCAGTGGTTAAGGTACCCAGCTGGGATGCAGGAGACCCCACATCCAGTCCCCCTTCTCCAACCAGTCTCATTTATCCACAGTGGAACAGCTTCAACAAGAGAGACTGAGAAAGCCCCACACCAGAATATTCCATAGCTCAGTGGTTAGAGCATCTTCCTGAGAGGTGAGAAACCCCTGTTCTAATAGTGTCTTCCCTTCAGGCCAGGGGGGAGGGAGAGATTGAAACTAGGTCTCCCACATCCCACTCAGAGGAGTGCTTAACTACTGAGCTAAAGGCTGTAATATGGGCATCAATACCACTATCTCCTGGATCTTGAATGGGACCCAAGCCAGTAGGTGCCCTCTGAGCATGCCTACTGGATTGGGGCCCCACACACAACTTAGATGGCTGAACACCTATCTTCTTTGGTTTGTGGATCGCTCTGGCGCTCAGATGGGAAATAGGCATCTGGATGCCTCAGTGAGGCATCAATGCACATGTCCAGAGGCTGAAACATAAGCACTTAGGGAACTTTTACCCTGGGGAAAAAAAAAACCCTTAGGTGCCGACTGAGTTTAAGTGCCTACAGGATTTGGTGAGTTTTGTGGATTGCAGTAGAGCCCAAACTGGAATTTAGACACTTAATCCCCAGAGTTAGGTGCTTATGTACTTTCGTGGATCCCTTTCTTATGCCCCACTATACTGACCACTTTCACCTAACTTTTGTCTCTCTCAGCTGTTTAGAATGTAAATTCTTCCGGACAAGGCTTTTTCCTCTCATTCCCCCCACCCCAGCATCTAACACAATGAGATGCTGATGTTTGTTGGAGCCTCCAAGCACTGCTGCAATACAGATAAGGTTGTCTGATGTGTAGAAAATTTATATCCTCCTGAATAGGGGACATCTCAAAAAAAAAAAGAAGAAGAAGAAGAAGAAGAAGCAGCACCAGCCAGCTGACATTGTGAGCTATTGGCTTAATACCAGAAAAAAAGGACCCTTTAGGTTTTGGTTACAAGCCAAAATTGAAACCAAAAGCAAAGGGCTGGATTCCCTACTCCCCCAGAATTGCTAAGGGGGTTGTATTTTTAGAATCCACTTTTAGGCCATTCCTAGCTTAAAGTAAAGTCTTGCGTAGCATCAGCTGAGCCAATGGACAATGTTTACACAGCACATATTCTGTGTGAGTTGTGTGATTTCATTTGAAAAGAAGAGACAAAATGTTTAAAAGAGTGAAGAGTGGCTGGGAGAGCATTCATGTAACGTTGCTGGGTGAGCCTTTATATGCTGAAGGCTGTGTGAACAAAGCTTGGAGAGGCTGCTTTTCACTAGCAGAGTAGTGTAAGACCCTGGACAGGAAAATTAAGGGGACACTGCTATTCAAAAGTCCAGCTTGTACCCTGGGGGTTGTCACACCCACTTTTTCCAAAATCCTCAGATTTGTACCAACCAAAATTCTAAAATAAAGGAGGTTGGCTTGGTGTAAGAGCAGCTACAGTACAGCCAGATGGAACCCAGATTTGGCATCAGCTGTGCCACTTTCACGTTGAGGCTCAAAAATCTGAGGTATCAACTCATCAAAGACCAAGATTTTTTGAAGAGTAGCAGAGAGTAAAGATTGTGATTGAAGACCACCACAAGCTTTGGGGGGGGACTTCCAAAAGTAAGATATAAGCGCCCCATTTGGATGTCCTACTGAGAATTTTACCAGTGTAATTATCCCCATTTTACAGCTGCAGAAATGGAGGTATGGATAGCTTAAGCAACTTACCCAAGGTCACACAGTCAATAGCAAACCCAGGACTAGCATTCATGTCACTTCACTCCTTGTCTGCTAGTCCATCCACTGCTAGAAATAAGCCTGGACATCTATGGTTTCATGGGATTCCTGATTCTCCCTAGTTTTAATTAGATTAAAAATACTATGGCAACCTCAAGCACTGTATTTTGGAATTCCTATATATAGATGAAGACAGGAAGTGAGAGGCATGCTAAATGAGGACAGGAAGTTAGCCCAACAGCAAGGTCTGAATTTGTTATTGTACCTGACCTGCTGAGGAAATAAGAAGAATTGCGAACGTAAACTCTGCATTTGGAAGACTCAAAAATATCTGGCAACTCAAAAACATCTCCCTCAAGACAAAACTGAATGTGTACAAAGCAATTGTTATCACCATCACAACATAAAGCAGTGAGACATGGCAACTTACCAAGAAAGATACACAAAATCTGGATTCATTTAATCACAAATGTCTGAGGAGAATATTGGGAATAACATATAGAGATAGGAAGACGAATGAAGAAGTTAGAAAAATTACTGGACAAGGCACCCTCTCACAAATAATCTACAAAAGAAGACATCAGTGGCTGGGACGTGCTAAGAATGGAAAAAGGAACGCTTATCAGATACCGCCCTTGAATGGAAGCCAGAAAATGCAAGAAGAAAGAGAGGAAGACCATGAATAACATGGAATCGAACAGTTCTGAATGACATCAAGCACCTCAACATGAAATGGGAAGATTTGGAGAGAAGGGCAATTGACAGGCAAGGATGGCAAATGTGGGTAGCCCAATGTGCAGCAAAGCACGGGATGGACTAAGGTCTAAGGTAATTTGACCTGCTTTGCCAAGCTCTATTTACATGGCACCTCATCCTTTGAGCTTTCCCTTTGAGCTCCACAGCACAGGTAAGTATATTTCACACTTACATTTGGAAAAATATTTGCCTAAGTATCACTGCTAAAAGTGTAGCAAGCCAACAGGCTACCTTGTAGATAAAAGTGCCCACCTTTGAGATCTAAGACAAAAGACATACTAGCATTTGGCCCCTTTAATTTATATGGCATGGTATGTTCTTGACACAGACTGGAGAGGCTACATGCTCTCCAGGGCAGGAACCACTGCCACTCAGCGATATAGCAGTCCTTAGCAGGGTTCTAAGTTGCTCATGTAGCACTTATTCCACCCCCACCCACCCCCATCTTCAGAAACCTCTGTAGTAGAATAGAAAATCTGCAAACTCTGTGCTAGTTGTAGAGGACTTCATTCTTCTCTAAAGTAGCAGACCCCAGATACTGCTAATATAAATGATAGTGTATTTCTGTGGCAGCACATGGAGTACAAAACCTTGGATTTTATGACCTTCTGGGTATACCACAGGAAGCAGCTATTTTCCTAGATGGGGGGGGGCTCTTTTAGGGGGTCAGGACACAGAGACAGGAAACGGTGCTTGGTTTAGCTAGAGATTGGGGAAGGTTAAGTACTAACATCTTTTATGTGCTTATGGCTAGTTAGGGCTGATGTCTGTTTAAGTCACTTTGACTCAATTTTAGTTGATTTAAATGTTTTCAATTTAAAATGTACTCAAAGGACAGGGCAATCACTTTTATAAATGTAAACAAAACCAGGCCAGGGTGTTTAACATCCATTACTCACCAGTCAGCCCCTACAGCTAGGGATAGACGGTGAATCCATGCAGTCAAATTATTAATTATCCCATGCTAAGCACACTTCCCACTGAAATCAGGAGGAGTTGTGCCTGAAAGGATTTTCAGGACAGATCTTTTAGTATGCAACCAATGATACAAGATACATTATGAAAGATTGTTGCAGTGCTGAAGCCCACCAGAATACACATAGTGGTGGAAGAACACAGGTTTTGTATTTTCATTAGAATTCCACAGGGCAGCATCTGGGTTTGAAATAATTTAACCAACAAAATTATTCTAATAAATAACTTGCAGTCTTTACTCAGTCCATTCTCAAACAAAATATCCACTTGTTTCATGAAATAATGGAAAGCGAGGGGGAGGGAAAGTTATCCTCACACTTTGGGGCTTCCAAAAGGGGTATTCGCTTCAAAATCTGGACAGTTTTGAATTGAGCTTTATTTCACTCGATATCCCACTGTCCCACACAGGGCCATTTCTTCCACAATATCAAGATGTGACACGATTAGTCATAATGATAGAAGTTCAGCCTCCTCTGTGTTTCCCAGTTTATCCTGTCTTCTGTCCTTTAGAGCATGAGATGTTCAGGGCAACACCATTCACATTGTTGATGCTTGACAGACACTACAAATATTTTAATTCAACCCAATTTCAGTGCAAACAAAGCTTATGTTATGACTGCAGGAATTGACCTACAGAGAGTAAATCTCTCACTTTGAGACTCTCATAGTATATTTAAACTGATGTGCAGAGTTGCCTTGTCACAAACTAGGGACTGGTTTCCAAAGCCCGTGGAAGTCAATAGGAAGGTTCCCATTAACTTCAGTGGCCTTTAGGGCAGGCCCTGGGTCAGAATTGATATATAAAATGAAAATTTCCTATTTCCATATTTTATGGAATTTCTTAAGCTACTAATAATTTAGATGTATAATTGCTTCATGTCTTCATAAACAAGTTAACTACTATAACACACCCAAGGAAAGCAGAATTAGAGTTACAAAAGGAACCTTGACTTTGAATTTCCTGATTTTGGTGGGTTTAAATCTCATTCTAAAAAATTAGCTTAATGGATGTCATAGCCATGTAAACTGAAATTGTCCCATCTTACAAGTCTCATGGAAGCAGGTGTTTTGTTTTAGGTTTAGCAATGTCAAGCACTGTTAGCTGTGATAATCAATTCTGATGGATATACAGTAGTTGTCAAACCCTCTGGCAGTAAGGATATATTCAGTCCATACTGGAGATCTTTTCCAGGTACCTCCTGTCAGATTAGTCATAAGAGCATTGGCCCTGAAAAGTATAACATGATCAAATGTCTGAATGTTGAAGCTAGACAAATTCAAAATGGAAATAAGGTGCATTTTTAAAACAGTGAGTAATTAGCCATTGGAACAACTTGTGATGGTTCTTGGGGTCCCAAGACTATGAGTCAATTTGTTACCCTCTTGCATCAGCGAGAAGGAGAACTGCTTGGGTGTAACTGGGTGTCAGTGCCCTGACACCACTAGCCAGTTAGCCAGCCAAACCTTGGCCTATGCCACCCCTTACTTTGCCTAGAAGGTTAATAATAGCTGTACTGCAGTCCAAGCCCCTTTGCTGTGTTTCTCTGTAGGCTTCAGCCCCTCATCCACTGAACACTCAGAAACACCAGGTCTCCTGTCCCCAAAAGGCCAGTGTACACACCAACTTGAGTGATTCAACTCAGGATCAGCCCTTTGTATACCACCATGACAGAGATATTTATACTGAACACAATAAATCAAAGGTTTGCGATTCAAACAATAGTGAATAAGGATGATGTAAAAGAAAGGGTTACATTAAAAAAAAAGTCATAGAATGATTTCTGGAGACTAAATTTAGCTGGCTAACCTTTTGTCTAAAGAAGTTTCTCACCCCAAATGTCTTTGGCAGCATTTTAGCCAAGCTTGTTAGGATAAAGGGTGTCTCCTGGCCTTTTACTCCTATCACCAGAGTTCACTGTCTGTCCTCAGGGACAGTAAAAACCCTCATTGCTTGTTTTTCCTGAGTCCTGGTTCTTCCCTGTTGATTTCATATCTTGTTATTGACTTTATATGTTAATGAGACTTCTATTGTGTTGGCTTACAACACTTAATTTACATGCCAATCAACAGATAGGCTTTCTGTCAGACAAAAATGTCTATTCACCTGTTTGTCAACTCTCCCTTACAGACATCAGGAACATATTTTCAGCATATGTGCATACCTCCTTACATAGTATCTATATATACATTTCTTAATTATATTAATGAACAATGTGACCCTGGCTTCCATTTAAATCCTGACATGATATTCTCTGGTGAACCTGAATGTACAAACCAGGATTGGGATATTCTCGTAGCCTCCTTGCCATTAAAGGGTTCATTGGTCATGCAACTTCTCAAGGGTTGTGGTGGTTTCTCCATCACTAAACAGTTTTGAAATCAAAAATGGATGTTTTTTCTAGAGAGATCTGCTCTAGAAATTATTTTGGGGGAGTTCTCTGGCTTGTTACACAGGATACCAAACTAGATGATCACAATTGTCCCTTCTGGCCTTGGAATGTATGGCCTGAAATAAATATGTCATGGGAAGTGTATTTAATTCATCAATTCCAAGTGGACAAATTCCCCACTTCTCTGTAGGTATTTACCAATCTTATTGTAAGCCAAATTAAAAATGAGTCACTAGGATAATATTAGTATCTAAATACAGTAACCTAGATATTGTAGGCATATGCATCCAAAGCAAGAGTCAATCCACCAAAACTAAAATGAGAAAAAAATCCCTAATCTGTGCTTGCATGCGGGAGGTATGATTTGGTGTATAATTATGGGAAGTTAGGGTAGGTAAATTGGCCTGGCTGATCCTAACAGTAAGTTAGAGATAATTTATTTTTAAGCAATACCTATTCTACTGTACCAAGGATTTAACAATCCATCAGTCTTATTGGGAATCTTGAATGGCATTGCCAATATCCACACAAAAAGGGTGTATCCAAAGGTTGTGGAGGAAGAAAGGGGTGAAAGAGCCTCAACTTTGCCAAGAAAACATAATGTCACCTTCAGTAATTGAAAATTAGTTGCCTCAAAACCTACCACCTGCAAAGCAGATGGTGGGCTTGCACAGTGACCTGTTAGTGTGATATGTGACCCTTTATCTTAGTGAGTCAGAGATGCACTCTCACTATTTGTCCCATAGATCTATGGGAGTGTTTCTCAGCCTGTTTAGATTAACAACTCCTTATTTGAAGTAAAAAATTCATGACCTCCCTACACTTACCAGTGTATCATTTCTAATAGTAACAATAGCCTGTGTAGCTTGTTTTTGTTGTGGTACGTTTTGAGAGGTTGACAGAAAATACTTGACTTTGAAGGGTAATGTTGTGGAGGGAGTTGAGAGATATTTTTCTTTTATTTAGATTGTTGTTATCCCTATCCCTCCACAGGGTTTGAGACCCACCAGTTGATGAACACTGAGTGACACTAAACTGATTTCATAAGCCTCTGCTCCTTTAAAAAGAAGGTGAGGGTGAGTGAAGAGCAGAGAGGCAGAGGCTTCAGTCTTACTGATGGTAACAAAACATTGGCTATTTTGGATCAGGGCAAAATGTTACGTTTGAAGACAGAGGCTGGGCAATCACAAGAAATCTGAAAAATGAGACTCATAATAAAATTGTGAGTTGGCAATTCTGCTGCAGTAAGAATTAGTGTTGGATGGAAACTGGGCTTTATTGCCTGTTCTCAATCACATGATCTATATCAAGGTGGTAAAGGTCTGTATACCTGTTACATGACTTGGGGCAGTATTCACTCTCTCCAGCAAGTATTGTTTCATTTCACATGTCTATTTCTGCCACCAAAAGTAGCTATTCAAACTGGAACACTGTTTACCCAGCCCAGTTGGATACTCAGACATTTTTGCCCTGATAGGTCTGAATGTGGTACAGGGAGGGGAGGGATAGCTCAGTGGTTTGAGCATTGGTCTACTAAACCCCAGGTTGTGAGTTCAGTCTTTGAGGAAGCCACTTAGGGGTCTGGGGCAAAAATCAGTACTTGGTCCTGCTAGCGAAGGCAGGGGGCTGGACTCAATGACCTTTCTGGGTTCCTTCCAGCTCTGTGAGATAAGTATATCTCCATATATTAAAAACTTGACCTGCTTTAAGTTAGGATGTGTATAAAAGCTAACACTCAGTGATATTGTGTAGGTTGTAAATGAGGTAATATTTTATGCACATAAGAAAATGCAAAAATTGGTTTCTATTCAAGTAGGAGTAAAGCCAGTAATGTTGTCAGAGAATGAGCTGCCATACAATTTAAACAAAAACCTGTTCTAATCCTAAGTGTACAGATTGATTGCCCTAGCCTTAAAAAGTTTTAAACCTCAATATAGTGCTTTTTATAAATACTCAAATCAACAGCATCTTAGTTCCAAGGACCAGATTGCTATGGAGACTGGATAAAAGTGATTTTATGTTTTTAGAAAGGTTCATCCCAAAGCACTTTACCAGTTAAGATGTGAACTAAGAGGTCTCATTTTACCCACCACTGAAGTACAGCCATCTCTGTTGTGAAACAACCCAGCTTCTTATGATAGGTAGCAAAGAATCTTGAAGCCATTACTTGCATAGATAGGCAGTATCTCCTGTCCTATTGTCAAATATTCACACCATGGTTAGTTCTACATAATACTAGCATCTTCTGCTGTAAATATAATAAAGTCCACTTAATCACGATGTACTTAATTGGGAAACATTTATGACACATCCCCAAGAAGTGATTTACTCTGAGGAGGAGGGAAATGGTAGTGACTACTACTTAATCAGGACAATATTAGTATAACATCCATGTAATGGGAGGCATTCAGTCATTACCAAGGGATTATGGTGTTTAACCAGCTGTTAAATAACTGTAAAACTGTTTGTCTCTTAATACAGAAGTTGCCAAAAGATTAAGTGAAGTGAATGTCATTTGCATTCTTATCCATTTACAACATTGTCATTTAAGTACAAATTTTTAGATTGAAACCTAAGGTCTGAGAGCAAAGTATTGCTTGTAATTGCATGCCTCTATTTGTGTCCATTACTACAACTGTACCTTAATTACAGCATTTATATGTACAACTGTGCACACAGACTATTGTTTTCAAAAATGCCTTCTAATCAGGAAAATCACTTGACCAGAACAGTAGGCTATCAACTCAGATTTCCCAATTAACAGGATTCTAGTTTTTCTAAAGGCTGCTTTAAGTTACACTGGGGCCCATTTCAGTCCAACTGGCCCAAGTTCCCTTATGCCTCCCTCCCACCCCCTCACCCCCATTAACCACATTGAGTGTAAACTCAGTGCAGCTGAGGACTGGTCCCTTGGATTTAACTAGTTTAAAGTTAAGCAGGTGAGAAGCCATACCCAAAAAGCTATCAAAGAGGAGCCATTGTCAAGGGGCACAAGGTGGTATAAGCCATGAATGAAGAAGCACACTCATCATGAGCAATGTAGGAAGAATACAAGTGAACTGGAAGAATTGTAAACATTGTTCTAATTTGTTCTCTCCTCCCTCACCATTTGCTGTTTGCAGACACTTGTAATCCACAAAGCTGAAGCAAGAGTTATTAAAAATATTTGAGTCTTAATTATTACTTTGTCGTGCTATTATGGGTTCTAATCAGATTCCAGAGGGTAAGTGATACATTGCATTGCTTAGAGAATCCCCAGAGCTCTGGAGGTCCCAGTCTGTGCCTGCCCTCTCTTCTCCTGATGCAACATCCAGCAGCTATTTGAGAGGGAAGGAGTGCAGGCTCCTTTTTAATTCAAAGTCTCCATTGACTGGATGTCAGATCTTAGATGAGGAGAATTCTATGACCGTTTGGATTTCTGAGCTGTCATTTTTCCAGGAATGCTGCTGGCAAACTTATTTGAAAAGGGGAGGAAGAAAATCAGGTGTATTTACACAGCATTCACTGTGTACACTTAGTACACTGCTTGCAGTACAGCTGCTTGCTTATTAACAGCAAGCTTGCATAGCAAGGAAAGTGCATATTCAAGAATTCTTGCCACAGCAACAATTTGATCTGATTTCAGTTTTCAAAAGGCAAGAAAGTTGGCTTGCTTTGGTAATACAGTGTAAAAAGGATGCCAGGCCATTTGCTGTTTGGAGACACCTGTAATCCACAAGAGGTGCGGTGAGGTACACCGTTCTTACGAAAAGATTTGTCTGATTTATGAGTTTCCTGTCTTGCTATTCTGGGTTCTAATCAGATCCTAGCACAGTTTAGCGGTATAGTCATCTATTTTACATTAGTAATTATACTGAAAAGAAAGAACAAGGAGTACTTATGGCACCTTTGTGTGGCTGATGTGATTAGGTTCTATGATGGTGTCCCCTGAATAGATATGTGGACAGATATGCAATGGGCTTTGTTGCAAGGATAGGTTCCCGGGTTAATGTTTTTGTTGTGTGGTTGCTGGTGAGTATTTGCTTCAGGTTGGGGGGGTTGTCTGTAAGCGAGGACTGGCCTGTCTCCCAAGATCTGTGAGAGTGAGGGATCATCCTTCAGGATAGATTGTAGATCCTTGATGATGCGCTGGAGAGGTTTTAGCTGGGGGCTGTAGGTGATGGCTAGTTGCGTTCTGTTACTTTCTTTGTTGGGCCTGGCCTGTAGTAGGTGACTTCTGGGTACTCTTTTGGCACTGTCAATCTGTTTCTTCACTTCAGCAGGTGGGTATTGTAGTTGTAAGAATGCTTGACAGAGATCTTGTAGGTGTTTGTTTCTGTCACATATCTATTCAGGGGACACCATCATAGGACTTAATCACATCAGCCACACCATCAGAGGCTCATTCACCTGCACATCTACCAATGTGATATAGGCCATCATGTGCCAGCAATGCCATGTACATTGGCCAAACCGGACAGTCTCTACGCAAAAGAATAAATGGATACTAATCAGACGTCAAGAATTATAACATTCAAAAACCAGTCGGAGAACACTTCAACCTCCCTGGTCACTCAATTACAGACCTCAAAGTCACAATACTCCAACAAAAAAACTTCAAAACCAGACTCTAATGAGAAACCGCAGAATTGGAATTAATTTGCAAACTGGACACCATTAAATTAGGCTTGAATAAAGACTGAGAGTGGATGGGTCATTACACAAAGTAAAACCTATTTCCCCGTGCTATTTTTTTTCCCTACTGTTACTCACATCTTCTTGTCAACTGTTGGAACATGCTGATTATCACTACAAAAGTTTTTTTCTCCTGCTGATAATAGCCCACCTTAACTGATTACTCTCATTATAGTTAGTATGGCAACACCCATTTTTCATGTCCTTTGTGTATATATATCTTCCTACTATATTTTCCACTGCATGCATCTGATGAGGTGGGTTTTAGCCCATGAAAGCTTATGCTCAAATAAATGTTTTAGTCTCTAAGGTGCCAAAAGTACTCCTCGTTCTTTTTGCTGATACAGACTAACACGGCTACCACTCTGAAAATGAAAAGAAAAATTAGCCCTAGGTTTGATTGAGGAAAGCAGTGAAGGAAAGAGTCTTTGTTCAAGGTGCAAGAGCAGGTGTCAGGAGATTTTGGTTATAGTCACTAGCAGAGCTAGGAATATATGACCCTAAGCAAGTTACTGAATCTCCCCATGCCTCAGATTCCCCATCAGTAAAGTGTAGATATTGCTTATTTACTTCACAGGGTGGCTGAGAGGCTATTAGTGTTTGTTTAAGATCCTCTGATAGGAGGTTCTGTGGAAGTACAAAGTATTATTGAGATGATAGATTCTGATTGGATATTTGCATATTAGCAAGTTATTGATGCTACACACCATAATATGCTGGGTATCTTAATGTTAAGACTATGTAAAGTGGACTACTTTTGGTACAGAGGAACAGTCCAAGTGGATTTGGCAAACCATGCTTGTTTATTTTGGTGCAATTCATGAGGTTTCTTACCCTCCCTAGTTTTCTTTTGTGTTGTGTGGTAATGCACTTGAAAACATGCTGAGTTCTGCACAATTTGGATATGAAACCTCATCTGGGAGAGTCCATATTATTGTAGTGTATTCTGGGACATCAGAGCCTGGGTCCATATGGAGTGAGCAGTAGAAAGATAGATAGTAGCCGGAATAGAGGAGCACTTTGTGATCCTGGAGAAGTATGAGGGACAGGCAGAAAGAGAAGAGGGAAGGTCCTCTACTCCTTTTAATGAGGTCTAAATTGCTGGTTGCCACTGAGTAAGAGCTGTTATTGCTCGCTAAGAAGCCCTGAAGAGAAGGGCCAATTAGAAGGCTACATTCTGCTCCCCAAAGAAAGCTAGAAAAAAAGGGGAAGAGAGAGTGATTAGGTCTACCTCCAAATGAGAATAAAAGGTAAAGGAAATGCAGCTGTGGTGAGAGGAAGATAGTCCAAAACCAGGCCCAGCTTTTCAAACATCCAAACCTTTCAGTGAATTTGCATCAAGTTTCTCAGCTGTTAAAAAAACCCAGAGCAACAAACACAAAAAGGCTCACATATCCCTACTTAATACATTCATAGCTGACATACTAAATGTAGGGCTACTCCAGTTGCCTAGTAACAGTACTGTGCTGGCCTCCACTACTAACTTCTTACTCCCTAGATAGGAAGCAGCAGACAAGAGGAAACAAGGCTTTGGGGAACAAAGGCCATGTTATTGGACAACTTGTTCTAAATACAGTATTTTCCCAGTCCTGTTAGGTTTGATGGTCATGATGAAGGGACTGATGTGGTAAGGTAAACAAGAGGGATCATCATAACACACTGCCATTGAAAAAAAGAGCCTCACTGAGGAAATCTAGGCCAAGTGTATGGATTACTAGACAGGTCTCTGTGGAAGTGTTATTGTGTTAGGGGGCACAAAGGTATTGGGGGAGGGAGGAAGAAACCATCTTCCCATTCCTGCACTGACCAGCATCTTCTCTCTCATGGATGAGATACAGATGAAAAATAGGGACAAAGGAGGAGATCAAATACATTTTAAGACTAAAGAGAGCAGGAAGGGCAGTCTGTTCCTGCTAGCTACAGCAAAGAGGCCTTCCTCCAAGATCAAGCCTTATATTGTATAAAGCTTCTTTTTCAAACCGTAGTGTTCCACTGAATATATCCAGAAGGTTCTCCAGTGTCTTCTAAGAAAGAGCCCAATAAGCACAGGTGCCATCATAGACCAATAGAGGTTGGAAGTGGTGCAGAGCCAGAGATCTGTGGCAAAAAAAATTCATGTGTCCTGCAGCTCCATTGAGAGGTACATCAACATGATGGTTAATGTCCCCTGAATACTCAATCAGGACAAAGGAATTATTCCTTTATTCTCCTCTCTATAGTTGTATCTATGGCAAGCAGGGATTTGTCGTTGGAGCCATGTTCCTATAAATACGCTGCTGTCATTCTTCAGGGCTTTAACTGTTATTTTGTCCTTTAATAGGAGAATAAAATTGTAGTCATCCATATTTTCTATTTTATATGCCATGATTTTGTCTGCTTACACTAAATAGGTCTCCTGGAGCCTTGAAATAATAAATGCACTCCTGGAGCCTTGAAATTCCATCTATCCTGTAGAAAGTGTCTCTTTTCCTAATAGGAACTCAATGTTATTCAATAGAATTCACCATGCTGCAAAGGAAATTCCCCAGCAGACAACAGTGATTAAGACTTCAGGTGTGTGGGTTTGTATGTATTTATTAATCTCACATGTATTTGTTTTCTATAATGCAAGTTTTCCTGTGTCTATTTTTCCTGATTGTTTATATCTCATGGATGTGAGATCCATGTAATAAACAACAGAATCAATTTATTGTACAGCTATGACCGGTCCTCTGCTCACTAACTCATCTCCCTTTTTAAACATTCCAAAGCCCTGAGCAGCAGCAGACAGCTCCTTTTTAAAAAAAAGTTATACATGCATGCAAGCAAAGTATTTCCCATTTTGCTCCCCTTTCAGAAATTTCCTCCCACAAACTACTTGTCCAGGGCACAGGATGGGCAAGATTCAGTCTTGGACCAGCAATGGGTTTTCTAGAGAGTGAAGTTGTGATGTTCCCTTCTGGTGTTATCTGGACCGGTGATCTGCTAGGTCACCCCAATCCTCAACTCTGGGAGCCAGCCTTACCCTTCTCTGCTATAAGAACCCCCACCCCTGGGCTGTTCACGCACAGCCTCTGGCATGTAAGCTTCTCCTTGGATTGTGCAATTGAATGACACTAGCCAATATCTCCGGTCCCAGACACAACCCTAGGAATCTCCATCTTGCAGTGTCCAGTTATGCCCGCTGGACACTGCAAGCTTATATGAGTTCATCAATTTAACAAAGAAATTGATATGCACCAGGCTTGTTATCCCAAGGGGAGTCTCTGACATGCTTCAAACCAAACGCAGTGCTTCAGGTAGAATAAACAAACAGATTTACTAACTACAAAGATAGATTTTAAGTGATTATAAGTCAAAGCATAACAAGTTGGATTTGGTCAAATGAAATAAAAGCAAAACGCATTTTAAGCTGATCTTAACACTTTCAATCCCCTTACAAACTTAGATGCTTCTCACCACAGGTTGCCTGGTTGCCCTTCAGCCAGGCTCTCCCCTTTGATCAGCGCTTCAGTCACTTCGTGTGGTGTCTGTAGAGGTAGGTGGAAAAGAGAGAAAGCATGTCAAACATCTCTCCCTTTTATCATGTCCTTTCTTCCCTCTTGGCTTTGCCCCCCCCCCTTCAGAGTCAGGTGAGCATTACCTCATTGCAGTCCCAAACTGACCAAAGGAAGGGGGGTGACTCACTCGAGAGTCCAACAGATCCTTTTGTCCTTGCCTAGGCCAGTATCCTTTGTTCCTGTGAGGCTGGGCTTGGTTTGTCCCATACATGCCCTGATGAGGTGTGAACTGCCCCTCTGCTTCTCAAGAGTTTTTTGCCTGGGCTTGCTTTAAGCCATGAGGACACATTTTCAGTCTCATAACTATATACCTGAAATTACAACCTATAACATTACTATAACAATGATTACTATAACATCACTATAACAACAATGCTCAGTACATCATGAGCCTTCCGAAGACACCCAACATGACAAACTTTGCATTAGATACCACACAATCATATTATAAGGATGAACATGGGGGTGCTGGGTGTTCCCCTGAGGTACAGAATGTCACAGAAATATCACAGTGTATTACCGTATGGCCTGCAGGGCTAGAAATGGGAACCTCCCCTTTCCAGAACTCAATTCTATGAGCTATTCCATGGCTAGAACAACTATTTGGGTATATTTAAGGTGTTTTTAATAGCTCCTCTAAGTCCTTTACAGTTGGAAAAATGTTAACAGGCAGAGAGAGAGAGTAGTCAAGTATTTTTATAACTAAAATATTTATAACAACTTCTCTAACATATACTCTACACAGAGCACACAACAATGTGATATAGTAAAGGTTTCATCTGCACTAGTCTGATATAGCCACATTAACCATCCCAAATTACTGCCCATAAAACCTTTATACCAAACCATCCCCGTAATGAATTCTCTCTGAGGGTTGCATTTAGTGACAGTGATGTAAGTTCCATGCATCCAGCATACAGTAGTAGAAAACAAGTGGATATATGTGGCACAGTAGTGTAACTCACATGATTTGGCTGTATGTAATTTACATACCAAGCAGGTAGAAGCGGACTGGGAGCTGTAGAAAGAAAATCTGCAAACATGAGGACACCCTTCTGCCCCATTAGCCTATAAGTTGTTTTTCATACCCACTAACGAAAAATTGATTTTCAATTTACATTACTTTACCATTGTTGTCCTTGTCAACTTATATGCAGTGTCAAGTTTACATTACTATTTATAGCACTAACGAATTTGGCCCAGAGATTTACATTGGACTTGCCCTATTGCCTAATAGTTGTACTAACCACCCCTCCCTGCCTTTTATTTGAGGGCTATTGACATTCCTTACCCTGCTATGTTTCCACATGTTTTCCCACTGACTGTTAGTCATATGACAGAGGGTTAAGCCATCCCAAGAATAAGTGAGTACAACTCTGTTGGATCAAATTCAACTCCACAGGAACAATGGGATACAAATCAGACCCCTCCACATCCTAGGAGCAGCTGTACCACAAAGGGCCCTGTCTCATGAAAAGACAGCTTTAAAATCCATCCAGGCATCCATGGCAAGTCAGTCTGCCACACTGGTTTCAGTGGCATTGCTTACACTAGCACTGAATTTGGCCAAAGGCTTACACTTGCCAATTTCCAAGTCTGTAGATTATAGCGGAAGACAGGTGAAGTTGCCATCAGGGTATTGCCTAGTAGGTCAGGGTGGCCTGACCACCTCAGAAATGAAGGAAGGAAGCCAGAGAATGTAGCAGTTCTTAAAAAGGGGTATATTTTAATCATTTACATCCACTTACTTTAGTCTCATTTTTCCTTAAGTTTTCCATACTGCAAACCCAAAGCCTTTATAAGGTCAGAGGCCCTAGCCTGTGCCCAAACTCTCCTTATTAATTCAGTACCTTATTTTTCAAGGTTGCTTTTCTCAGATACTGATCCAGCGCTGCCTTTAACACATGCCTCATTAGGACTGTTTCCCAGGACATTCCTCCAGCAGCCCACCCATCTATCCTTTATATTATTTATTCTCCTACCACAGTGGATGAGCTGGGTCTGAATGATACAAGCCCCCAAACACATCCCATTCACAGCAGCCTCTAAGGATTGGTGGTTGATTAGAGCCAGTTGCAGTGAACCCCAGTTCTCATTTACAGGGGTAGTCCTCAACCTCTAGCTACTTGGGGGGTTGTTTATTTTTTCCAATTCATATGACAGTTCACATCTGAGACTGGGATAAGAGCTCACTCTCTTATGAGAGAGACAGGCTTTGAAGCTTATACAGAAGACCTGAAGAAGAGCTCAAAAGCTTGTCTGTCTTACCAATAGAAGTTGGACCAATAAAAGATATTACCTCACCCACTCTGCCTCTCTAACATCCTGGGACCAACATGGCTACAACAACACTGCAAACAACAATGACCCAGTATGTCAAAGTGACTGCTACTTAGGCACATTAACTTTGCATACTAAAAGCCCTTAGGACATTTTTTATATGAATTATTTTTTCATGCACCTGCACAGCAGTCAGGATCCTAAATGAAAGAATGTACTCTTTGTATTATTTCTGGCAAAATAGCAAAAGCAATTAATCACCTGCATATTTTCAATTAAAAAAACACAGCTGAGTTTTAGGAGTATTAAAATTGTCTCTGGAAGCTGAAACAATAAAACCCTAATATTTCTCTAAGTCATATAACCTGAAAGTGTCAAATATGGAGACAGGCCCAAACCAAGACCATAGATCGGGAGCAATATGTCAACATTGCACCTCTAAGTGTAGAGTGACTCTTTTTTCCTGTCTAGGGGAAAGACAAAAAATGTTCCTGATGGGGACTTTTAGGCACAAGTGTTCAAATTAAGCATGCACAATCACAATTATACATTTGTTAATTCCTAAATTACATGCAAAAATGCTATCCATGTACACACCCAGGCATGCACATGGACCAGTGGACACTCAGCTGGCCATGTGTATCTAACTTGTGTATGTCCAGTTAATCACATAGAAGAGTGATGTATGCCAAAATGAATGGTCACATTTACATATATAACTTCATCAAGAAGGTTGGTCTTGTGGTTAATGTGCTAGATTTAGCCTCAAGAGATCACTGTTCAAGTCCCAGTTCTGCCAGACTCTCTATGTGACAAAACAGTGTCTCATCTTTAAAATGGAAATGATACTTTTCTTACATCTTTTGTCTGTCTTATCTATTTAAACTATAGACTCTTTGCAGCAGGGACTGTATCTTGTGAGTATATACAGGCCCAAAGCCACAAATGGACTTAGGTGTTGCAAACCTAACTTTTAGGCATCTTTATAAAAGAAAAAACAACAACACTGGAATCTACAAACCCTTGGGTAGGTACCTAGGCTCTGTGTACAAATGCATGGGGAGAGATAGGTACTTGGGAATGTGACAGTGTACCCCATAAGGCTTCATGGGGAGGGGGTGCTTATAAAGGTATGTATGACATAACTGGAATATGTTTTGTGCTGCCTGTGCCATGTAACATATCTCCGTAAAGGTTATGGTCTACTATATCTATTCATCCTATTTGTACATATATATCATTTTCTACTTGAAGTTAAGAATATCGGCTGTATGCTGGCTTGGTTTCTAAGTAAGCTCTGTGAGGCATTTGGTCAGCTTCTTTAGGAAGGAATTCGCAAGGTTAAGTACCTGTTCAGGAAACACTTGGAGAACAATGCATCTTGGAATGCTCCAATCTACATAAGAAGTCTTCCTGGAGACATGCAAGATACCATGTGGACAATGGCGTCGGCCTGTAAAGACTGAGTCATGCAGGGGCATGTGACTCGCCCAGGTGACTCCAAAACTCCATCTTGGAGCTGGACTTTGCATAGGAGGGGGAGCCCCACCCACAAGAGTCTATTTAAACCTGTGGGAGACCCCTCCATTTTGTCTTCAGCTGGCTAAAGAAGGAGCCTCTCCACCCCCACCAGGATACTTGAAGGAGACTGAAACAAAGGACAGTAACTACAGGGGGTGTGAGTGATTGCTGGACCCAGGCTAAAAGGAGATTAGCCTGTAAAAGGGAGTGGAACTGGTGAGGAAATCATCTGTATTTAGTTTGATTAGACATAGATTTGCGCATTTTATTTTATTTTGCTTGGTGACTTACTTTGTTCTGTCTGTTACTACTTTGAACCACTTAAATCCTACTGTCTGTATTTAATAAAATCACTTTTTATTTAGTAATTTACTCAGAGTATGTATTAATACTGGGGGAGCAAACAACTGTGCATATCTCTCTATCAGTGTTATAGAGGGCGAACAATTTATGAGTTTGCCCTGCATAAGCTTTATTTATTTATTTGGGTTTAGACCCCATTGGGAGGTGGGCATCTGAGTGCTAGAGACAAGAACACTACTGTGAGCTGTTTTCAGGTAAACTTGCAGCTTTGGGACAAGTGATTCAGACCCTGGGTCTGTGTCTGTAGCCAGATGGGAGTGTCTGGCTCAGCAAGACAGGGTGCTCGAGTCCTGAGCTGGCAGGGAAAACAGGAACAGGGGTAGTCTTTGCACATCACGTGGCAGCTCCCAAGGGGGTTTCTGTGATCCAACCCGTCACAGGGAATAACATACACGCTAGGCAGGGAGCTGCCTAAGCTAAGCAATGGGAGATGCCAACTAGAGGGCTATATTCTAAAACCTGCCCCTCTCCTAAAGGTACGTCCAGGCTGCAGGGAAGTACCTATATCTACTTGCAATCTGCAGCCAGGAACCCCTCTTCAGATGACTGGGACACTTAAGCACTTTCTTGCAAGAAACGCCTGAGAAGGAGGTGGTGGTGCTTCCCTTATAGTTTTTAGTCTAGCAGGCAGCACACTCATCCAGGATGCGAGAGAACCAGCTTCAATTTCCCCCTTTGCTTGATGGGGAGAAGGATTGAACAAGGTCCTTCCTCCACTTAGGAAGGGGCTCTAACCAGTGAGGTATGGAATAGTCTGATGTGTGTATCCCTCAATCTCTTTGGTTGAAGCTGTTGCATTTTGGATAAATATTGAAATAGTCATTGGGCCAGAAAGTGTGAGAGAATGATTCTATAGCAGAGGTTCTCAAGCTGAGGGTTGGGACCCCTCAGGGGGTCACAAGGTTATTACATGGGGGATCGTGAGCTGTCAGCGTCCACCCCAAACCCCACTTTGCCTCCAGCATTTATAATGGTGTTAAATATATAAAAGTGTTTTTAATTTAAAAGGGGGGGTCGCACACAGAGGCTTGCTATGTGAAAGGGTCACCAGTACAAAAGTTTGAGAACCACTGCTCCATAGCCTGGTGCTTCAGGCACCCACCTGCGAGGTTGGAGACCCAGGTCCAGTTCTCCTGCTCAAATTATTCTATAATAGTTATTATTCTCATGGTGCAGAGTCCCATAAAGTCATATCACAATGAACAGTAAACAAAATACACAGTAGTCATTGGCCAGCTATCTTCCTCCACATTTCATGGTCTTCACACAGCCTTGAGAAGCTCTGCATACTGCATCCCAACCCATCAGCCACATCAAACCATGCTTGCCACAGACACCCCTGGTACTTGTCCTTGCAAAACTTGTTTCAGCAATTTTCCTCTGACTCACATTTCCATCTGACTCGCATGTTCTGCAAACTCAAGTTTTATTTGTCTGATCAAATTGATAATATGAGATATCACTCCAGTTATGCTGTAAATTCAGGGGATTACCACTATATTAGTAGTGTCTGAGGTATAGTTAACACTCAGCCATCACCTGTAGCATTTCACTTTGAAGACAGGAAGCCTCTCTTAGTGTCCTCCTAGCAATAATATGGCTCAGAGAGGACAAGTTTAATCCTTAGGCAAATAAATCTGAATGTCTCCAAAACAGTATTTGATGGTGGGAACATTAACAGACACTGAATCAGAGCACCTAATAGACCCTTAATTATAACAGCACTAGTGAGAATCTGTGGAAAATAAATGAAGATGATGGAAAGATGAAGCATTAGAAAGAGGGAAATGAGAATATGGAAATAAGGCTCAAGTGATTAAAAACATTAGAAAAAAGATTTATAAAGTAATAACCTCCAATTGTTAATGAAACACAGAAGCTAGGCCATTGCTACTGTACATTATCTTAAGCTTAATTTTATGCCTGAAAGGAACCTGAAACGGGCAACAAAAAAATGGACTCCGTAAACTAAGTGATTTAACTGCTGGCATTCAATATTGATATTCAGTCAGGTGGAGGCAGTCCTGCAGCCCATGGTCTTAATTTGTATCAGCCTGCAGAGGTTTGTTCTCAGCTTCATTTTTGGTGTCTCTCTCTCTCTCTCTCATTCTAAATCAATACTCAAAGCAACACTACATTAATAGTCTGGCTTGAACTCACGAAAACCAAGATCCTGATTCTTAGGGCTAGACACAAAGCTCAATGCAGGACCTTAGGGTTGGGGGTATTGCTGATTCTGAGGTCAGCAGGAATCAGTCCAGTCCCAGTTATTTTTATTTTTAAAAAAATGTACTCAAAGGCACTAAAGTTCTCGTCCTGGACTAATGGAATGCAAAAAAAAAAAAATGTTTTTAAAATCAAAGTTGGTTTTGAGTTACAGGAGCAGGAAAAGCCCATGAAACCACAAACATTTGTATGTATTCCAATAAGTTTTAAATGGCAAACCAAATTAACCATATTTGGTAACAAACAGGAAATGAAGCCTACAGGCTGAAAGCTCTAGTGATAAATTATTACATGGATTAGATATTTTACAGCCATTAGAAATGCTAGAAATACTGTATCTATCTGTCTAGCACTATAAAGTCATTGGCACTCTGACAGATGGTTGGACAGACAAACTACTTTTGTTGTACAAGTGGGACCAGTTATAATAGTACTTTTTAATTGAGTGCACAGGTCCAGATTCATTCCAGGGTTTGTGCTGGTGGCAGACAATGTAGTCTCTAGTGGAAGGAAGGCTCCAAGATTGTAGCAATGCAAAGTGGAGATACTATAAATCCCAGCTTCCAGAGGATGGCAGTGGGGCAAAATGCTACCTTCTCACTCTCTGGAGTGAACCCCCCAACTCACAAGTGTACTGAGGTGTTTAACAACACCCATGTTTCATCTAAGCAGCATAAGACTTCTAGTCCAGTCATGCTTAGATAGTAACCAATATATTGTACAGTAAGTGCCAGGTACAGCTGCACAAAAACCTTAATGAAAAATTCAACCCCTTTGGCTGAAAAATTTCAAAACTGGAAAATTTTCCACCAGCTCCTGTGCCAGGTATATGCTGAAGCCTCTTCTCAATAATATACAAGACCTATTTAGTGAGTGGAAGGGAAGAAAAGTTATGTTGCTCAGTATTTCCAATTTAACAGCTCTGTGAATAAATTAGATGGTACGTGAACTGTTTGTGGAGGTGTATGGGACATGGTCTCTATTGTCAGTCAGCAGCCATGATAAGCTTGTGGTCAGGAGCTTGCTTGGTGTTAAACCACTATGGCTACTGTTTCGTATCTCAAGTGCCAGTTAGGGACCCAGTCTTGTAATGCTGAGCATCTGCACCCTCATTAACATCAATGGAAGAGCAGACTGTAGATCAGCAAGTCACATTACTGAAGTGCACTGGTTACTCTTTTGGGTTATTGTGTGGGAACTTCTATACATAGAGCTGTCACCACTGTAAAATCTTTGGAAAGCATCAAGTGTGTTTAGCCCTAAAAACAACAACCAATACATTTTTATCAGGAAGCAGTCACTGACTGGAGAGTTCCTTTCATTCTCTGCTTGTGCCACAGCAGGCTCCACTTTACAGTGTGTACTAGCAAAGCAGCAGGAGCAGCAGCAGTAACAAAACAGCCTATTCTACAAAGAACCACTTGTTTTGCTGGCTTTCCACAGCATGTGTGAAGTATATAAGACTGACTGCTCTCCAGTGTTCACCCACTCTGTGCTGTACTTGCTGCAGCTGTGGGTGCATATAGGTCTACAGTATAAAAATGTGTTGTACACAGAACCTCCATCACATAACACTGTGCTAATTATTTTTACCAGATTTCCTGTTCAGAGTACCCACCTTGCCCCATCCCTTGAAGGATCCAAATCCTTAGCACATACTTTTGAGTTTGTGCCATCAAATGTATTCACCTTTGGATGGAGAGTGGTGAAATGTCCTAGCAGTTGGGTGGTCTCTGAATTAGGCCTTGTGGTCCCTGGGTGGCCAACTCTGTGCCAGATTTCTCACCTATGATGAAAACATTGATCTGCTTCTTATAAAAGAGAAATGTAGTAATTGATATTAAAAGGATGCTGTAAGGTAAACCAATACCTAAAAACAGTAAAAATATTTCTAGGATTTCCCAGCCCCACCCCACCTAGCCCCAGATGACTTTTGTTCACTTTAAACAAAACCAAAAAACAAATCTCTTATGTGTTTGCAAACCCAATATTGCAACATTTGCTCATCGAGCATCTAAACAGTGAAATTCTCTAGAAACTCATTAAAAGCAAAAATATTATCAACTAGCCTGTTCTCATTTTCTAAGCTAAGAAAAATGAGAAAAATAAACAAAAAGAAAATACATTTTGAAGTTGTTTGTTTTAATAATTGGTGCTGGTATTTCCACAAGTGAGGAATTTTTTTCTTTTTAACTATATAATGGGGCCTGATTCTCCACTGCCTTACACCTAATGTAGTCACTGACACCCATGCAAAGTGAGTGTAAAGTGGGCCTAAAATGCCATTGAACCAGAATGGTCCTATTTTATATATGCTTTGCACAAGAGGAAGGGCCCAAACCAACTCCCATTGAAATCAATCGAAAGGTTCTCTTAAAGGAGCACTACAAGTTGTATGGCAGCAGAGAATTTGTCCCAAACTTATACAAAATCAAATGTATTTTTTCGTGTTTCCATTGTTTACTGAACAGCACCCAAACATAGAAGATGTGTTCTCTTGCTGAGAAGTTTACAAATTCATTTCAGACATGATGCAACAATGGGATAACAGGGCAGCAAGAATGGACAAAAGGGCAGAAGTTTGCTCTTCAGTAAGGACTAGGACATAGCATGATGGGGGTAAGGATTGAGCCCTGTGGGACTTTGGTTCTAATGGGAACTGGGTATTCCAGGAGGTGCTCAACATCTCACAGGAGCAATAAACCATTGTTGAGACGCTAGTGACCCATGAACTAGGGGAGATGTCATTAGTACCACGCAACAGTTCTTTGTTAGCTGCAGGTGATGCAGGTAGATGAGGCATGATGCAGTGTTTTTGAGGGGGGCAGTTACTTGGGTTGACTATAATTTTTCTGTCTTTTTATTCCTGTGGTAGATTACAGTAGTATTCTCCTTGAGCTGAGTGATAAGTGAAACTCATTAAGTATTGTCCTTCCTACCATAATTATCTCAAGGCAACTTCACAGTTAAGGCCCTAAACCTACAAACACTTATGCACACACTTAACTTTACAAACAGGAGTAATCCTACTGCTTCAATGGAATTACTCGCATGCAAAAAATTACTCAGTTGCATTAGTGTTTGCAGATATCAGCCTAAGTTTGTAACTAGTTAATTGCAACCCAAATACCTTAAATGTAATGTTTTGCCAGAGGGAAATTTACCCCAGAAAGTTTGAGATTGCTCAGCAGACATGTTTGGGGAAATATGTGAATTTGAAAAATGAGGTTTTTCACTTCTGGAAAGTATTCTAACATCTTGGAACACTGAGATCAAAAATTGCTTTATCTATTACCTCCAAATTTATTTCAATCATCTGTCCTCAACTAGTGCCTATCATTAATATTGTAGTCATTTGCTAGGGACTGAATCTTTCAACAGTCCATGCTCTCTGTAGGGTTTACACAGTCCCCAGTGTTAAACTTAAAAGGACATTAGGAAGTCCTTAGGGGCCAAAGGATTTACAGTCCAGACTTGAACCAGACAGTCTAAAGTCTTTCTGAAGTCTGTAGACATAGTGGCAAAGAAAATTCAGTACAGTTCTACAAGTGGAAGACAATGATATACAGTTATCCTCTAGCATGTAATCAAATTTGTACACTCGGTGAAGAATTAGATACTTCCTAATAGCAGGGATATAAATATTTTCCCTGGACAATTTTTTATCAAAATCAAGGCAATTTGTATATAAAAAAACTTGGTTATGATTTGGGATATGCTAAAGGATCTGGATTTGGTTTCTACTTTATGTAACAAAAGCCAGAGGTTGTTTTGATCTGAATTCTATTCTCTGAGCCACCAATATTCAGGTCAGTTAGGGAAAAGATTCCAGTCTTGGCCAATTCTTTTAAGTCAGAGATGTAAGTGTATATATGTTACTTAAGAAAACCCCTACTGGAACATTGCAGTTATAAGAAATAGCTTGTGAAAGCCAAGAAATTCTAAATTATGTTATGAAAAAAACATACATCTTTGGGTTTGGAAATTCTTAAGAAAGATTACACATGCAACCTTAACTCCGAGCTCATAGCAACATCTAACTTCTACTTGAACAACAACTCCTCCTCCTCTGTACTCAGTTACCAAAGCCACTTCTCACACTTGCCATAGACCACTGATTCAAACACAAACCCTCTTCCCCTTCAATCGCCTATATTTTCACAGTCACTTCATCTCCTCTAATGCTCCACTCCTCTCTTACAGCTCTGCCTCAGAACCACTATTTCATTATGTGCCAGACACCAAAATGTGTCCTGTATATCAAGACTGTAATATACCAAATAATTGATAGGATTCAGAATACCTGATATGGCTCAAACACTTCAGAGACTTATTTTATACCTACATTCCTACCTGAAATTCCATAGAAACTACAACATGTTGGGCTTTACAGGTAAGAGGTTTAGGGGAAGGGTGGTAGTTACATACCACAAGACCAATGAGTCATCAGGATCTTCATCTGGAGGCCACTAGTAGTGTTAGTCCTGTCCTTTACCTCATAGATCAGGGAGAGGCATTCAAAGGATTTTTGTTTCTGGGATGTAGTGTCTGCTGCAACTGAGGTCAGAGGGGAGCAGGTTTATTTTTTTGTGTTTGTGGTTATTGTCTTGTCTACGAACATTTCCAGAAAAAAAGTAATAGGCATATGTTATTATTAGAAGAGATATAGTGTCAGAATTAAAGTTGTTTGTAGAACCAGGAAACAACCATTCAAACCCTTTTTCTTCATTTGATCCTTTATCTTTATGTTGGGTTTTTCTGGTTTTCAAGAGTTTAGGTTTATTCTAAATAATCATAACAGTCTAATTCTTTTTGACTTAAGATACTTTGTATTTGACAGTTTTACCTATCACTAAGATATTTGTCTGGAAGTAATACTGAAATTTTGGCATGACTCTTCTTAGCCAATAAAAGGGAAAATGCACACTTGGTACTCTCCATATAAAACATCTGACGAAGTGGGTATTCACCCACGAAAGCTTATGCTCCAATGCTTATAGTTAGTCTATAAGATGCCACAGGACTCTTTGTTGCTTTTTCCATATAAAACGTTAGGGATAAAAAAAAAAATCAGGAAAAAACAAAGGAAAGAGACTACAAACTCCAAGCAAGTGACTATATTGCCAGGTGTTTTAAATATATGTATGCAGTTACAAATAAATGGGGGGATTCTGCAGTGTAGAAATTGGGGCAAAGGTTGCCCCTGGCCTGTGTTCTCAAGGATTTGTATCACCCTTCACAGTGACTTTGTTAAATATAAGTATGTAATTAGAAAACAAGGTCTGTGTATGCTGATATTAATGTATTTCCACATGTGTAACATCCCAATGGTTAGAACTAGATTTCTTGGTTTATTTTCACTTAGTAAGAGTTAAATATTGGAACTTAATATTTATTACTGCTGAGGTCTTCCCAAAAGCCTCTGTGAATACTTTTTATGGACTCAGTGTTATTGCTACTATCTGTTTTTCATAGCTATGCAGGGAGGTTTTAGCCTCAAAATGTTGCTATTAATGTAGCTAATTGATCTTTTTCTGGGTAGCAAAACTTTTAATAGAAAACAGTCTCTGTTTCACCTTTCATTGTAAAAATGTATTCAGCAGGCAGGTGACAGCATTATTCATTTTTCACATTACTTCAAAACAACGTTAAAGCCTAGAGCAATTATCCTGTAAGCAGGTAATCAGTGTCATAGTACCTTAAGGTAGCTAAGAATTACGGGAATAAGCCCAGGGCAAGAATTGACAAACATATCCTTAGAAAATGATAATGCCTATAACCTGTATTCCCAAAGGTGCTGAAGGTACCTGGTATAAAGAGCAAAAGAGGAGAATGAGACATTAGTATCAGCTATCCATTTTTATACATCTTTCTTGGATTGGGGGGGAATAGATGAAAACTGCCAGTTTGAAGAACATAATTTAAGGCCTCGCTCAGTTCATTCAAAGAAATGCATTTAGAACCACAATAGTGCCAAGTACCCATATACCACAGTGGTGTGTCTGTGGCATGATGTTCTAGAAGGATTCTAAAAACAGTCCTCAATGTGACCAACAAGGTGTTCAGCCCCGGCATGTAGGGAAATGCCAAGGACTCTGATTTGCAAGCTGGCTGACGCTCATCTTAAAAATGAACAGGAGTACTTGTGGCACCTTAGAGACTAACAAATTCCTGTTCTTTTTGTGGATACAGACTAACACGGCTGCTACTCTGAAATCTTAAAAATGGTACAACACGGTGCCATGTAACCAGTGAACAGGCCAGGTGAGATGGCAGCTGGCTATGAGGGAATTTAAAAAAAACAAACAAAGAACATAGAATCATAGACTTTAAGATCAGAAGGGACCATTATGATCATCTAGTCTGACCTCCTGCACAATGCAGGCCACAGAATCTCACACACCCACTCCTGTATCAAATCCGTGTCTGAGCCATTGAAATCCTCAAATCATGGTTTAAAGAAGGGGTAATTTTTCCTGGCACGCAGCGTGGGCTGAGCCACTCAGCCCCGCCGCCACTCTGGAGTTCCAGCTGCCGGCTCCTGCGGGACCCGCCGTGGGTCCAACTCAGCACCTGCTGCTGGCCTGGGGGGAAGGAACCCCAGGCTGGCAGTGGGCTGAGACCTCGGCTGGCAGGAGCTGCTGGAGAAAACCCCAGAGCCGCGGCGGGCTGAGCTGCTCAGCCCGTCCCGCTCTGGAGTTCCCGCTGCTGGCTCCTGCCAGCTGGGGTCACACCGTGGGTCCAACTCCGCACCCGCTGCTGGCCTGGGTGAAGGAACTCCAGGCTGGCAGTGGGCTGAGACCTCAGCTGGCAGGAGCTGGGGGCAGAAACCCCAGAGTGGCGGCAGGCCAAGCCAGTCGCGGCTCTGGGGTTCTGGCTGCTGGCCCCTCGCCAGCAGGGGTCTCTACCGCACAGCTCCATTCACTTTGCTTCCAGTTGGAGGCTCTCTTGCAGACAGGGTCCAGGCCTCCAGCCCTGCTCAGGCCTACCAGCCACCTACTCCACTCACCTCAGCTGCCAATCTTGGTTTCCAGCTCTTGCTCATCCTGTTTTCGGGCCTGGAGTCCCAGCAGGCCACCCTTTACATATAACAGTAGTTTGGTTATATATTATAGGCTTATAGAGAGACCTTCTAAAAAGCGTTAAAATGTATTACCGGCATGCAAAGCCTTAAATTAGAGTGTATAAATGAAGATTCGGCACACCACTGCTGAAAGGTTGCCGACCCCTGGTTTAAAGACTTCAAGGTGCAGAGAATCTTCCAGCAAGTGACCTGTGACCCACGCTGCAGAGGAAGGCGAAAAAACCCCAAGGCTTCTGCCAATCTGCCCTGGAGGAAAATTCCTTCCCGACCCCAAATATGGCAATCAGCTAAACCCTGAGCATGTGGGCAAGACTCACCAGCCAGACACCCAGGAAATAATTCTCTGTAGGAACTCAGAACCCACCCCATCTAACATCCTATCACAAGCCATTGGGCATATTTACCGCTAGTAGTCAAAGATGAATTAATTGCCAAAATTAGGCTATCCCATTATACCATCCCCTCCATAAACTTATCAAGCTTAGTCTTGAAGCCAGATATGTCTTTTGCCCCTACTACTCCCCTTGGAAGGCTGTTCCAGAACTTCACTCCTCTGATGGTTAGAAACCTTCGTCTAATTTCAAGTCTAAACTTCCTGATGGCCAGTTTATATCCATTTGTTCTTGTGTCCACATTGGTACTGCGCTTAAATAATTCCTCTCCCTCCCTGCTATTTATTCCTTTGATATATTTATAGAGAGCAATCATATCTCCCCTCAGCCTTCTTTTGGTTAGGCTAAACAAGCCAAGCTCTTTGAGTCTCCTTTCATATGACAGGTTTTCCATTCCTCGGATCATCCTAGTAGCCCTTCTCTGAACCTGTTCCAGTTTGAATTCATCCTTCTTAAACATGGGAGACCAGAACTGCACACAGGGTAGATCAGGGAGAGAGGTCACAGGGTTTTGGTGGAGGAAGATTAAACCTAAAAAATACAGTCTCTAGTTCTGACTTTCACTTACACTAAACTGCTCTGGAATTAAGTAAGTAAATTATATTTATGCCCTTTTTTAAGGCTCCTTTGCTCTGTTAGAGCAGCATAATAGGGCTTTAAGGTAAATAAGAATCAGGCCCTAATCTTCTTGAAGAATTCTCCAAGAGCTAAATCCTAAATACCTCACTCAGACAAAGTTTCCATTTACTTCTGTGGTAGATTGCCTGAGTAAGGATGTCAACATTTGGCCAAACATATGCAAAGGATGGGGGTGTAACGTAAAGCCTCACCTTGCATGAATAACACTGGCAATGTCTACTGCTCTTTTTTTCTATCAGCAGTTTTCTTTTTTAGCAGAATTTAAAATAACTTTACATATCAACATATGAACATTGAGATTGTGCCCTTCTAAAACCCTAACCTAAGCATTGGTACCAACAGCAAAGAACATGGGATGTGTCTGCGGGGAAAGTGAGAGAGTAGGTTTTTGAATTACAGATTTGGTGGCAGCAAGCACATCAGTCTTGAAAGGCTGTGTTGTTTATTGTCAATTTTCCAGTAATCCAAGCTTTTCCTATGCACTGCCCACCAACTGAGGCTGTCTCTCGTTGTGCTGGAATACTGAATGTTCTGCCTTAACATTCACACTGTTCCAACCAACGTGTTCAAAACAGGTAATTTACATGCCCATATTGAAAGCTACTTTCCTGTACTCCTCTGCCAACTCTGCCCACATGCAGGCTGCCACTGCACAGCCATATATTTTGGACCTTCTGGATTAAAATTCCATCCAACTAATACTAATACATCTGATTTTTTTATTATTGTTTTGCAGAAGATCAGCAGTGGAAAAAAACAAAGTCAACCTTCAAAAGTTGAAATTGTATCCTGGGTGTCAGTCACAAAAATAACACCCTTGCTCCAGGCAGATACATTCTTTTCTTGAATGTGTCAAAGACGACGCCCTGTTTTTTGAAAGGGCCTCCATTTGTGTACATGCCAACATGCACATGCAAACACCTGCACTTTTCTGGCACTAACACTTGTGCACAGACACCTTAGAATCTACCAACTATGGAGAGAAAGCTGTGCACACACAATACCTCTCTGCTCACAAAACATTTCCCTGGAAATGTTTAAAGGCTATTGTCCTTGGCATACCCCTGAAAGCTTTATTGTGCATTTTCTTTTTATTGAATGAAAACCTTTTTGTAATAGCATCTTCTTTTCTTAGCTTAATCTAATTGCATTACCAAAAAAGAATATCTTGTCTAGACTAACATGTTCTTGACTACCTTACTACTATGTCTGAAATGAAAATTCTGCCTAATCCATAGACAAATAGTTGTATGATCCAGATTCGAGCCACTGCAAGGCTGCTTCACCTGTGCAAGTATTTGCAGGCTGTCCAAGACCCAGATTCAGTAACTACCATAGGAATGTTGTTCTCCTCTTGACCAGCAGCGATGCCAGCTGCACATGGGCAGACATCTTTAATACGGCTTGACTCACTTGAGGTGTGTCTTGCTAGAGGAAAGGTTCAAGCTGCAGAGCTGCTAGTGTAACGAATGAGAATTGACTAACTGATCCTACTAAATTATCCTCTGATACCACTTTATTATAGTGGTTATAATACAGCTTCCAATCCCAAAGCACTTCAAAAGCTTAACACAAGCTGCACATAGGGAACACTCTACCCCTGAAATATCGCCAAGCATGAGTGAAATGAAAATATCTCTACAGAAGAGACAGTGACAGGAAAGTGCCCAACTGAAATAGAAGAGATTTAAAATGGCAGAAAGCAACTCTGATATAAATAATAACAAATCCATTGGAATCTGGCAAGCACATAAAGGGTAATCAGGGGAAACATCAGGGGTGAAATCCTCACCTTATTCAAGTAAATGGGAGTTTTGCTATTGACTTCAGTAGGGCCAGGATTTCACCCTAGATATCTAGTGACCATAAGTTGTCAAGATCTTAATCATACCTATAATCTGATAGATGGCACCTACAGCAGCATTGTGCTCCTGGACACCCTCCTAGGACATTGGTTCAGTACTGACCCAGGCAGGAAAAGGTGGTACCTACTGATTCATCACCACCACTTTTTTCAGCACCTAGCTGTGCATCTTCATGGGAGATCTGCCGTCCAAGTATATAGATAACCTAAGACTGCTTAAGTTGTTTGGTCTGAGCTGGACGTTATCACACTTCAAGGTGATATGGTAGCAAATCTCTCCTGCTTTCTGGAGCCACCTGCTGGGTAATTTTGTACACTGCACTCTTGGTAATGTAGGAGCATGTCAGGAAAGCTCAGAACAGATTGTTAGTTCCTCTTTATGTTTCTTTTAAATTATTTGTATTACATTGTTTCAAAGACATCATAATGCAAGAGGTTTTATATAGAATTGGTTATAACAGTCTGTGTATGTTTTTAGGTCAGGAACCCTTTCTTATTTGATTTATCAGACTTTTGTATGTACACGAATAACTCTGTCCTTCTGAGAAAAGAAGCAGACATTCCATTAATTTTCCATCTGAGTTTGTAATTCATGCTTTTTGTAAAATTACCATGAAAAACATTTTAGCTATAAAGGTCAGATGTGTAGTTTGCTTAATGTTAACAACTGCATGTAAGGAGCAGAACAGAAATCAGTAGACAGTTTCCAGCTCTGGTATTATAGAGACTCTGTAAAACCTTGGGAGTAGAAATTTTTTTCCCCATGCATTCATTCTAGTATTGACTGCATACAGACCTACCATGGCATTTGGATATTGCTTTCTGCTTTTTTCATCTGAGAAGCAGACTATCCAGGACATAGGGAGGGCTTTCTAATAAACAGAAGTTAATCTCAAGCAGTCTTCTCAAAGTGACTATTTTCCCAGTCAAATTTGATAGAAATTGATTCAGGAGTATAGTTCCTAGCCTATCTGGGGAAAATCCATTCAGCTCTTGCTAGGAAAAATAGCTCCATTATACTAGTACCTGGGCCCCTTCCTAACACTTTCACAGTGTGGATCTCTTTTTAATAGACAAATTCACCCATGGACTACCTCCCCTCCCATTCACAAGGGCATAACATAACTACAGCAATTGCTTACAAGGAAAATGACATTAGGAAAGTATTTAATGTATGTTTTAGCTTCTTTCAATGAGAGTTAGCAGCTGGAAACAAGGAGGACTCATCCCCATGTGACCATACCAATTCTCCTTGGACCACCAATAAGTGCCCTATGGCTGACAGCTGACAGGGAATATCTGCACTATTACCCACCCCAGGTAAGAGCCATTGGTGTCAACAATGTAGGGGTCACCATTCTGGCTGATAGGGAAGGCTAATTGTTCATCATCAAGAAGGGGATGAAAAAAAGTGAGCTGGAAAAAGGGTTAACTCTAGAAAGAAGTTGTGGTGTTCAGTGATCACTCAGCGCTCAAGATGCTTGCAAGAGCTCTGCTTTATTCTGTGTTTGGTTCTAACTCACTGTGCATAATAGCAAGCACTTCACAATGCCTCACCCAGACTCTCTATCTGGGAAGCTCAGCCCTTAAAGGCACAGTCCCCAATACAAATACATACAGTTGGGAGGAAATTTTGCTTCGGTGAAAGAGGCAGCAGAAAGTGGAGCCCCTTTCTCATTCTTGTGATGGCTCAAAAAATGAGATTTATGAGTGACATAATATCTGCATGCATCCGAAGAAGTGGGTATTCACCCACGAAAGCTCATGCTCCTAAACGTCTGTTAGTCTATAAGGTGCCACTGGACTCTTTGCTGCTTTTATAATATCTTGCTTTCACAGTCAGCTAAAGAAAAGGAAAATCTCTGTTCCTTAGTCCTGTGCTTCTTGCCAGGACCTTCTTTAATGTCTGAGTTGCCCTATTTAGCATTCAGAAAGCATAATTTTCATTCCCTCAGCACTCACAGAACTATTTATACACAGAATTTGTACCCTCTTGTGTGCTCTGTTTGGGGGTCTCTATATTAATCACCCTTTTTCTATGCCCCACTACTTTGAGGTCCTTTTGCTACCCTCTAATCCTTTCCTTCCATAAGCCTCCTTAGCTACTGCCTTGAGAATCTGACACTTTTTGGCCTTCGCTGAAACCTTTTTAGCAATGTATATCAATTATGCTGTGACCAGAGGCAGAGGGAACCTAGCATAGGGCTATTTTCAGAAATAAAGTACATTTATTTCCAAATCTTTTAGACTCTTGCATTAGAGATTCACCTCTGTGAGGCATCTGTCTTCTAACTTAATCAGAAACAAGACGTGCTAGTCAGGCCTGTTACTTTTCAGGTACATTGTAAGGGCAGTTTACTCTCACTCATGTATCATTACCATCACAGCTCGCTCCTGTGTCATTACCAGCCATGGAAAAATAGGAGTTCCAAAGTGCCAGGAAGCAGTTCTATTACCTGTCAAGTGGCCACTAAACGAGTCCCAGAGATGCTTTTCATGCAGGATCTTGCATGAAAACATCATTTTACATTGGTTTTGAAGGTGGCCCGGAGAGGTTTTGTTGCTGAGGTCACTGAATTTCCAATCACACGGTGAATATTTGTGTCTTGAAAAGTGTGTTTTCAGCATCAGCAGTGAGAGATAAATGATACCTTCCTCTGCTATTTGAACCACATGCTGAGTCTCAGATGCATGAACCCTTAGAGATTAGAAAAGGCACATCCCCATCCCACTTACTCCTGTTTTATAGTCTGTGTGGAAAAATCCACCCTCTCTAAAACATAGACACCCGGTGCATAGAATTAAGTCATCCAGACCCTACGGAGGAGAATACAACAGTAATTACAGAAACATAAAGGAAGTGTTTTCAGTATCAGAAACATAAGCCTTCCACAGCTATTTCTTTCAATGCCAAAATCACTCCAAACTATGGTCTACGTGGTGTATTTGTATTGTGGTAGCAGCTAAAGGCCTAAACCAGGGATTATGGTCTCTCTGTATACACAAGGAATAAAAAAAAAAAAAAAAAAAAAAAAAAGAGGTAATCCTGGTCTACAATCTTAGCACAGTGAAGAACTTGGCAGAGATGGAGATTTCACTGGGCTACAGTGATTTAGGTCAGTAGTTCTCAACCAGGAGTCCGGGGCCCCCTATAGGGCCATGATCAGGTTTCAGGGGGTCCACCAAGTAGGGCCAGCATTAGACTCACTGGGGCCCTTGTCAGAAAGCTGTAGTCCCACTGCATGGAGCTGAAGCCCAGGGACCTAATCCTGCCACCCAGGGTTGAAGCCGAAGCCTAAGCAATGTGGCTTCACGGGGGCTCCTGCTTGCTTTCCCCTAACACTGGCCCTGGCTTTTATATGCAGAAAAACAGTTATTGTGACACAGCTGGGCTGTGGAGTTTTTATAGCATGTGGGGGGGGGGGGGCTCAGAAAGAAAAAGGTTGAGAACCCCTGATTTAGGTGATGTACATGTACAGCAGGATGGTCTCAGTGTAGTGAAACAAAATGACAGCTTTATAATACACCTGTAGTTAAAGTGCATCATCATCAAGAGTCAAGTTTCAAAAGGAGACATAATGCCATCTCTAAATATGTGCATTCTCTTTTGCACACACAATTATTTATACATGCAATTATTCATTAATTAGACATCTACCTAGCTCCCACAAGGAATGAGTTCAAGCTGCAAAATTCACAAGCAGATTTTTAATTCTGCAGAGTTAAAGTGGGTCAGTTTAGCTCATTATAGAAATAGGGACCTGCTGAACGGATAGATCCAGGATTTTGGTTCAGGCCCAGCTCTAATTTGCATGTAAATATATGCAGTAATTGTTAGTTTTCCAGGTGCAAATGTATAGGTACAATTTAGCTCCAATCTGGGTACAATAGGCTCCAGAGTGTTGTCATCTAAAGACTTGGGGCATTAATCACCAGCATTCTGTTCTGAAGGTACATAATGTTGCACAATTAGTTGCATTGCTGATCCCTTGCAGTTTTTTAAGCAACAGACGTTGGTTTCAATAAGGCATGATACTGGAACAAATGGACTGCTAGTCTGCTATAGTGCAGCAATTGCTATCTCTTTAGTTCCAGAGGAGTGGTACATATGACTTGTAATAGGCTTCCTCCATACTCTATCCTTCATGCTCCTCAACTCTAGCCTCTACACGCACTTGTGCCGTAACCTCCTCCACGTCACCTTTTAATTAATCTCTCCGTAATAGCTTCTCATACAACTTTTCTGCAAAATAAATGTGTTGCATACACAATTAGTACCAATAATTATATTTACACTGTTTATTTCATTTAAACAAATGGGTAATCAGTTTTGTTCACAAAGCAATTTCCTGTGGATCTTTTCTAAATATTAAACAAGAGAATTTAGTTCTTATGAAAATGAGGTACTAATAACATGGTCTTGTTCCAGTGTGACCCACTAGTGGTCTGCAAAGCCTTGGTCCACAGGGAACTGATTAGTTTCATGGTCCTGGCTCTCCCCCTTGTTTTTAGCTGTGAGGAACAGAACAGATGGGTGAGAGTGATGACATGAAGAGAAGAAGACAGTGTGATTAATATTTTTCAAAAAGGAACTAATGCAATAAGTGTTTTTACGGAAGATAAAAATACATTAAACACTAGCTTATTATTCTTCCATCTAAGCAGATATCCCAGTTCACTGGAATATTGTGTGACTGTGAATGGAAGAGAAGATGGCCCATGAAACAATCTCTCTGGTAAATTGAGGTCCTCACTATGAAAGTTTGTTATAAAAGCACCCTATATTTCTAGCGAAGAGGTGTTGAGACCCTGTCATAGTCTTGGGCTTGTCCTGGTCCACATCCCAGTTCTGGGCCTGGACCCTGCCAATGATATCCTTCTCCTCTCCCTCCTCCAGGCTTTTGACGGCATGTTGCTATGTGCCTGTGCGCTATCCAAAATGATGTTTGGCTCCATAGAGTACTTGAGTACTGAGAGCGAGCATTAAAGACTCAACTTTTTCTCCTTGCACTAGAGCAGTGGTTCTCAAGTACGCAGAGGTCTTCCAGGGGGTACCTCAATGCATCAAGATATTTGCCTAGTTTTACCACAGGCACTAGCAAAGTCAAACTAAAGTAAAAACTAAAATTTCATACAATTACTTGTTTATACTGCTCTATATACTATACACTGAAATGTAAGTACAATATTTATATTCAAATTGATAATTTTATAATTATATGGTAATAATGAGAAAGTAAGCAATTTTGCAGTACTAGTGTGCTGTGACACTTTTGTATTCTTATGTCTGATTTTGTAAGCAAGTGGTCTTTAAATGAGGTGAAACTTGGGAATATACAAGACAAATCCAACTCCTGAAAGGAGTACAATAGTCTGGAAAGGTTGAGAGCCACTGCACTAGAGCATCAGCCCAGGCTATATAGTACTAGATTTTCAGACTCTATCTTCTCCCAGTCTTTGCAATGCCTAGCTGGGAAAGATGCAAAATGCTCAAGAACCCAGTCATAAATCAGGTGTTCCGAGTTCAGCTGAATATCTATCTCCTCATCACCATAGCTGCCCTACATCCATCTTACAGTCTGCTCATCTGGCTCCTTCTGAGATATGCTCTTAAACTGGATTGGTAACACAAATTGCAAAGTGAATGCTTACAGGAAAGTGCACACAATGATATCTGGCATTTAGGAAGGCTAATTTGCACAAATGAGGAGCTTCCAGAAAGCTTGGCCCCAAACCACTAGAGTAGAAAACTCTACCAAAGATGCCATACAAGTAGCATCCATGAGGATACAGGTGATTTTGGGGATTCATAAAGCTTGTAGCCTCAGGTTCCTCCCTGTTTTCTGGGACCTTTAATAATCAAAGCTAATTTCAACTTTTTTAAAATAAATTTCTAGTCATGTGGGGGGGGGAGGGAAAGTAGCCTTAAAAATAAATTGATCATTAGTGCTGAAAATTTGTCAGTCTTTCCCCCCAAGAGATCACAGGTATCCACAGTTCTACCTATTGTCATCCATTGCTGACCGTTCGAATTAGCCATGGTTTTGAAGGACCCCAGATCAAAATGCAGCTGAAGGCAGATGGTTCTGTCTGAGCTGGCACTGACAGTGCTAGGACTGACACAAGCTCCCTCACAACTATCAGCCGATTGCCTCCAGCTGAACCCTGCACCTTTGCTGGGCAATCAGCATAGTCTCTGATCACAAGAAGGACATCTTAATACTATATTTAAACACAAAAGGCTACATTTGTTTCAGAGGTGAGTACAGAAGTGTGCACGTTACATGCACAAATACAGGTTTTACACATATGTACATATAGGGGATTTGGTTTGGGTTTTGGTGCAACTTTGGTGCTCTTATTTGAAAGTTTGTCCTAAAGGTTATCATTATTACATCAGTAGGATCTACATCAGGCATGACCAAACTATGGCTCATGAGGCTCTTTTATAGTTGAAGTGAGATTCATGGAGTCCCCCACGCACTCTCCCATTCTCCACCTACCATACTGGGCGGGAGGAGCTCTGGGTATCTGCCCTAAGGTAGGATGGTGGGACTAGGGGCTTTAGCCCCAAGTGAGGCATTGGGGCAGAAGCCCCGTGCCCCGGCAGGTGCTACCCCACAGGGCAGGTTATGCATGTTTTGCTGTTCTCAAACTTCTGAAAATTATTGTATGCAGCTCGGAGGATCGGTAAATTTGGCCACTCCGATCTACATGCTAAGTAAATACTAATAGAATATGAAAAGAGTTACAGAAGTGCTGCTGTGTTCCAACTGCAATTGCAGGCAGATAAGCCAAGAACTGAGTTTATGTGGTAAATTAATTCTCACATCTGTGTGAATTCCTCTGTTTCATCTAAAAACTCTGTGGCAAACATGATAAATTATGTTTAGCTGAATCTAGAAGAAATTTCCCTTTGGGCTTGACTCCTTGGCAGATTGTGACATGAAGTGTTAAGCAAATATATGCTCTCTCATTCCCATATGCTTTTAACGTATTGAAAGAGTTATCAATTTGTGTTACTACTAGCAAATCTGCCCTACAGTTATCTCTCCTCCAATGACATAACTATAACTAAAGTAGCTTCGGCTCAATGCTCACTTGTATAATCAATCAACAGTATCTAATTATCATGTTAAATCTGTTACATGAAAATGATATTTTAACTAAACCAGCCTGGGCATATTTCTTTTTCCAATAGATATAGCAGAATTCCCATCAGCAGCTAGAGAGAGTTATGTTTCATAATGATGGTGCCATTAGGAGCCTATATTTCACAGCTGCAAATTATACCCACAAAATACGACAAGTTTAGTGTGAAGGAAACCCCCCAAAAACTTTAGAGCATTTTAACCAATCAATTTGTTGTACATAAATATGCATGCAGCACCCACCGTGAACATTACACTATCGTCTGCCCCATCTATTTTATATACTGTAAATTATAACCATTCTGTGCATTTCCCAGTGTATTCTGGTCTGATCTTTGTCTTCTTGGTTATAATCTCCTCAACGTCTGCATCTTGTGTACCACTGACCACACTCAGAGCTTAACAAATACATAATGAATAACTAATGACTAAAGCCACATGGGGCGACCACAAATCCCATAGTCCCACTGGACTGTTCCATAACAGTCTCAAAATGAAGAGTCTGTATTTAAAAAGCCCCATGACTGTAGTAACAGCTGTCAGGGCCAGATTCTACTGGCCAGGGTGTGTCCAAATGTGCAGGATGGGGAAAGAGGCAATAAGTCTTTCTTCCTTTCTACTGCCCCTGTGCAGAGAGTCTCCGGAATCCTGAGTGTGAGCATTATCCCTGCATCCTCTCAGCACCCCTGTGGGTGCTAGATGCCTGAAAGAGTGAGAAAGAATAGGGCAAGGGAAGGATTAAGGTTCCAAACCCCCTTGCCACAGTGGCTATGCAGAGAGGGGGAACATGCTACACCCTTTTCGGAGAGGTGAAGGTATGTTGGAAGAAAACCCAAAGGAGTCATTCCTCGGGGACTCCAGCTGCTGCAGCACCCTGCCATTCCCATTCTCATATAAGGGGCCTTGAAAAGAGAGAGTTTTCCCTTAATAATGCTATAGTATATTAGTAATTCAGAGGGAGATGGTCCAAACCAAAATTCCAGATGGGAACACCCACAGTCTCTGGAGAAATTCAAATGCAGCTCAGGATAGATTTGGGGGATAGATTTGTGTTGAGGCCTGGGGAGTTGGAAAGTGTAGTTGCGCAGGTGGAGAAATATATAATGAAGGGTGTTTGCTGGGAAAAGCAGGAGAATTAGTTTAAAGGGAAGGTTGACGCTGGGCCAGGAGAATTGATAAGCAATGGTCTGGAAGAACCAATGAGGAAATATACTGGGCAGGCAAGGGGCATGGGAGTTTGTGTCATTGTCGAGGTAATTTGTGTGTGAGCTGGAAAAGTTGCTGAGTTGCTGCACAAGAAATTGTAGGAATAGGTTGGGATTGCTATTGTGTGTTAGCTAGTTCGGTAGATTTGTTGCAAGGAAGTCAGACTTGGTCACAGGAAGGCTGGGAGCTTGGGAATGGGGGAAAGTAAGACTGGAATACTGACTCTTGGGTAGAAGCTCTGTTACCTGTCAAGAGTCCCAGATATGTTTTTAATGCAAGATCTTACATGAAAACAACATTTTATAGTGATTTTTAAGTTTTTTTGAGTTAAACAGTTACTGTTCAGATGTAAGAATGATAGTACCTGATCCTTATCCCACTTAAGTCACCAGGAGTTTTGCCACTACCTTTAATCAGTTGCATTCTGACTCCCTCATTTATATTGAGTAATATTTTATTCCTCAAATAGACCTATTGATTACTAGGAGACTATTCACATGGCAAGGTATTTCTCACAGGAGTACAGTTGTCAGAATCTGGCCCAGCAGGAGCAGGAACTGGACCAATTTAAGGGTGTGAATTTCAAAGATAAATAACAACACTAGAAAAGTATCAGAGGGGTAGCCATGTTAGTCTGAATCTGTAAAAAGCAACAGAGGGTCCTGTGGCACCTTTAAGACTAACAGAAGTATTGGGAGTACAAGCTTTCGTGGGTAGGAACCTCACTTCTTCAGATGCAAGACTTCAGACTTGCATCTGAAGAAGTGAGGTTCTTACCCACGAAAGCTTATGCTCCCAATACTTCTGTTAGTCTTTGAGGTGCCACAGGACCCTCTGTTGCTTATCACTAGAAAAGATGCCAACAAGGTTCAGGATATTTAAAACTAAAAGCAAGATACAAATTAAATGGAGCAATTCAATTTGTACATAGAATTCCAGGGTAATGGTACTGTTACAAAATGTGCTTTTTAAAAAAATAATTAAAATAACTAATCAATGGCTGTTTTTTTAACTGTTGAATGATCTATCATATATGCTAACAGCAGGGCAACTATGGATAAGGCTCTGCCGGCACATCTTGGGGTGTTGATTACATTATAAACCACTTAGCTCCCTAACATGGTTCCCTGTCATGAAGTGCCTTATCTTGCTCACATTGAAGTCAATGGGAATTCAGTCATCAAAACCACTTGATGTGTCTGTAATTATACAGAGCTAACTATGAACACAGATTTAACTCTACATTTGCTAACCAAGCAAATCTTATATTGGCAAAAGGTTCAGGAGAATTAACGTTCATATAAAGCTTTAGGTCCTGATTCCGCTCTGCAGCTGAGCTCAGTTCAACTTGGTCACAGGGCTAAGATGTCTAATTCCAGAGGGAGCTAGGGGTTGCAAGGTGCAATCCCTGGCATAAACTGGAATACCTCAGGGGTTGCTCTAACTTACACTGACTACAGTGGCTCCTTATGGGTGCCCAGCAGCCCAGAATAGCCAGATCCATCCAGCCAAAACTCCTTCCACCCACTTTGTATGGCTTTGGCATCCCCTTGTACAAGACCTATAAGAAAGGCCAAGCCCCACCTCACTTGAGAGTCTCAGTTATGTAAAGGCTATTCCCCAGTGAGATCTGCCAGGCTCATGGCTCCCATGTGCCCATAAAGCCAGGGTCCCTGGCATATAGGCAAGCCCACATTCAGTGCCTTAGTTAGTGGTAAGATCAGTAGAAAATGTGTATTAGGTTAAATATAGATGACAGGGTCCAAAATAAAGCAACAGTATGTGCACAGAGTACTCTCAGAATGTAGTACTTCCAAATACAGAATTGCACAGCTCCAGTGTCTGCTCTTCCAGGTTCACCCATAGGATGATGCATTCACTGGTCTATTTTATCTATGTTCTCATCAAGAGTTTTGAAGAATATTATTCCCTTACTTAAAAAATAAATAAAAGTTTACCAACCATCTAGTTACCAGATGTTTGCAACTGCTCCTGGAGACAGCCACTGCTGCTTCAGCCACAGGTATGCTGGTGCCTTTTCCATTCTACTTTTCCAAACAAAACAAGATGATTTTTCTAGAGAAAGCCATACATAAAAAACTGGGCTGTACATTAAGTGACTGTTTGTACAGCTCATTGAAGGACTGTTAGCCTGCAGGAAGATGCAATCACACCGAAGGAAACGTGGACAATGCAGACCAGGGGTCTGTCCTGTTTCACATCTGTAAATGCTTCTATTAGAGAAAATAATCACTGTTGCTTTTCTTGAAAGACAAGGAGAGGAACAGGGAAACATACCATGCACTATACAAACACACATCTGTTAAGAACTGCAGAGCTCTTGCTAATTATGTAGCTTTAAAGTTTACAGCTGCTTGTTTGCAGTTAAAAGGCTTTGTCTACACTACGAAGTCTGGCCAAATTGCTTGCCCTGAGCTCATTAAAAGGTTGAATAATGGCAAGTCCCTTTGTGACAGACCAAGATCTTCTCTGCTGTAGCAATAATAGTAGCACATTAGTCAGAGAAAAGGAGACATTTTCACTTGCCAACTGATTCATATCTATTTGTAGCTATATTTATTCACACATCAGTTCAAGTGCTTTCCTTTGGAATATTAGTCCCGTTTGGAAAAAAAAAACTTGTGTAAAGCCCCAGACCTTATTAGTTTCCTTGAACAATGGACAATATCAGCTGATACCCATGTAAAGCATTAACTCTAAATATTAGAAATGCTAATGCATTAGGGATTATTCAGGAACGCTTGCAATAGATTTAATGTATACAGGTGCATGGGACTTGCCATGGAGAATATGAAAATGGCCTATTTGTGCAGCTACTATTTTCATTAGCATTGGGCATTTCTAGGGCACTGTAAATGTCCATAGGGATTTATAAAACAATAGAAAGAGGCTCTGCCCATTAACATTTAACAAAGACAAGACAGAACATGGGACTATAGTACCTGCTGTATATATTACATGGTGGGGATCCTATAAATGGACGCATTCATAAAAGTTTTGCTTATTTTGTTCCATTTCTAGGACACCAACATGAAATTCCCTACAACCACACTAGATTACAGCTGCCCTAGAGCAAGGATACCTAGCAACTGGTGGATTCACCCTGCAGAAGAGACCCAGTGGAGGGAGAGAGCTGCAGTAGCAGCTTCATACCATTCCACTCTCGCTGAGGCCTGGGCAGAAGGAGGATCCCTGCACATTGACAGTTCCTGTAACAGCAATTCAGGACTACAATTTAGCAGCCAGCACAAATTTAAAGCAGCCTGAAGGCTAATCTAATTTATGCCAAGGGATTGATCCAGCACAGCAAACCAAGCCTCCAGGAAATGCAAATATGGCTTTAAGAATATCCTCTTGGCTGCCTTGATTATTCCTCAGCTGCAGCTGAGGATCTGGCCCCCTCTCTCCTCTCTTCACAGCCTTATGTATGAATTCACAGCTAGAAGAACTGACAGTATATTAATAAATGGAAAAAAGTATCAAGGACAGTGAAATGAATGGGCCAGGACTTAATGGGCAAAAGTGTCAACGAATAACTATGGGATTGTTTAGACTTGAGGGATGGTAACGGAAATGTCTCTAGAGGAGAAAAATCTGGGAGTACCATGCTATCTTTCAAATGAACATTTAACCTCCTTTGCACAGGGGAGAAAGATCTGGTCTCAAACAAGCTTGTGCACTTTCCTAGTAGTATACAAAGTTCCTAAAGAGTTTGGGTACTGCGTTTCAAAGCTTGCAGAATCTTGCTGAATTACATTGCTTTCTTAAATTGCTGTTACAGTCCCTTCTGAATCACTAATGCTAATATCTATGATTAGAAGTAAGCATATCACATTAATTTCGAGCCTTTTAGGGCCAGATCCACAAAAGGTACATAGGCACCTAAAGCCCAGACATAGGCATCTACCTCTAGGATACAAATACAGGTTTACAAACACCTGCATTTAGGGGATGGCTGCATGTGTGTGTAGTGCAACTTTGGTGCCCTTATTTGAGAATTTGCACCAAAGATTTTCATCATTATTACATCAATATGACCCATTTATGGACCTGGGCCTCACTTGCTATTCAGTTGTCCCAAATTGGGAAGTGTGGGGGAAGAATGTATACTAGGGCAAAAATAGGTTTAGCCTCTCCTTTCCATAAGTTAGAATTAAAAAGGCAATTTGTATTTGGAAAGGACTGACATTTATATTGTAACATTATCAATATTATTTGTGTTTTGTATTCTGGTAGTACATAGAGGTGCCTACCAGGATTAGTATCAAGGGGTAGCCATGTTAGTCTGTATCTACAAAAACAACAAGGAGTCTGGTAGCACCTTAAAGGCTAACAGATTTATTTGGACATAAGCTTTCGTGAGTAAAAACCTCACTTCTTCAGAATACTACCAGGATTAGGGCTCCATTATGCTAGACACTGCACATATATATGTAGTGTGACAAAGTTCTGTCCTTGACTCCGTGGGTCCTGCATTTCCTGACGGATTTTGCTAGCCTCAGAGGCTCACTGTGACCCTCCACATAGCCCTTCTCTCTCTCTAGAGGCAAGGGTCACAGTCTACTGAGCCATTTTCATCATAAGCCAGCAAGGGAGGCAAGGAGAAACAACC